>NC_083226.1:39440183-39778055 GCF_032191835.1 Heteronotia binoei
CTCAGTATAACTGCAAAAAGTCCATATACAAACAGGTTAGTTATTCATCTGGGGCTTGCAATACAAATGGAACCTCCTGAGGGAGAAGACTATGGGGAAAGACTTTAACTCTGAAGGTCTATAAGGAATTTCAGTTGTAATGGCTATAGGCATAGAGGTTTATAAACTCTTTTATCTGGTTACTGGGACGGACCTGTGGGACAGCAGACAGAACAGCCTGATCACCCTTCTGGTTGCCAAGAGAGGGGGAGCGAGGGCAGCGGGGCTGGCCACAAGTTGGGGCCTGGGAAAGCAGTGTGGGAGCCACCAGCAGCCAAGGTAGGGGAGGGGCAGGAGCCCGCTGTGGGCCCAGACACTTCTGCAGGTGCTTAGCTGCCGCAGTTCCTCTGGTTACTGCTTAAAACAATTTTATTGTAATATATTGTAATAACGTGTCATCATTTGTCATTAAATGTTAGTACACATATATAACATTTTCTCCACCCCACCCCACCCCTTTTGTGATCCCCAACAGTGCATGCCCCCTTAGCAAACGTCCCCGTATTACTATTTAATCTAATTTGTTATAAGGTAATATACTCTATCTATTAAAAAATCTTTCTCCGAAAAACTTAAGTTATAATTATAATCCATCTTCATTGTATTTCTTCTTAATCATTTGGAAAAAGAGAAAAAGTTATAATCCAATAATCATATTTTTAAAACTGTAATCCATATATCGTTTCTTTAAAAATTAACCATTGTCAAAGATCACCAAATGTCCTTTAACGTTCCATTGTTTTTCAATGTATTTTTGAAACTTTCCCCAGTCGTTTTTAAATTTCCCTAAATGTTGTTCTTTCAAGATTCTTGTAATTTTGTCCATTCCACTCCAATGCATGACTTTCAGAGTTCATTCCCATACTTCTGGTATTTTGTCTTGTTTCCACATTTGCACATATAGTGTCCGTGCAGCTGAAAGCATATACCAAATTATTGTTCTATCTTGCTTTCGAAATTTTTCCATTTGCAATCCCAACAGGAAAATATCTGGTGCCTTCTTAATATTATATCCCAAAACTTTCGAGATCTCCTGCTGAATCATTTGCCAGAATTGTTTCACCTTTTCACAAGTCCACCACATATGGTAAAAAGATCCTTCATGACATTTACATTTCCAACATCTATCCGACAACTGATTGTTCATTTTTGCCAATTTCTTAGGCATCATGTACCATCTATATAGCATTTAAAGCAATTTTCTTTAATGTTATAACATGTAGAAATTTTCATAGAGTTCTTCCATAGGTATTCCCACTACTCCATCTGTATTTCCTTATTTATATTTATCGCCCATTTTATCATTTGTGATTTAACTACTTCATCTTCCGTAGACCATTTCAATAATAGTTTATATGTCCTTGAGATCAACTTTTCATTTTCTCCAAACAGCATTCTCTCCAGTTCTGTTTGTTCTTGTCTTATTCCATAGTTCTTAATGTCCTGTTCAAGCAAGCTCTTTATTTGTTGCAGTTGAAACCAATTATATTTATATTGTATTTCTTCAGCTGTTTTTAATTCCACCTTTTTTTCTTGGATCTTTAAAAGTTGTTTATATGTTAACCACTTCTCTTCTTTAATATCTGAATACAATTTTATTACTTCTGTTGGTACGATCCAAAGCGGTTTCCTCTCATCACCATATCTTTTATATTTTGACCAGGTATTTAACGGATTGTGTCTGATATAGTGATGTGAGAAGAAGCCATCCATCTTATTTTTCCCATAGTACATGTAAGCATGCCATCCAAAGACATTTCCATGTCCTTCTAATGTCAATAACTTTTTATTTGATAATGTCATCCATTCCTTAATCCATACCAGGCAAACTGCATCATGATACAGTTAGGTTTAAGTTAGGCAGTTGGAATCCACCTCTTTCTTTCGCATCAGTCAGAATTTTCATTTTAATTCTTGTTTTTTTCCCAGCCCATACAAATTCTGAAAGTTTCCTTTGCCATCTATTAAATTGTTTATTGTCTTTCACTATTGGAATTGTTTGAAATAGGAACATAATTCTCAGTAAAACATTCATCTTAATTGCAGAGATTCTGCCCAGCCTAGATAGGTTCAATTTGTTCCATTTAATCATATCTCCATCGATCTTGCATCAGAGTTTTTCATAATTATCTTTATACAAATCAATATTTTTTGTTGTTATTTCTACACCTAAGTATTTTACTTTTGAGGTAATTTCACACTGTTAATCTCTGTAGTTCTTCCTGCTTACTCTTTAACATATTTTTAAACAAAATTTTTGATTTTTTTTTTGTTTATATAAAAGCCTGCCAACTCTGCCAACTCTTACGATGTGTTACATAAGTGGGCTTTTCATTTATAAACATCACGTGATCTGCAAATGCTCATTATTTATATGAAAATCCTTTCATTTTTAGCCCCTCTATCTCTTTATCATCTTGGATTTGAATTAACAAAACCTCTAAAGTCATTATAAATATCAGTGGAGATGGAGGGCAACCTTGTCTTGTTCCTTTATTTATTGTCATTTTCTCTGTTAAGTCTGCATTAATGCATAGCCTTGCTGATTGTTCAGAATATATCACCTTTACCATTCTAATGAAGTCTTCTCCCAATCTCAATTTCTCCATCACTGCAAACATAAAGTCCCAATGCGCATTATCAAATGCTTTCTCTGCGTCTGCAAAAAATAATGCTACTTCTTTTTCAGGATGTTTCTCATAATATTCAATAATATCTATAACTGTTCTCATGTTGTCTCTGATTTGTCTCTTGGGAAGAAATCCTGCTTGTTCTTCTTTAATAAAACTGTTCAAATGCTGTTTAAGGAGTTCTGCTAAAATCCTTGCGTATATTTTATAATCATTGTTTAGTAATGAAACGGGTCAGTAATTTTTCACATTTGTGGTGTCTCTGTCTTCTTTTGGTATCAAAGAAATTACTGCTTCTTTCCATATACTAGGAACTTTCCCATCTAATCTTATAGTGTTCATCAATATCTGAAGTTTTGGTAATAGCGTCTCCGTGAGAACTTTATAAAATTTTGCCGTAAAGCCATCTGGACCAGGTGCTTTTCCTAATTTCATTAAGTTGATTGCCTCTTCTATTTCTCCTCTCTCAATTGGTTTATTCAACAAAATCTCCATGTTTTTTGTTAATTAGTTAACCTTAATTTTCTGTAGATACTCATCAATTCTTTTTCTATCTACACTTTGGCTTTTAAACAGCATGGCATAATATCTGTAAAATTCTTTTTTAATGCATTCATGGTCAACAATGTCTTTTTCTCCAGATACAATTTTGTTAATTACTTTATTCTAGCTTCTTTTTTTCATTTGCCATGCAAGATATTTTCCAGGTTTATTCGCACCTTCAAAAGATTTCTGCTGTAGTCTTTTTAAATTCCATTCCAATTCTTTATTCAGAAAATGGTTCCGTTGGCTTTGTAATATTGTAATTTCTCTTATGATCTTCTTTTTTCCAGGTCGTTTTTTAAGCTCTTTCTCTTTTTTGCCAATTTCTTTCTGAATGTCCATCATTTGTTTATTTTTGTCTCTTTTATCCTTGTTGTTCAATGTAATCGGAATACCCCTCATTACTGCTTTATATGCATCCCACACAATTCGAAACTGGGTATCTTCTTTTTCATTTATTTGAAAGAAGCATTTAGTTTCCTTTTTCAGAGAAACCACTATTATTAAGTCCATTTGTATTCCAAGATATTAATTTGTAATCCATAATGGTTTTTATTCTTGATCTAGTTCCCCAAAGTCTTTATGCTCACTCAGAAAGTTTGTCATTTGCTGAATGGTTGTGATGGTAAATCTCCGTCCTTTGAATTCAAAACTCAAACCCTCTGAAAGTTCCCATCTGTATCTTATTTCTTTTTCTCTCAGCTTTTCTGTCAACTTTTTGTAGAGTCTCCTGTCACTGATGACTTTCCTTGGCAGTTCTTTCATAATTCTTACTTTACTGCCATCCACCTCCAGTGGGATCTTAAATTGTTTACTAAGAATCCTTCCCACCATGTCTCTTGTCACAAATCTTACAACCACATCTCTTGGTAAAAAAATTTTTTGGCGCATTCCAAATTTACCCTGTAAATATAATCATAGTAATGATCAGTTTCTTCGGGGTTTTCTCCTAAAAATTCAGCAATAATTTTAATTATATATGTCCTTAGATCAGTAGTAGTAGTAGACTCAGGCACCCCTCTTAGCCATAATTGGTTCTCCATTAATTTACAGTCAGCTAGTAATGCTTTCTCCTGCAATTTTTGCATAGTGGAATCTACATGGTCCATTCTCATATCTAGGTCTTTCATCTTTTCTTCTACTTTTTGCATTTTCTGCAGAGCTGCTTGTGAATCTTTTCTTAGATCTTCAATATCTTTTTTCACATCTTCTGCACTTGTCTCAATGTCTCTTTATAGTTCTGTTTTTGTTTCTCTAATTATATTTGGCAATCTTGCTTCCATAGCGTCCATTGCTTCTTGCCATCCTGCTTTATCTGTCTTCTCTGGTTTAAATTTAACCATTTTCTCTTCTTCAAGTGCGTGCTTTGCTGCTGATCTCAGCTCTGTCATGTCTGCTTAGCTGTTGCTTTAAATAGGTTCAAAAATTAACCTCTCAAATTCAAGTTTTGAGCACACAATCTTATAGATTAGATCATCCCCTGTTAAATGAGCCCAAAATCGCTGTTCTCTGATGCTCCTAAGTCAAGATATTAATTTTAAAAAAAAAATTTCTGCCGCAGTTTTTCTGTCAGTTTAAAACTTATTCCTTTTTTCTCCAAAACAGCACCAAGATTAGTTCTAAGTATATAGTCCAATAGATTTTACCTTTTAACGATGATATCTGCTGGCTCTGCTATTTTTCAATGTCCAGATTTCTTCTTATTAACTTTTAAAATTTTGACCTTCTTTTAATGGCAACTGATACTTCTCTATGGAAAGGGCTGGAGGACTTGTTATTTTTCCCTTCTCATAATGGCACCGTCCTTTACCTTCCTTCCTTTCTTGACACGAAGTCTCATTTTCTATGGTTGGGAAGTCTCACATTGTTTCAGTGACAACACTTCCTGTATTATAATCACCAGCTCAGCCAATCTTCTAGGAGGAGTTTTCTTTTCAAACCGCAGGTCTATTTTCCCTCTTTTAAGCTTGTTTCTCACAATTTTAAAGTCCCAATTTCAACCCCTCCTTTACACTCCTATATATACTATTGCTTTTCTGGCTCCAGACCGTTGCTTTTAGTTTTATTTAGTCTTTTATTTGTCCCAGAGTAATAGATATAAATCTTTTACCTTCAGTTCTGATATCCTTCTTTGCACTGCTCCATAAGTTATCAGATGTTAATCAGTCTCATAGAAGCTTTGTATCTTGGTGGATTTAAGCCAATTTAATGGCCTCAGAGTGTCAAGCATGCGGTTTCAATGACGAGTCGAAGTTGATACAAAACTACGTTTATTGATAAACTGATACTTTCAGTGTAACAGATTCTTGAGAGTGATGCTGCAAATACATTGATACAATACTTTTAAGGCTTACTTCAAAAGGATTCCAAAAGGTGGGGGCGAGGGATAGCTCTAACACATAAACTATCATAAATGTCTACATTCCCATAGCATTATCAGAACTCTGTCCTTGCTTTCCCCAGATGTGTCGCACTCCCTCATAGGAATGCATGGGAAGGTGCTGATTACTTCTCAAGTTAGTTTCGTTTCTCTCTACTTCTACTTTGCAAGCAATAAAGTAGAAAGGGGGAGGGGAAAGAATAACAGAGCTAACAGACCTTGGTCCTCCAAGATACTTCACAGACCAGTGTTAAGGAGGACCCTAAAACAATCAATTATCAATGGAATTTTACCATGCTTGACACAAAGATCCTCTGTAGACGATGGAATGCAGTCCTTCTCGGGGGACTCTTCAAAGCCAAAAAGAAATCCCACTGGAGTTCCTTGTCAGCCAAAGTAAATCCCCTCAGAACTTCACATGCATTTCTTGGCCCCCTCCCTGCCTGGAAGGGGTAAGCAGCAGGTGTTGAAGTCACCTTCTCTGCCCAGAACAGAGGTTCTGATCTGCCCATCTGCTGAGGAGCAGCTCAATCCTCCATGACCAAAACCGGCCACCACAGTCCCTCTGGGAGGCTGTTAGAGAGCTGCTGCTGAGGCCAAGCCAGCCCCAGCCCTGTGAGCTCCCTTCCTCTGGATGGCGGGCCAGGGAGACAAGGCAGCTCCATGCTGATGGAGAGGTCCACTACCTCCTCCAAAATTTCAGCACCCAGCTGCGGTCTGATGGCCGCCCCCACCCCCGATCAGAGAAATAGCCAAGCAGGGTGTTTTCCTCCAGGAGTGACAGGGTTGAGTCTGTGCAAACTGACTCAAAGCGGGGTCACCAGCAGCACAAAAGCCAGCAGGCACCAGGCCACCAGTGGGCAGGAGTCCCCTTCTGCCACCAGGTGAGCGCCCCAGCCGGCAGGATCACCTATGACGCTTCGCTGCCTATGAATTTTGCATTAGATGCCTCTACATATAGGCAAATTAATGCCCAGCCCAGCCTTCTTCTGCAAAACTGCCCTGCCAATGACTGCCCAACTTTGGGAGAGAAAGAACAAAGCTCTATGGTCAAGGTCTTTCCTCCTCTCCATTGCCTGTCAGTCCAGAAACACTTTGCCTGAAGAGCAGCGTCTCCCAGGGAAGCCATAAGTCCCAAAGCCCCTTGCGTCTGCCTGTTGCAGAAAGAAGAAGCCTGCTTCCTTCATCTCAAGGTGATGCCTCTTGCCAGCTACTGCCAGCCTACAGGTGCAAACATAAGGATTGTTGGGGAGGGATTACATGACAAAAAAAGGCAGGCTGTGGGTGGTTGACTTTGCTCTGCTCTGTTCTGGGTCGGGGAGGGTCAGGGTAGGGGAGGGATTACGTGACAAAGAAAGGCAGGCTGTGGGTGGTTGGCTTTGCTCTGCTCTGTGAAGGAGAGAGCAAGGGGAGAAAGAGCAGGACAAGGAGGGACTGAGAGCAGCTGGCAGCACATGCTCTTTGTGTATGGGGTGTGTGTGTGTGTTCAGCGATTGCCTTGGAGGTACTTGCTCAGCATGCCTGTTGATCTATTTTCCTTTTCAAAAAAATGGGCCCTTTTCAACCAATCCTGTGGCACCTTTAAGAGTCATAAAGTCTTACATGGGGGCAGGGGGCATGCCCGAAGTTAGTTTTGCCTAGGGTGCCAGATAGTCTAGGGCCGGCCCTGTATGTAGTATGAAGAACTAATAAAAATCAATACTTTTTCTTGTAGCAACTAATCCAATCATGAACCTGGCCAAGATAACTCAAGCTAGCCCAGTCTTGTCAGATCTTGGAAGTTAAGGAAGGTCAGCTGGTATTTGGATGGGAGAGTATCAAGGAATACCAGGTTCATGACTAGGGTTGCCAGGTGAGGCTGATACGCAGGGAGGGGACTTATAATGAGATTCTGGGAGAGGAGAGTGAGGCTCCAGGAGAGGGAACTCCCAAGCGAGTTCTGGATGAGCGGCTATCGCATTTAAAGGAACAACATTCCTTTGAAATGCTTTCCTTCCATTAGAAAGGATGGGGGGCACCTTCTTTTGGAGCCCATAGAACTGGATCCCTTGGTCCAATCTTTTTGAAACTTTGGGGCTCTCTGAGGAAAGGCACCAGCAGCTATGCTGAAAATTTGGAGCTTTTACCTCAAACCCTCCCCCCCCCCCAACCCAGCAGGCTCCAGACACTCTCATATTGATTCTCTAGTATACCCTATGAGGACTGCTCTCCATAGGATATAATGAAGCACTCAGCAGCTTCCCCCCCTTTCTGATAGCCCTGAAGGGGGAGGTGCTCCAAGCAGGAGGATCCCCTACCCCCAACTGGAGACTGGCAATCCTAGCTCATGATGCAAAGGCAGGCAAGCCACTTCTGAACGTCCCTTGCCTTGAAAACCCTAGAGGGTTGCCATAAGTCAGCTGCGACTTAGTCGCTCTTTCCTCCACCAATCATATCAGGATATCTTTTGCAAAGTTTGAGTGGAGTAACTTCACACATTACTTTGATTATAACCTTTGTGAATTAGAGAAAATCTGTACAGGGACACTCAGCAACACCAAAGTCATATTGCTTGCAGCTCCCATGTCAAGTGTATATTCTGGCCTAAAAAAGCGAAAAAAATAGACCACTCCCTCTCTTGATTTCTTTTTAATGAATTATATATTGGAAGAAAACTTAGAGGAGACATTGGTTATGCCTTTGCATCCATGGGTGGAATCCATTAGTGACCATCTGCAAGTGGAAGGCAGTGCTGTTCATGATGTCATCTGCAATTTTTTATATCCCCCTCCCTTCTTGAGGTGCATTCCCTGCCCTGTCCTGTAGTCTTCACCCTTTCCTCAAGAGGGAAGTCCTCATATTCACTGATAGATGATGCAATAACTTTGCATCAGATGTTCAGTGGAAGATTTGCACCTTCCAGGCTCCAGTGGAGACCTAGCGTGATATAAGGACAGAGTGTTGGGCTAGTTATCTTGGAGATCCAGGTTCAACTTCATACCCCAACTCTGCTACAGAAGCTTGCTGGAGGACATTGGGCCTGTCACATCTTCTCAGCCTAACCCAGTTTAAAGGGTTGTTGTGAGTGTAAGATGGAGGAGAGACAAATTATGTAAACTGCTTTGGGTCTCTCTTGGGGAAAGCAAATAAAGAAAGAAACAAATGTGCTCCTTTTCCTCTTCACATGGCATGTGAGGGGAAGAGGCTTCAGCTCCTTCCTCAGTTTCTGCTTCCCCCATGCTACTCTGTGAAACTACGTTTGGCTGAGTTTGGGAAACCACATTGCTTAAACAGCTGCCTGTAAGTTTGGCTGCTGAGCTAATAGTGGTTCCACGGGGTGGTTTGAGAAAGTGAAAACTGTGTGGGTAGGGGGAGAACTGAAAGTGCCACATGCCACAGTCATGAAAAAGAGAAGGCACTTATGAGTCTGGGAGGCACAAAACCGCCCACTGATTGTCTGAGCCAAAGACAATCAAAACCTCTTGACTACTGACTAGATTAAAGTGGGAGTCCAGAGGCATCTTTAAGATCACAAACGTTTCTTCAAAGTTTATTTACTCAGAGTTATTCAAAGTTTATTCACACTTTTATTCAAACTGATTGGATTAGTTCGCTGAAATGCATTAAGCTCTTTTGAGTCAAAATATTTAGGGCAGGGATGGCCAAACTGAGGCTCAAGAGCCACATGTGGCTCTTTCACACATATTTTGGGGCTCTCGAAGCCCCCATCACCCTGTTGGCTGGCTTGGAGAAAGCATTTCACTCCTCTAAGCCAAGCCAGTCAGTGGCTTGGAGAATGCATTTAACTTTAAAGTTGCTTTCTTTCCACCTCCCTCTCCCCCAACTATTTCCTTCCTTCCTCCTCTCAAATATCTGATGTTCCTGTATTGCAGCTCTCAAACATCTGACGTTTATTCTATGCAGCTCTCACATTAAGCAAGTTTGGTCACCCCTTCTCTAGGGGCTTGAGAGAAACAGGTGTGGTTGATTTAATGCAATTTTCTGTAGTCTAATACATCCTACTGGCTTTTTAAAATGAGGAGCATTTGGTATTGCTATTTAGGAAGATCATGAGAAGGAAGGAACGAAGGGTTGCATCAATGTTTACTTCTCATAGTTCCTTACATGCCCAGGGAAATGCCATTCACCATTTTGGGGGCAGGCAGCAATTTTTCTCTAGGCCAGGTTTGCCAGGAATCCTGAAGATTTTTTTTATTGATGTTTTGGTCTTGGAGTAGAGGTCACTGGGGGTGAGTGAAGGGGGGGAGGTACTTGTGAATTTCCTCCATTGTGCAAGGGATGACCCCGGAGATCCCTTCGAACTCTCTGGTTCTATGTGGCAAATCCAGGTTTTAACCTATACTGACTTTCTTTTTAGAAGACTGAAAATAGCTGTGCTGCCACTTTTTGACTAAGTTTTTTTTTCCCAAAGTCTTACCCAGTGATTGCAGTTTTCCCAATTAAAAGTTGGTGCCCAGCAACCCGGTATTTAAGCTACAAGAAGGAGGACTTTATAACATGCTGTGTTGAATATAAGAAAATTCTTTGAAAACAAAACTTCAGTGTGACAAATAACATATTTCTTTGCATCCTTCCCTCATCTTCTGTAGCCTCATACTAAATCATAACCTTTCTTAACATCTCCTCCTTGGGTCCATGAGGGCAGATGTGTGTTTTGAGTTCTGTAATAGGCAGAGCTTTTTTTTTCAGAACAAGCCCAGCAGGAACTCATTTGCATATTAGGCCACACCCCAATGACACCAAGCCAGCCAGAACTGTGTTCCTGTGCATTCCTGCTTTAAATTTTAAAAAGCCCTAGTAATATGAACTTATTCCTCAGGCACGGGTTGGCCCAATTTGGATTAGAACCATGGAGAGTGAGGAGGGGGTGTTTATACCTCCCCATGCAGTTTCCTGAACTCAAATGGCCACAGGGGGTGCTATTTGCCACACTGGAGAAACCTAGATGCACCTTATCAGTACATGTGGAGGTATCCCCTGAGGCAAATTTGGGTTAGGAAAACAGCACACAGAGAGGGACAGACACCCTCTCTAAATCCCTGTGGTCTGGATCTGAACTGAGCCTTGTGCACCACCTGGTAATTGAGTCCCTAGCATGGAATTTGTAACACACATATGACTGTGTGGACCCAGGGAGGACCTGAGGGGGAAGGAAAGTGTAGTTAGGCTCTGGTATTCAGAGCTACCCCACTCCTGCTAAATGAGAGGAGGAAGAGGAGGAGTCAGTATCACTGGTACTTTTCCATACTAAGCCCTCTCTACCAAAATGATGATGTATATCTTTAAAATATGAGAGTTTCCTCTGGTACTTCCTGGAGGAGGGAATACATTGGGAACAACACATGTTGGGATAGAAAAGAATTATTTTATAAGAAAGTAGCACTTGACTGGTGTATGGATCTTGAAAGGCCCCTCCCGAATGTGGTAGTGGCTTTGTTTGTAGCAGGAACTCCTTTGCATATTAGGCCACACACCCCTGATGTAGCCAATCCTCCAAGAGCTTACAGGGCTGTTAGTACAGGGCCTACTGTAAGCTCCAGTAGGATTGGCTACATCAGGGGTGTGTGGCCTAATATGCAAAGGAGTTCCTGCTACAAAAAAGCCCTGAGAACTGGAATCCTGATGAGAGCTGGGAGCCTCGCTATTCAAAGGGAATCTGGTTTTAAACAAACAATGGGTGAATGTCCTCTTAAGTAATCCCATTTCAGTGGACCTGTTCCAGATCAGGTGGGGGGAGGATGCCTACTGTTCTGTTGCACTGTTAAGTCTGGTCAAAAGGATTTTGTAAGCTTCAAAAATTTGCAAAGCCTTGTTTAACCAGGAATTGACTGAGATCCAGCAAAGTGTTTCCACAAGAGGAAGCATTTCTGCCACCGGAGTGTCACTTTCCCACCTTATCTCACTTGCTGCATCATAAAAGGTCCTCAAAATGTTGCTTTAGGGAGAGAAGTGAGGAAAGAGGCATTTGGAGTTGAGAAAGTCATATTCTATACAAGCTGGAAATTCTCCCACCTATAGAAAGTACAGACATTGTTTAGATCAAAGACATTGTTTAACTATAGAAAAAAGTAAGAGTCCAGTAGCACTTTAAAGATTAAAGATTAAAAAAAATTGTGGCAGCCTATGAGCTTTTGTGAGACTGTTCATTTCTAGACAGAAACAAGGAACTTGTGCATTCTGGACATGTCTGAATCTTTTTTAAAAAAACTATTATTTGCACAAAGAGGTAATGCTGTACAGGAGTGGAAATCTAAATCTGTTCTACTTTTGATGACCCTCTTGCAAAGTTACTCCCCTGTGCAAGAATTAATGTGTTTTAATTATTGTATTTATATTATGTCTTCTTGAATGTTGCTAGCCGCCCTGAGCCTGCCCAGGCGGGGAGGGCGGGATACAAATAAAATTTAATAATATAATAATAATAATAATAATAATAATAATAATAATAATAATAATAAACTTCAGTCCTTAATAAAAATACCTTCTTGAACAATTCCATTTTACTACAGCCCTAGAAATAAAGATTCCAAGATGTACATATTTCAAACAGATAGAACTGAGAGGTAGCTGTGATTTGTTTCTTCCTCTTCTAGAATATACTTTACCTGTGAATTGTATGAACTATATTTTCATTTATCTCTGGGATATGTTATAATGAGAAGTCATTACTCCAACCAAGTCTTGTGAACCCTGCTGAAGAGAAGCCTGTCAAGAGGCTTTATGTGGTTACAGCCTGGTTCCTGTTATCAAAGAACATCTGTTCTCCCATATTAACCCATGGAATAATGACAACTGTGGGGGATTTTTGTTGAAAGTGAAGGACTTGTTACTATCATTTCACCTCAGACTTCAGGGGAAGACTGAAAGAGGGTAAGGGAGATAGATCAGCTAGGACACTGAGGATCTTTTCCTTCTCCCCTCTGATACTATCCCTTTGATGTATAGATTGCTGCTCTTAGGGAAACTTCCTTCTTTCTGGGTCTAATACCTTCTTTCCACACATTGCCAGTCTTCTCCATCTTGGCAGCATGAGAACAGGACATGGTTCTTTTATCTCCACCCATCTTAGCTAGTGAGACTAGATAACAAATCTATCTCTATTCTATCCTGTCAAGAATGGAGTTCCTAAAGTAACAGGACTAATATTAGTTTGCAAAGATAAAAAGACTCCACACTCCAGATGGGTTCTGCTGCACACACACACACACACACCAACTAGAGCACTCTGCTAACTTCAATATTCCAAAAACTTTTACTTCCACATAATAGGCAATGCATTAAAGAATGAACCAGTCTGTCAAGCTATACAGTCCTGAAGCGCCCTGTGTCTGGCAAAACAAGTTGAGGAGTAGCTAGAGGAATTGTGAGGGAGTTCCCTAGGCAACAGGCAGACCTTGAGAGAAATCACACGCTGGATATCCATCTGTTGACTCCATGGATGTATTTGCCATTCACAGTCTGCTCTGAGGGCCACAGAAGTTATTATTAAGCAGACAGAGTTCTCAGAATGACAAGGAAAATATAAATTGCATGACACTCAGAATTTTGACAAGCCTGTTCTCCCTTTCCCTATATTACTGGGAAAGCCTATTCAAACACACTTATTTGGGATTTTAATTACTCCATTACACCTTTAAATCCCCCCACCATAATTCTTGAAAGCAGGTATGATGGACCCCTTCCTCAGAGACAAAATTTCCCCTCTATTTTACTGTTCCCCTCTTTGACTGAACTGCCAAGATGATATGCCTTCTTATTTGGCTAAGAAATTTGACTGTCCCACCCTTTGGCAGTTCAGTATTTTGACTTTTTGGCACATCTCAGGAGCTCTCTTTAACTTAAGCCACTGATGATGGTACTTAAAATTAAAAAACAACAAAACATTTTACTTGACATAGAGGGGAAAGGTCAGGTGAATTCAAGAGTTTTAATTTCTGAGGTAAAAACAGTTTTTGCACATTTAGTTCTTATATACAGGCCGATGAAAGTTTCTTAAGCTTTTTTGCAGTTTATTGAAACTTATTGAAACAGTGTGCGTTTGCAATAAAAAAGGCCAACGCCATGCTGGGAATTATTAGGAAGGAAATTGAAAACAAATCAGCCAGTATCATAATGCCCCTGTATAAATCGATGGTGCGGTCTCATTTGGAGTACTGTGTGCAGTTCTGGTCGCCACACCTCAAAAAGGATATTATAGCATTGGAGAAAGTCCAGAGAAGGGCAACTAGAATGATTAAAGGGCTGGAGCACTTTCCCTATGAAGAAAGGTTGAAACGCTTGGGACTCTTTAGCTTGGAGAAACGTTGACTGCGGGGTGACATGATAGAGGTTTACAAGATAATGCATGGGATGGAGAAAGTAGAGAAAGAAATACTTTTCTCCCTTTCTCACAATACAAGAACTCGTGGGCATTCGATGAAATTGCTAAGCAGACAGGTTACAACGGATAAAAGGAAGTACTTCTTCACCCAAAGGGTGATTAACATGTGGAATTCACTGCCACAGGAGGTGGTGGCGGCCACAAGTATAGCGACCTTCAAGAGGGGTTTAGATAAAAATATGGAGCAGAGGTCCATCAATGGCTATTAGCCACAGTGTAGGTGTGTATATAAAATTTTTGGCCACTGTGTGACACAGAGTGTTGGACTGGATGGGCCGTTGGCCTGATCCAACATGGCTTCTCTTATGTTCTTATGTTTATATTGAGAGGCTTTTGTTCCAGTATTTGTCCTTAACACCCCAGCACACTTTCTTTATCTCTCAAACTCTTTTGGTTTCCCAGAAGGTTGGTAGTACAACATTTTCAGTACCCAAGCCCCTTCTCTTGAAACACCAAGGATTTTTTTAACTGAATCTTTAGGTCTCTTTGGGCAGTTTTTATTCACAGCAGACCAGGGATCTCTGTACTCTCCAGAGCTGGTTCAACTGGGTAGGGAATCTTTTTCTCTTCCCAGAAGATCTTACTCTATCCCTTGACCTGAATGGGAGCTTCCATACACTTCCCAAATCTCCTAGCCACTTTCCCCCTGTTCCCTCTCTCAGCTAAGGCTGATATCAGGTTGACTCTCTCAGTCAAAGCAGAATTTTGACTTTCTCCAGTCAAGGCATAAATCTGACTGACTCTCCTCAGCATCCAGTTGTCTCAATGCTGTGTCCACTCAGCTGATGCTGTCCAATCAGACTGCTCAGAGCAGCCTGTCACTCAAGGCTCTCTGGCTCTGTGAAGAAATAACCTTTTACTTGTAGAGTGCTTTGATGCTTTTTATAAGCAGTTCACAGCAGGGTTGAGGCTGAGAGTTCTGAAATTACAATTAATCTCCTGACTACATACAAGTGGGTTAGTTTCCTTGGAGAAAATGGCAGTTTCAGAGGGCAAATTATGTAGTATACTATAAATTCCAAGTGAAATCCCTCTCCAAATTCCCCCATCATACTTCCTCCAAATATCCTGGAATTTCCCAGGCTGGAGTTGGCAACCCTATGTTGAAGAATCATAAGGCTAAGCAATTTCCTACCTTTTAATTACATGGAGTTTTAAATACCCATTTCACTTAAGATAAGATAATCATTAGCAATAATCAGATATGAAGGGAAATATTTGATACAAAATTGCTCACAAATATTGCCAAGAGTTGAAGCTTGAATTCCAATTGATGGGTGTGATTCAGCCAAAGTTAGACAATTTTGCCTAACTGATTTCAGTGGTAGAATTAATTATATATGTAACAGTGCGACCCAAAGCAGTGTTACA
Source organism: Heteronotia binoei (assembly GCF_032191835.1). Taxonomy (NCBI): domain Eukaryota; kingdom Metazoa; phylum Chordata; class Lepidosauria; order Squamata; family Gekkonidae; genus Heteronotia; species Heteronotia binoei. Next base: position 39,455,527 of record NC_083226.1, read on the forward strand.
CCCTTCTAAGCCCATGACTTCAATGGATTTAGAGGGGTGTAATTGGTTCATATTCCATTGTAAATTAATTCCATTTAAATTAGTAGGACTGAAGGAGCTGAACTTTGATGGCTCTGTGTTAGATTAGGTCACAGCTTTATACATAACGGTCACTATCCAAAGCAACTGAAGTTGCAAAATGAATAGGCTTAATTTAGCATAGGATTCTGGGTAATATCTTTGCATTTCTGAGAAACCCTCTGAAAGAAAATAAGGTCTTTGGATAACTGTCTCATTTATTTACCTTACAATTAGGAATATTCATTTTTAGGATGCAATTTACTTTTCAATATTCTAATAATAAAGATGATTAAGCCTCAAAGTTCAAACCCAGTGTTTTAATTTCAGCTTAAACACACATCTCAGAAAACCTTTTGGCACTGTAGGATTCAAGTTAAAGCAAGACTCAAAATAAATCCACAGCACTGTTCTAATTGTTCTAATCAGGGATTGTTTTGTAGAAAAATAGGTGGTGGAGTTCATTAGCATAAGTCATTAGCATATGTGGGGGTTCCCCACCAGTCAAAAGCAACCCGACACAAGAGAGGAGAGCTCCAGGGAAGCGAAGCCTGCTTGCGCTGGCTAGAGATTCAGCCAGCCCAAGCAGGCCTCGCTCACCTGGGGCTCTCTTTGGCTGCCCCCCCCCCAAGTCAAAAGGCCAGCAAGTCACTCACCACCCAAAATCACATAAGAAGTGTCGTGGGCTTCTCCAGGGGTTAATGAGGGCTGCTGGTGGTATCACAAAGCTCCTGGTGGCTGGCTGGCTGCCCGCTCTCCTAATTCAGGGATTGTTATGCAGCTGCACCTACATTCAATGGTGGGGAGGAGGAAGGGGACCATCAGAAAGGTTCAGGAGCTGTGCTCCTGTGAGCTCCTGCTGAGTTCAAGGCCTGGTTCTAATCCTGGTTATCGATAGATAATTTTTGAATTTGTATGTTAAGATACTGCTAAGTAAGGCAGAGATTAGACATTGCAAGAATATTGTAGTTCTTAATGTGATGCTATTTTTGTTGATATTTTTAACTGATCCTCATTTTGTCAATAATTATCAGCACATCACTTGACATACTTTATGTCAAGTTCATGTACTGAGATGGTAAGTGCACCAGTTGTAAATGGTCTATGGATCTAAATTGTGTTATGACAATTTCACAAGCAAAGAAATCATGTTAAACTAGGTCACAATCAATAAAATATTTTTATGTAATGACTACAGAAATGGCTTTTCTGTAGTGCCGGTTTAGTGTAGTGGTTAAGTGCATGGACTCTTATCTGGGAGAACCGGGTTTGATTTCCCACTTCTCCACCTGCACCTGCTGGAATGGCCTTGGGTCAGCCATAGCTCTCATAGGAGTTGTCCTTGAAAGGGCAGCTGCTGTGAGGGCCCTCTCAGCCCCACCCACCTCACAGGGTGTCTGTTGTGGGGGAGAAGATATAGGAGATTGTAAGCCACTCTGAGTCTCTGATTCAGAGAGAAGGGCGGGGTATTAATCTGCAATTCTTCTTTTTCCATGATAAAACTTGAAAAAACTCTGAAGCCCCTCTACCCCTGTACACTGCCCAGGTTACCTGCTGGAAAACCTTCACAATATTGATAACCTGGTTAAGTTTCACTATCTTGACAGAAGGGCATAATGCCAGCCCTCTTAGAACATTAAACTCATGGTATCACAGCAAAAAATAACTGTGACTTGGCCATTGGAAGCAATGGTTGGCTGCCTTGAGTAACTGCCTTTTGAAGCTGGTGCAAATATCTTTGCCCTTAAGCAGGATAAGAGTCCTGAGGCCTGAAGGACCTTGGTAACATGATCTCATATCGCTGATGTAAGTTCAACTTGTCTGAAAACCAAGGCTGTAAAGTTTGCTCGTTTTGCTTGTCAGTGTGGATTTTCAGGCAGTTAGGGAGATAGAAGGTAAACAGTTCTCAGATTTGACTAAAGCAGGGCAAAGGCCAGTTCTTGCATCCAGCTGTGAAGGTGGTGTCTTTCTTTCTTCATGAAACAACTCCTCACCGCCACACTTGTAAAAATAGTGTCTTCTCTTTTTTGAACTTTGAAAGCACCACTGAGGTGATTTATTTAAATCAAAACATGAAATGCAACAGAGAGAGCAAGAGAGACATCTGTTGCAGCTGAAAGCTGTGGCCTTTGGTCTCGTCCTCATTTCTTTCCTGCAATATTTTGTTAAACACCTTGCCAGTATCCCTGATTTGTTTTTTTGACATCAGCTACTGCTTGTGGGAACCAAAGAAACTTAGAATGTAATGTCAATGTTGTGTCATACCTTTTTTGCATAGAGAAAGGGGAGAGCAGAGGTAATGGCTTCCAGCTGCAGCCATGCAGCAGTCATAACATTTAGCTCATGCCTCAATGCTTTTTATGGGAGTAACTTTGTAAAAGAAAAACACCCTCATTTGTTTACATAATTATGGGCCAGACTCGATGGCACTCCTGTCTACCATTTGTGCTCTCATGCTATTTTTAGGGTTGCTAACTCCCAGTTGGTGACTGGAGATCTCTTGAACAAAGATCAGTTCACCTGGACAAAATGGCCACTTTGGAAGGCAGATTCCATAGCATTAAACTGTATTGAAGTCCCTCCCCTCCCCAAACCCCACACTCCTCAAGCTCCACCCCCAGACCTCCAGTTATTTCCTATCCTGCAACTGGCAATCCTACTAGTGAAGCTTGGATACCTGCTCACATGCTGTTTTCCAGGGCAAAGAGGACGCTGTTTTTTCATTGGATTATTCATCTGTTCATTAATCCATTCAGCTGCTCAGCAGGTTTCTTCATCCTATTGTTTCCTAACAGTGACGTGCAACAGAATCAGCTTTTCACAGACGCACATTCTTCCACAGTCCACTTTACTGCTACTCACCTTGCTGCAGACTGCTCAAATAGGCAATTGTTTAAATAGACAGTTAATTCAGCCACAAATCATAAATCAATAGTAAACAAACACTGCCCAGGTTAGCTCAATCTGGTCAAATCTCAGAAGCTAAGCAAGGTCAGCCTTAGTATTTTGATGGGAGACCAATAAGGAATACCAGGGTCACTGTGCAGATGCAGGCAAAGGCAAACCACTTCTGAATGTCTCTTGCCTTGAAAACCTTACGAAGTCACCATAAATTGTCTGCAACTTGATGGCACTTTCTACCACCAAATAAATACTGTTTTTAAAAAAACCCTGACTGTTCAGCATTATTCTAAGTGGTCTTTAGTGATGTTTTGATCAGTAGCATTTCCATGCATGTGCTGTTTTGGAAAACACCAATGTAAACTCATTCAAAAGGCTTTTGAGTCATTCTGCACTGAAAAGCAAACAGACCCCTTGATCAGCTCATATCTGATCATAACAATAGTAAGTTTGAGTATTCAAACATGTTTGACCAAAAATCTATCCCATTCCTGTTTGTCAGTCTTTATTTTAAATATTTAATTGAGTTTTCAGTGGGATTAAGGTAGGGATAAGGGATGGGGATAAAAGGAAAGGGAAAAAATATGCTGTTACATATCTACACTATGCATTATAGTATGAAGCAAAATAGTCCTATATACATAAAAGAAATAGATAATAACTGTAGGTCATAGATAACATATTCTTATGGTCTATAACTAACATCTTGAATCTTAACAAAATTGGATATAGATATCTTCTTTCTATACATAAACCAATGTATCAAACCATGTATAAAAAGGATTCCAAAGTTTTTTTGTATCTTGCATAGTTTTGCCATTCCATAAAGATGAAAGTGAGTCCAGTTCTGCTGTTTTCTAGTGTTTTCTCAATTAGTTCCTGCTTTTTGGGCATTTCTTTATGTTTACAATTTTTTGCAATTAAAATCCTTGCTGCTGAGGCGATATGTCTGTTTGTGAGTCTTTGATGATGAATTCAGAGGAATTTCTTAATACAGAGAAACTCATCTTCTCAAACTTTTGGGTTTTATGCATCATTTTATAGGTATTATTGTAAATTGTTAACCACTTTGAATACAACAGCAGAAAGATTGTATGTACATTATCCAATAAATAACAGAGATAAAACACTAGGCTGTGAGAATTCTAGATGATGATATAATCAGAACTTATTAGCCCTCAGGAGACTTTTTACATTACAAACTGATATGTCATATAATGTTTGAAAATACTAAGGTTGCCAGGTCTAACTAAATTGTTTGACAGTGTTAAACCTGTGACCTTCCACAGGATAAACATGGACATGGAAATAACTCCTCTCTTCACTGGAACAAGAACTGAGCCCATTCATAGGAGGGGTGGGCTAAAAATTGAATAAATCAAATCAAATTAAACTGAGATATTCAGGACCCTGTCGGAGCATTTATTGGTGTAGTTGTTTCTGCAGAGACACTCTTCTTCACTGCTCTGTAGCCAGCAAAATAACATAGCAAACAAGCAAAGCATTTGTTGTGTGAGGCCAAAGGCCATTATGATTAGGACACACAGAAGGACACACATGACTATACCAAAAAGCAAGAACAAAACAAAGTTAAAAGCTTTAGACAGAGCTGGCCTTTATTTTCTTGTCTGCTGAGGCAAATTGTGCAATTTTATAACAGACATACTGATCTGAATCAGAAAGAAGGAAAATTAATTTCTCCTCCACAGAGAAGGATTTATATCCATTAGAATGTCAGCAAGAAATTTATCTCTGGGTTCTGTATACAAAAGGCAAAACAAAATATAATATGGACGATCTTCTGGAACCAAATCTCTATAAATATACAGACAAGTAGCAGTCAGTGTTTTTGTCTAGCAACCTGCTAAAATAATTTGAAACCATATAGATGTAGGGTTGCCAACCTCCAGGTAATGGCTGGAGGTCTCCCACTATTACAACTGATCTCCAGATGACAGATTTCACTTGGAGCAAATAGCTACTTAGGAAGGTGGACTCTATGTTATTACATTCCATTTATATCCCACCCCAAACTCTGCCCTCTTCAGGGTCCACCCCCAACATCTCCAAGTATTTCCCAGTGCAGAACTGGTAATGCTACACAGATGTTAAAGTCATTCTAAGACTCAGGATAGTAATGCTAGTCAGATAAGAAGTTCTGCCATGGTTTTTAAAAAACTATTTAAACTAGGTAGAAAATGAGTCTCTTTCCTTGGTTTTGGCAAAATTAAAGTTTAAAGCCTCACTCTTACAGCAATTACCCAGTTTGCATCCTTCTTAAGATGATACAGATCAAGGAGACAAACACCATATAAGATACCTTCTGATCAGTCAAGGATAGTGGGAAGAATTCAAGGCTGAATAGATTTGAAGCAATATAATTTAAATCAGGGGAGGAATTCTAGCAGGAGCTCCTTTGCATAGTAGGCCACATCTACCTGATATAGCCAATCCTCCAAGAGCTTGTGAAAAAGAGTCTTGTAAGCTCTTGGAGGATTGGCTACATCAGGGGTGTGTAGCCTAATATGCAAAGGAGGTCCTGCTATAATTCCACCCCTGATTTAAATACAAATTATAAAGCAGAGGGGCCAAAACACATCCCTGTATAACCCCCTAGTAACTGGAATTTCCAAGCAGCCCACCTTGATTTTAGAAAAAAAAAAATCCCATAACAGGAACAATAAGCATTTGTCCATGTTTGTGTTTACTAATTTTGCAAATTCTGATTGACGGTTTCAAAGGCAGCAGTTATATCTACCATTGCAAGAAACATAAACTTGGTTGAGACTCTTAATACACAGTTGATCCAGCTGATAAAGAGTCAAACACTGATCAATGGGCCTTTGAATGAGGTGATGGGGGTCCAAATTAGATTGGCCTCCCCTGCTGAAGAATGCTAAAGTATTCTCTTTTTAGATGGCTCAATTTGAATTTGATGACATCTTGCTGGCTCATTGGCTCCAGCTTTGAGACTTGTAGTAAATTGATTAATTTATGTCTCCTGCTAGATGGTTTTAATTTGTAGAACTATTGTTTTTAACAGACAGACAGACAATACCCAACCCTGCTTGTTCTGGATAAATAACATGACTGAAAAGCAACCAGCCCTCCAATCTGCACAGCAAAAAATTGCTGTACAGTTTAGCTGCTATGTCCAATAAATTAATTGGACAATAATTTGGGTAATGAGATTTGCAGCCCTTTCTAAATACAGGTACAAAAATTCTTTGCTTCCAATTGGAAGGAAAAACACCAGTAGAATTAATCTGGGTAAACAGTTTGGCCAAACCAGATAACCACCTATGAGAAAAATGCTTTTACATCTTTTTTTGGGGGGGGGATAAAATTTTCAACTGGAAGCTTATCAAAAGAAAGACAAACAATGGCTTATAACAGACAGGCAATTTGGGCTGACTCAGAGATGTCTCAGAAACCGACATGAAAAATCCTTTCAAACACTAACATCTGCCACCCATCCTGTACTCACCCCATCCTCTGGCGTCCTCAGAGTGGCTCAAAAAGCTACCATTTTGGAAGTGGTAGCAAATTTTTGAAACACACACTAGTTGCCTCTTCAGCATCTGGACACAGAAACACACAAGCAAGGCACCTTGGCAGTGTGAACCCACCAAGCCACTTCTGGGGTTTTTTTTTTAATAAACTGCCCAGAGCGCATGAGTGTGCATATGCACGTGACCACTAAAAATGTGTGGAAAAAAACCAAATTGCACCAAGGGAATGGTGCGCTACAGCCATCTGACCATGCCAAGGCGCTCTCCGGGTGGGATAAGGGCACCTAGCGCTGGAGCGTGTGGATGGTTTGGGACAGATCTTTCTGAACTGTCCCAATATGGGGCGCTTCCCATCTGACCCAAACTGCCTGTCTGTTATCAGCCAACGAGACCTCAGGCTTTGAGACAGGAGACCAATGAGGTAAAGAAATCATGTTTAAAAACGAAGCCTGTGCCAAAGGCCCCAGAGCAAACTATTTTATGCAGTAATTCATAACTGTAATGCCAGTAACTTATGAAGTAGAATTTTTGCTCACAAGACTCCACAGCTTAGAGGGAGCATTGGCTATGGCACTATTGTACAGAGCAAAAAGAACAAATCACGTTGTTGCAGAGCAAAAAGAACAAATCAACCTACCTACACCTGGAAAAAACACATTCATGAGTCAAAAAACTTTCCCCTTATGCCGTCTCTCTCACTTTTTTCAGGGATCCACACTCGCCAGATATCTTGATCTACCAGCATGACTTATGTTGCCTCTTTCAGGTTCAGTTTAGAGTCATTTGTTATTTGGGAAGATGCTCCATTTTGCTCTCATAACTTGCTCTTAATGCAAACTTCAAATATACCCTATTTGTTGCTAGACAGTGACCCAAACACAACCTACTTGGTTGCTAAATTTCTGTCTAGTATGGTTTCCTTTAGTAAATCATATATTATTCTTTTTGGTCATTGCTCAAGATCATTTGACCCATAGGAGCTCTTGAAAGGAAAATAAGCCACCCGCTTGCTCTTTCTTCTGATGGTGGCAGTAGCTGAGCGCACCATTGCACTCTAAACTGAACATGGAGGAGGCAACATAAGTCACGCTGGTAGATCAAGATATCTGGTGAGAGTGGATCCCTGAAAAAAGTGAGAGAGATGGCATAAGGGGAAAGATGGCATAAGGGTTCCTGGTTGCAAACTGTGCAAGAGATTCTATTCACAAAGGCTTTGGAGTCTCACAGAGCCCTGGCCTGCCAGGATCTGTAGCCAGAAGCCTATGCATTAACCTGGAAGCCACTAAAGGGCCATTGAGAGGAGAGACCTGTTCATCCTTTCCCCTCTCTAAAACACTAAACAATTCCAAAACTCTGGAAAGTTTTTGTCTGGAATTCTGGGAGGGTTTTTTTTTTGCTTTGAATACATCCCAAGCAGTTTGTGGGAGGGGAGGGGTATAAATCAATAGAAATAAACAAAACACCAGGGGTGTACCTGCTCAAATATTTGGCCGAGTTTTAGATAATAATAATGCCAATTAACAAGACAGGATTTCTTTACCTGGGTAGTGAAATTATTTTCATTAATTCTTTGCCTGCCCATGGAAATAGCGCTCACTCCAATTTAAAATATAGGTAAGGTTTATTTACAAAGAAGGATAGAAAATAAAAGCACCATGTAAGGACAGTGTTCTCTCTAAGTTGAGTTAGTGTGAGCTGGCTCACAGTATTTTAGCCTCCAGCTCACCCATTTTTGTCTTAGCTCAGGAATAATTGCCCCAGACTAAACAAATTTATGCAGTAGCTCACAACTTTAATGCCAGTAGCTCACAAAGCAGGCTTTTTGTTCACAAGACTCCACAGTTTAGAGGGAGCGTTGTGTAAGGGCAAAAGGAGTGTACAGGGTAGAACCAGATCTACATGTTTTTTGAGGGGGGACAAAATTAAAAAATGATGCCCTCTTATGAGCCCATTCTATCTTATGGGCCCATAGAATAGAATGGACTCCATACCCAATTTGGTACCCCCCATCTGGTGGCACCCAGGGCAAGCGCCCCCTCTGCCCCTCCCTAGATCTGGCCCTGGTACAGGGTACAAAGGAACACACAAAATAACAATCGTCTCTAAACTACTTTCACCAACACTTCTTTTCAGCCATCTCCTGGCTCAAAGTTGCAATAAAGATAGCAGTAACTCAGCAGCTTCAGTCAGTTTAGCGGAAGGCCTGGAGAAATTAAAGAGAAACCTCCCTTCAAAGCATTCAGAGCCACAGCCTTCCAGCATGGTCCTCTGTCAGAGCATGAAGCTTCTTCCTGAGCTTCTGGATCTCTCTTAATTAAACAACCTATCACTGTGCCCAGCTAATTAAACAATTGATCTAAGATTATCAAGATCTTGAACTGTCAAAGAAAGTTAGATATCAAAGTTAGATGGCCGACTGTCAGATAGTTACCTTGACAGCTCCCAGGTGAACACAATTAACAGGTGAATACTATACTGAGCTGTTACAACCTAACCACTTACAATGTCCTGCATACGCATCCCAAAAACACAGACCAAGGGTGTTACTCTTTACAGAACTGAAGTCCAGGGTACAAACAAAGAAGACGACGACATTGGATTCATATTCCGCCCTCCACTCAAGAGTCTCAAAGCGGCTCACAATCTCCTTTATCTTCCTCCCCCACAACAGACACCCTGTTACACCCTGTTACACTTACATATAAACAATATGATGGAAGGTCAATTTCTTGACAGGATATATCTGAGCCAAGCCAAAATGGCTGATTTCGGGTATATTTTTAGCTAGGGTATATACAGATGTGAACTCCTAATCAGATTTTAAAACCAGATTTTTCTGACATTTGACTAGATTTATGTTTTTCTACAGGTATGTCAGTGTGCCACATTTCAGACTGCTGGGACAAACTGTCTTGACTTTGTGATTAATAGAATCTTAAAACAATTATACTAGCAGAACATTGAGAAGCCAGTCATTCTACGTAGCCCTTCTTGTGGCAATGCAGTAAGTTTCCCACCTAGATGGAGCTCTATTTGTGCATGAATGTTGCTTTACTGACATAATTGACAGCGGGAGAGCCCAGCTTCTGTGCATTGGTTCCTTAATGAAATGTCCATTAATTCTGAGAGTCTGCATTGGGAACTTTATTTAGCTGTCTCTGAGAAGTAACACTGAGAGATGCTTTCAACTTTCTTTCCAGTCAACTTTAGGATTTAATTAGATATTTCCAAAAAGACTCCATGCCACTTGTATCCTTCTTGCCAATAAAACATACACCCACACAAATTAAGAAGCGCCAAAGGGCAGGTGGTTTTTAGTCCACTAGTTCACTGCTGAGTGTATTGTCGTCTCTTCACAGGGTGATAGAATCATGCTGCATTTAACAAGCTTATACGAGATTCTAAATAAGCTTTATTTCCCAAGTGGCTCAGTGGGCAGGAAAGAAAACACAGTTTCTCTTATGCAACACTTTGGCATACAGCTAGACTGGCATCTAATATAGCAAGCGCAAGCAGTTCTTTTAGCTTTTAATAAGCAATTAGGGGCGGAAAGTTATTGTTGTCAATGGGGAGGGAGCAGAAATGATAGGAGCTTTTACAGCCAGTGAGAATGACCAGTGATTGTTGCAATGTTTGAGATCCCTTCTGTCTCTCTGGTTGTCAACCAGATAATCCATATACCAGAAACTGGAGTAAATTATGTTACAAGAACAGAAAAGGGACTAGGAATCCTAATTCCGCTCTCTTTGTTTTTGCTCTTTTAAAATCATTTACTCCAGTTTCTGGTGTATGGATTTCTGACACCCACTTGCCCCAACCTCTTTCTGGGCTAACTTTTAGTTGTGGCATGGGTACTAAAAATCACAGTTAAGATTAGGACAGTCATTCTGGAACTGCTTCCTCTTAAAGTGGTGACAGCCAAGATTCTATGCCATTTTGTTAGAATAGGACTGACAACCTCCAGGTGGGATTAAATACCTAGCATTAATATATTTTACAAAGTGTATATAAATCAGGGTTTTTTTTCATACAAAGTATTTCATTATAAGCAAATAGGTGACTCTTTAATGTCCTTATAATTTGAAAGTCCCATGTAGTCATGTGGTTGATGGCCAGCTAGTTCTCAGCCATTTCCAAAACTCTTCATCAAGGAACCATATGCTAACACTCATTAGTCCGTTGGAGTTGTAAATATCAACCACCGCTACTCTGTTGGAAGTACTCCTTAAATGCCAGTTGGGTGAGTTCACTATAGTCACAGTCCTTAGCCAAGAATTGCTTATCTCACTAGTACACAGAAAAATATTTTCTCTCTGGACATGACATCCTTAGTCCATGGCAGCTTGCATTCAACTTGGCTAAGGATTGCAACCAGGGCTTTCTTTGAGCAGGAATGCACAGGAACACAGTTCTGGCTGGCGTTGTGTTGGGGGTGTGGCCTAATATGCAAATGAGCTCCTGCTGGGCTTTTTCTACAAAAAAAGCTCTGATTGCATCTATAGCAATTTCACCCATTGCTATAGTTCCAACAGAGTAGCGGTGATTCATATCTACAGTGGAGTTTGAATTATGTTTGTTGTACATTTACACTGTGCCCCTTTAAGAGTGTTGAACCTCCAGGTGGGGCCTGGAGTTCTCCTGGAATTACAACTAATCTCCAGGCTGCAGAGACCAGACCCTTGGAGGAAATGGCAGCTTTAGAAAATAGTTTCTGTGGCACCCCATGCTTGCTGAGCTCCCTCTCCTTCTCAGACTCCACCCTCCTCAGTCACCACTCCCAAATCTCCAGGAATTTCCCATCCTGGACTTGACAACCCTAATTAAGACAAAGTAAAGGCAGTTTGGGAGCATCTTTTGGAGGCTGCTGAACCTAATCTGATTGCAAGCCACGGATCAAATCAAAAGGCTCTTGGCATGTGACCCTTGCCCTGGAAATGAAGCTATGTCTTCGTTTTTTGTTCTTTGTCCTGCACTGTGGGGAGAAAAGTGGCATGTGAAAACTTAAATAAATACATGCATTGCCATGAATTGAAGCTTGTGGGAATAAACATGAATAGTTCCCAAGAGGAACTGGGCAGCTGTCATTCATTACAGTAGCATACAGTGAGCCCTCATGCTGCCCATTATTGCTGGCCTAGCCCCAGTCTTCTCCATACCTTCCCCCATATATATGCACAGCACACAAAAGATCAGTGCCAGCAGGTCTAAAGAGAGCCAGAGAGACTCACTGCTCTGTATTCACATGTCTCTCCAAAATTATCTCATAGTCCCTTGTGTTGGAGGGGTATCCCATTTCGAGGTGGGAGTTGATGAACAATAGGTCATCTTATTAATCAATTTTTCATTCAATTCCAATCAATTTCAATTCAAAGACACCATACATAGTTTTCTCCACTTCCATTTTATCCTTATAACAGCACTGTAAGGTGGGTTGGGCAACGGGAGAATGGCTGACCTGAAGGGAATGAGTTTCATGGCTGAGTGAGGATTTCCACTTGCTTTTCCCAAGTCCAAGTCTGATACTAGCACCTGTGCCACATTGGCTTTCTTAGCCTGTTGGTCAGGGCAGTTGGCCTCGGCTGATGCCTAGCACTTATCCTCCCTTGCATCCACCCCCATTACACATCACCAAAGGAGACTCTCTCCAGTTGTACGCTTGCAATAGCCCATCCTGAACTGGCTTCAAAGTAAAGCTAGTAAATTTACTGTAACAGCTTCTTTCTACTTTTTATGGGCTTGAATATTTAATAGAATGTTCTTCTAAGGACTGGATAATACTTTTGATACAATAGAAGCAACATATTTGCCAATACATTTTAGAGAAATTAAATCTCAGATTGGGTTCAGTTAGCAGAGGAAATTTGCTTCCATGCACAGATGCATTGTTTCTGATGCTGAGAGCTCTGGCTTATGAAGGGATATAAACAGGGCTTTTTTTCTTTTAGCAGGAACACACAGGAATGCAGTTCCAGCTGGCTTGATGTCAGGGGGTGTGGCCTAATAATCAAATGAGTCCCTGCTGGGCTTTCCCTACAAAAAAGTCCCGTGTGCAACAATGGGGACATCAGGGGATGTGGCCTAATATACAAATACACTCCTGCTGGGCTTTTTCTACAAAAAAAGCCCTGGATATAAGCATGTTAGTTTCTAAGGTGCCACCAGCTTCTTTTGTTGTTTTGGCTGCAACAGATGTCCCTCTTTCTGCACCCATGCACATTAGTGTCATCACCTATTTATTTCCTCTCTCCCACCTCTCCCTAGCATTTTTAATTGGAAGGAGGAGCTGAAACCCAAAGATATTTGTATCACAAATGTTTCATTTTCCAAGGGTGGGTGCAGCAAATCTGGAAAGGGGGCAGAGCCTAACCTTGAACCAAAGGCCAACCTTCATCAAAGAGCTGAAAAGTAAAGACAAACAGATATTACATATATTAAGTACAGCTTTATCACAGTGAACCAGAGAGGTTAGAATAAACAGAATCTACATACATATTGCTAGAATTCTTCTACAATGAAGGCATTTGGTTTAATTAGTGTTCTCTTGACAAACTCATTGGCTATATAGTAAAATCCATCACCTGATATATCTGCTTCTGTCCATGTGGAAGGGCCCCATGACTGAACTTGACTTACACTTGACTATAGAAAGCTTCTACAAAGGCATGAAAACGACCCTCTTGAAAATGACCCTCAGGATGATCAAGCCATAGTAAGGACTATTTTAATTAGCTTTATCCATTCTGCTACTAGTTGTTACAGATGGTTTCCTTGTTTTCCACCCAGGAGATCAACCACATTCTTAAGAGCTTAAAGTTTAACTTTCTATTTCCCTGCAATCTCCAACAGTTTTTCACAATGTCACTGTGATCCATCTAAGTTTGTTGTATAAAGCCCAGCAATGTATGTTCTGTCACACTGACCTATGACATACTTTTCAGTTTTGCAAATGTCCTGACAGATATTGGAAGAAAAAAAAACCCATATTAACAGAAATTGATGGTATTGTAAAAGACTTTACTGCAGAATTCCTTCAGAGAGAATTAAATTTTTGTCCAAGGAAAAGAAACATATATTTCAGGGACAGCTAACTTCCTCATGTTCCTGTAAACATTGAAGAAAGTGGAGAGAGTAGTAGATACTGCATACAACTCTGCTGTAGGCTTGGTATTTACATGTCATCTGTGAAAGTGATTCCTCCTGAGAGTGGTTTCTTGATCAGCTGATCCCTCAGGTAGATCTAGTTCAAGTGATCCCTATAGCTGATGTGATGGCCAGTGGTCTAGCCCATGTGCTTCCATGCTAGGGTTACCAGTCCCTGGGACCCAGCAGGGGAGACCCTGGTTTTGGGGGGTTCCTCTCTGCTGCACCCGGCAGGGGAAACTCCTCCACTAAACAGGACATCGCCATGCAATGTCCCCAGTGTGATGAAATCACCTGGAAGTGATGTCATCATGTTGGGGACATTACATTGGGATGCTCTAGTATTTGGCAAACTCTATGGTTTTGAGGGCAAAACCCCCATAGAGTTTTACCCAAATACCAGAGTGTCCCTGCATGACACCCCCCAATGTGATGGTGTCACTTTTGGGGGATGTCATCACATCAGGGACACCACATGATGTCCCTGCCCACCCCAAATCTCCCTGCTAGATGGGCGAGAGGACCTGGCAGTCCTATTCCATGCTTTTCATTTGAATCTGAACTTTTCCCCATGGTTGGGGAGGCAGACTTGTCACTTCACTCAGTTATGGTTACCAATTCTGGATCAGGAAATTCCTGGAGATTTGGGGGTGAAGCCTGAGAGAATGGGGTTTGGGGAGGGAAAGGACCTCAGCAGGGTATAATGCCATGGACTCCACCCTTTGAAGCTGCCATTTCCTCAAGGGAACTGTTCTCTGTAGTCTGAAAATCAGTTGTAATTCTGGGAGAATTTTGGGCCCCACCAGGAGTTTGGCAAACCAAACTCGTTGCTCACTGGTCTGTGATCAAAGGAAATTGCTTCTCCTTCTGTCTGTAAATGGTAGTAGTATATCCCCAACATCCATTATTCTCAGCAGTAAGAATTCAGTAATATGCTAAAAATTTCTCACCCACCCTGGTTCCCATTGTAATGAATGAAGCACAACAGTTCCAGTTGCTGACTAGAAGTGCTGCGGTGGCATTTCATGAGAGCTTATTTTATGTTTTTCTCATTTACATACATATCCTCTTTTTTCTCCCTTCTCTATTATTTTTGTTAGATAGGACTTATATGTTCTTGTCTGCTATTTAATTATCTTATATTATGTTTTAGGGAGTTATGTTATGCTTAGGAAGTCAATGGCTGATGGAGTTTTTCCCTGACTTGCTTTTCGTTTTCTTTTCTTCTCAGCTGCTGCTTTGATGCATTGCTGACCTTGAGAAAAGCAGTTGTGTTCTCTGATATTTAACTGTTATTTTATTTTCCCATATAATTAGTTAGGATTAGATAGGATTAGTGTGCTAACCTATTTTAAGGTTGAGCTGTAACCCATTTAGCATTAAGTTTAAACCATTTTAATTTTAACTCCTTCTTTTAACTTATTCAATTTTATCTTCGGATAATGTTAACTGTTTCCAATAGTTGTATTTTCTTTTAACTATTCTTTTAACTATTTTAGGATATTCAGTAGTGGGACTTAATTAAAATTAAAATTAATTATAGAAACAGGAAGTAGAGAAATAGAATTTATATTATGTTTTAAACTGAAAGTCCTCTATGAATCCTGTATTTTAGCAATTATTAACCATATTAACTGTTTTAATTTGGCTACACCTGCTTCAGAGTATTTTATTATAAGATGAAGGAAAAGGGAGTAGAAGATAAGTTAGGGAAAGGGAGGAAAGGGGGGGGTTGGAGCAGAAAGAGGTAGGAGGGGAAGATCAAGAGGAATGGTAGAAAATGAAAGGTAATCATACTTAAAGTACTTGGTTTTATTTGTTTACAACAAGAACAGGAAGAGAGGCTGTCTTGATTCTATGAACTCCCCATTATCTAAGAGTAAACCAAATGATTTTTTTAGTTTTGGGGTAAAAACCTCTAATAGATTCCAGGCTTTACAAGATGTGCATGATGAGCAACTAAATAATGTCCTGGATAAAGATAAGGAAATGTCCTGCCTTAATGAGGACTCTATATGAAATTCCATCTCCATCATTGGACCTATACTATTTGAGGGTGATCATATACCAGGAGCAAGATGTATAGACCCTAAACAGATGTAAATCATTGTTTCACAAGCATTTTTAATTGCTGAGAGGCTTGACAAAATCTATAAGATTTATTGGCTTGGGGAGAAATCAGGTTTTAACTCTGGTCCTATAAATAATTGCCCTAAGAAAAGTGAATTTGCTTCTTGTGCTAATTAAGACACATTAACTGGCTGAGGCTCTTTAGACTTCTCATTTCCTTCACAGCCTATGTGATTTGACCCTTGTAAAGTTTTTCTATTTACTCATAGCAGAGCAGAGAAATATCCTGGGGCAATAAATGCCATGTAAAGGAACATCCAGAGTTTCTGTTAAATCTCAGTCTCATGAACATTTTGATAGATTGCCCATCTTCTTTGGAGAAAAATACCTGAACCTTACTTTCTTTACTTCTAAGATTCCCTTCCAAATCCTGAATAATCAGCAGTGCTTTGGGTTCTTATTCTCCCCTAAAGATGCTCTTACAACCCAATCTAGCCTCTCTTGTTTCTTCAAAGCTGATCTTGAGGAGGACAAATCTGAATCTATAAGCCATCCTCAAGTGTTCCTAATCATTCCCCTTTATCAAAAGATAACCAATTCTGGGGATTCTAATTTTCTGCATTCATTTCACACTCTTCCAGGATAATATCATACTTTCAAAAATTACAGAATTATTGCAAGTGTGGCAGGAACAAAATCACTTTCTTGATTAACTAGGGCCGGTTTCAGAAGCTTTGAATAAGCAACAAAATGAGAATGAGAACCAGACCTCTCTCGGTATAGGAGGAGGAAATACTCTCCATCTAGCAAAGAAACTGTCCTGGCATTATAGTCCCCTGAGGGTGAAACCTCCTATTCTCCTTGAATGTGCTGTCATTATTAATTCCAGTAAGTCAAGTCTAAATATCATCTCTGAAGAGCTCAATCTAATAGTTTGCTGATGATTGATAGATAAGGCACTGTGTGTTTAACATACTCACCTGGAATACAGCTGGGTGGGGCACTAGAATTTGTAGTAAGAAAACTAAGATTTAATTTCCTCCTTTGACATCATATGCTTACAAGAAATGTGGCTTGCGGAAGAACTTTAACTTCCTGAATTTACTACATTTTCTAGAAGGTCTCAATAAGTGCATATAGAAGAAGACCACGAGGTGGCCTTGCCTCAAAATATCTACTGCACAAAATATCATGACTTGTGACCTTTTGGGCATAAGCAATCTTTTTATACCTATTTTCATTAAACATAATGATTTTCCCTTTATAATATTTTCTGTCTATATCCCTCCTTCAAAGGATTTTGTTGACTGCTCAATACTGGGAACACGTAGGTGCCATCTATGATGAAATACAAATCACATTTGTGTCCTTTCCTATGATTGTGGTCAGGGCCGGCCCTAGACTGTCTGGCACCCTAGGCAAGGCTACCTTCTTGTGCTCCCCCTGCAATGATAATGTCACCAAGTCACAAGGGGAGCACCCAGTTTGGCACCCCCAGAAGGACAGCACCCTACGCAATTGCCTAGTTTGCCTAGTGGCAGGACCAGCCCTAATTGTGGCAGGTAACTTTAATGCAAAGATAGGTACTTACAAAAGTTCTCTTCTGGGTAGAATTTTAGGACCTGACTTTGAAGACTTTTTTAGTCAGTCCTGGTACCACAGGAGGTCAAAAGAGCATGTGATCAATACTGGAGGGGTAGAATTGGCAAAATTTGCCTTCTGGAGGAATTTTACTCCACTAAATGGCCTTTGAGGAATTGATAATAGCAGTATCCCGGCGGGGAGGGCGGGATTTGTATCCCGGCGGGGAGGGCGGGATACAAATAAAATTTGTTGTTGTTGTTGTTGATTTCACTTACGCTGGGGCAAAAGGAGCAAGCATAATCAATTAAGTTCTGATCTAACACTTCTGCTGTTTCAATCAATTGAAAATTGGTGATTATATGGGTGGCAATCATCTGACCAGCTTGTACTATTATGAACTCTTTCCCCCCTGAAAATTTTGTCAGCTGTTTTTCCTCACCCAACTCAGCTTATATAGATTTGACCAACCCGTCCAGGATTCTAGAATCACTCTATATGTCAATATTCTATTGGATCAAAGCACAGAGGCAAATCAAAACATGTGGTTTAACAGAGATTGCAGATTACTTAAAAGACAGATCCAGCAGAAACATCAAGAATTTGAAAGAAATAATACTATCACGATTCTGGAAAAGGAAAGGAAAGATCCCCTGTGCAAGCACCAGTCGTTTCCGACTCCGGGGTGACGTTGCTTTCACAACGTTTTCACGGCAGACTTTTTACAGGGTGGTTTGCCATTGCCTTCCCCAGTCATCTACACTTTTGCACTTGAAGGATTGAGTTCCATTGTCAATTTTGTAATTTTTTGCATTAAGCCTGTGGAAGCTTCAGAGAAACGGAGGCAGAGAGGTGCCGCCTTCGTAGCTGTCTGCTACTGTTGGCTTTTTTTCTACAGCAGTTTGATTCGTGAAGAAGACTCTATCTTGCCAGTTCTTGGTTGAAACCATTTGAAGGAGTATTGGTCCCAAGAAAGACTGTGCATATTGTTGAACTTCACCTATTTTGTCCTTTCTAAGGACCATGCATACCGTATGATTTCATCTTATGTACAATTTATTGCTCTAAGTGTTTGTTTATGTTTCTGTTATAAACTTTAATGAGAATTTGTTGAGCATATTGGAGGCTGGTTCAGTCAAAGAATCCTTAGGGGCTCCCTTGCTAGTCATTTATCTGTGATTCTCTATTGTTATTGGGTTGCTAACACCCAGGAGAGGCAGAGAAAGGACTTCCTCTACCATACACACATACCTCTGGGATTTAAGGATTGTTGTGAATTATAGAAACAAAGAATTAATTCTCCAGGTGGTGGCCATTCTATCAAAGTGCAGAGAATCCACAGGTTTGTGCATAAAGCTTCCTTATACGAATGTACCTCACAGAAGATCCTGCACAAGTTTACACCTGACCCACAAGATTGAGGAAGAAGATAAATTTGCCAAAATGGGGAAGGACATTGGTTGGGGTTCCCAATAGAGAAGTTCCACCATGAAAGGTATTGTTTTCATTGTTGCATAAAACACCTGGCAGACAAAAGGAGAATTCCTGTTTCATTATTAAGGATCTGATTCCAACCTTAGAGCAAGTGGTTTGAGGGGAAGAAAACAAGAACCAGAAAAACAAAAAGAAGGAAGTTTCTGGTAACATCTTTAAAGAGGAAGGGTGAGATTAAAAAATTGCTAGATAGATAATTTAGTGCAGGTGGGGTTGAGAGACAGGAAGGATAAGAAACCATTAACCAATCACATTTCTAAGTGAATTCTTGGTAAAGGCTGTCATCAAAGAAGCACATTTAATTATTTCAACTGAGTCTAACACCTCTACAGAGAGGAAAGGATAAAAGGAAGGCTCAAAGGCAGAGGAGAAAAAGGATGGGACAGACTTCTCTGGTGATCTTATCTGGGCTGCTCCTGGGTCACCCAAGCTAAAAGGCAGACTGAGAGAGCAATCCTAGGAAGATCTGCTTGGAAGTCCAATTTTATTCAATTGTGTTTACTCCAAGGAATGTGTTCTTAGAATTGCAGCATAAGCCATTGGATCCATCTTGTGCTGACTCCCTGGAAGCCAAGGGGAGACAAATGTGTTTCCTTTATATGAAATTGCATATCTCCAATTATAAGTAATTTTAGAGGGTTACCACGGACTCATGGAGGGAAATCTATTTTTTTTGGAACATTCTTCCTTTTTATGAGACACATCCCCAAGGCATTCTGAAAATTACTGCATGAAAAAGAACTGCCCCCTGCAAAAAAGGATGGTTGGAGTGCTTGTATTGAAATGGGACTTTCTGGGAGGTTCCCTTTCTGCAGCATCTCCATTCCTAATCTGTATGGTTAGTTGTTGTTTTTTAGTAAGTCTCTATCTCTTTCCCTCATGGAGATATGTCCCCCCCTTCTGTGAAGAAAGAGGCTAGAGACTTACTTGTGGAGGGGGGCTGGGAATTTGGATAACCTGCCTAGCCTATTGTTACAACCTTCCAGAGATATATCACTATTTTAATGCCTCTTAAAAAGAAAAACAAACAAATCTTTATAAGAACATAAGAGAAGCCATGTTGGATCAGGCCAATGGCCCATCCAGTCCAACACTCTGTGTCACACAGTGGCAAAAAAATTTATATATACACACAGACTGTGGCTAATAGCCACTGATGGACCTCTGCTCCATATTTTTATTTAAACCCCTCTTGAAGGTGGCTATACTTGTGGCCGCCACCACCTCCTGTGGCAGTGAATTCCACATGTTAATCACCCTTTGGGTGAAGAAGTACTTCCTTTTATCCGTTTTAACCTGTCTGCTAAGCGATTTCATCGAATGCCCACGAGTTCTTGTATTGTGAGAAAGGGAGAAAAGTACTTCTTTCTCTACTTTCTCCATCCCATGCATTATCTTGTAAACCTCTATCATGTCACCCCGCAGTCGACGTTTCTCCAAGCTAAAGAGTCCCAAGCGTTTCAACCTTTCTTCATAGGGAAAGTGTTCCAGCCCTTTAATCATTCTAGTTGCCCTTTTCTGGACTTTCTCCAATGCTATAATATCCTTTTGGAGGCGCGGCGACCAGAACTGCACACAGTACTCCAAATGAGACCGCACCATCGATTTATACAGGGGCATTATGATACTGGCTGATTTGTTTTCAATTCCCTTCCTAATTATTCCCAGCATGGCGTTGGCCTTTTTTATTGCAAACGCACACTGTCTTGACATTTTCAGTGAGTTATCTACCACGACCCCGAGATCTCTCTCTTGGTCAGTCTCTGCCAGTTCACACCCCATCAACTTGTATTGGTAGCTGGGATTCTTGGCCCCAATGTGCATTACTTTGCACTTGGCCACATTGAACCGCATCTGCCACGTTGACGCCCACTTACCCAGCCTCAACAGATCCCTTTGGAGTGCCTCACAATCCTCTCTGGTTCTCACCACCCTGAACAATTTAGTGTCATCCGCAAACTTGGCCACTTCACTGCTCACTCCCAACTCTAAATCATTTATGAACAAGTTAAAGAGCATGGGACCCAGTACCGAGCCCTGCAGCACCCCACTGCTTACCGTCCTCCACTGCGATGAGGAGAGGCTTGATCTCTACAGTCCAGCATGCAAAAGTAGGCTGGAGTGGGTGAGAAAGGGTAAGACAAAGGAAACCAACAGAAACATGCATGAGGGGAAAAAATGACTCAAAATTGGCTTCCAGAAAAACAGGTCAATAGTGGTTTCAAAGAGGAGGCTGAAGTTGGGATGTGTCACTTAGGGTGGTCCAAACATTGTTTTGGGGTACAGCCTGGCCCCAATATCTGCCTCTTTGAGTGTCCTGGGGGCACCTTGCTCTGGAGCAGCTGGCATGAGAACTGTTCATTGGACCATGAAGCAGCACATGTCTTCTCGAAGGGCACAGTCCCCTGAATGTGGGAGTGTATGATATATGGGGGTCCAGACCTTATTTTGGGGTTCAGAGCTTTCAAACTCTCGTCAGTGTTTTTGGTTGTATTCACGAATAAGGAATAAATAAGGATCTGCGAATAAGGAATCAACTTCAGCCTCCTGTCTCAAAGGAACTGGAAGAGACTCGGATTGGGGGCAGGGAGTGAAAATTAAAGACACAAGTGTGACAAAATCAGGACATCACCAAAAAACTATGGGGCCAGAACTCACGAAAAAAACCCCAGTAAAGTCCAAAGAACCGCTAAACACTCTAGGCAGGATATTAAGTACAACTCCTCCAAATATGTGCAATAAATATATCGATATTCTAGGATTGTACTATGAGAACTCATTCCTTATGGCCAGAAGCAGGGCTTTTTTTGAGCAGGAATGCATAGGAACTCAGTTCTGGCTGGCTTGGCATCAGGGGGTGTGGCTTAATATACAAATGAGTTCCTGCTGGGGGTTTTCCACAAAAAAGCGCTGTGGGAAACAATGGTGACACCAGGGTGTATGGCTTAATATGCAAATGAGTTCCTGCTGGACTTTTTCTACCAAAAAAGTCCTGGACAGAAGAATGAAATAAATTCAACCTATCCTTTTTGGGAGGAATTTCATAATCACGCCAACATTTTTGTTCCAGTTTTGACCTATTAAACTGAAGAATACCCAGACCATAAAATGGTGAGGGAGAGTACAAAATGCGTTTATAAAAATAAAAGACAGGGTACCTATTCATTAGTTACATGAAAGGAGAGGAGGTATGTGTTTTCCTAATAATAAAACATATTGGCCTATAACCAGCCATCTGTGAATGAATCAGAGAGTTTCCCATTCCTGCAAGTCCTTTCAGTCCTCAGAAATACAATTCCCAGAGAAGCAGGAATAATAGAGGACTTGCTGAGCTGGCAGACAGACTGGAGGGACAAGGGAGTGAAATTGCTCCTTCTCTCCTGCAAGCACACCTCTGCTGAGAGGTGGTTGTGTTTTTATGTCCTTCCTCATTCCAGCTTCCTGATCTTCATCTTGTTCTTTGGTATGGATTCTGCGACCCTGGGAATGATATTTCCACAGGCCAGAAGGTGCTGCAGGAAAGGAGAGGAACATGGAAAGCTCTGAATAGCTTCTGTGTGTGAATGGTTAAAGCCACCAGCATTCTTGCTGGATGACAGACTAGGCTGATAAGCAAGACTGGTTGTTTGTTTGGGGAATTTACACACCACCTCTCCAGAGACCAGAGTTTTTACTATGTTGTTCCAATGAAGATGCCAGATAATGTTTTGAGTTAAGCCAAAGATTTGTTAGCCCTGAGCTGGATAGCCCAGCTAGCCCACTCTCATCAGATCTTGGAAGCTTAGCAGGGCTGGCACTGGCTAATATTTGGATGGGAGACCTCCAAGGAATATCAGGATCACGACAATGGCAAAACACCTCTGAATGTTTCCTGCCGTGAAACCCTTACCAAAAGTCAGGCTTACCAAAAGTCAGTTGTGACTTGACCCCAAAAAAGGGCTTATGAATTAGTTTAGTAAAATAATTAAATTTAAATTCAACTTCAGATTTAATTCCATTAGTGTGGGTGTCTTGAGCAGCATTGCCCATGGCTGGATTCACCCAGCCTGCCTCAAAGTTTGATCAGCACCATCAACACAACCCACTTATCTTTGCCTGCATACCAAGAATGTGCAAAGAGTTTTTTGTTGTTGGTCAATATCTGGGCCTTTTTTGTAGCAGGAACTCCTTTGCATATTAAGCCACATACCCCTGATGTAGTCAATTCTCCTGGAGTTTACAGGGCTCTTACTACAGGGCGTACTGTAATCTCCAAGAGGGTTGGCTACATCAGGGAAGTGTGGGCTAATATGCAAAGGAGTTCCTGCTATAAAAGAAGCCCTGATCAATATAATTCCCCTATGCAGGTCAGAATGAGGATTCATTGATTATTCTTAACACTGGGAAAGTTCCCTTCCCAGGCCCTGTGTCTGATTTAGTCAGTATCACTCACCCACAGATTTCTTCTTGCAGATCTAAGTGACTGGAAAATACCTAGCCTGGTCAAATGCTGCCCATCCTTAGCAAGGACCTAACCATCATAATCTAGGACTAGTTACTTTAATACCCCTAAACACACACACACACACAGAGGAGTGTGAAACAGGTAGCAAAAGGAACCTTCTCAGGGCCAGTTTGAGAGGGGTTCAAAAATTATTGTTCAAGTTACTGGAAATCCAACATATTTTAAAGGGAGGGAGGGTAGATCATTTCATTCCAGTAATGTGTTTATTTATTTACTAGCTTGATACCCATACTTCACTATGGTATGTAAGTACTATTTGCAAATTTCTTTGTTGCATCTCTAAGTTGCTTCCTCCTTGTAGTGTTGGTGTATGCCAGGAGTTTTCTTGAGGGCAGTAAAAGGTATGGGAGGGGGGGAGTTGGCCTGAGGGAGCAGGGGACACTTTGGCATGTTCACATGAGAGGCTCAGTACCAAACGGGCCCTTGAAAGGTTGTGCGCCATTTTCCCCTGATCATTTGAAAGCTCAGTTTCCATACTGGCTTTTATGTAAAATCCCTAGTGAATTTTTAGAGGAAGACTGGGAGGTGTTTTTTTACCTCAGGGCACATTCAATGACTTCCAATAGAAATGCATACTGTTTAGAATGTTGTGGGTGAGGACCCATCAGGTTGCATATGCCAATGACCTCTGTGTTCCAACTGTTTTGGGGGTGGGGGGATGAGGTATGGAATGTTGCCAGTAGTTTCCTGTAACTGTAACTCAGACCAGCCAGGCTCCACAGGAAGATTGGCAAGCCTATTGAGCTTTGGAATGTTGGGGGTGATGTCCAATCAGGGGAATTATGTAAATGACCATTTGCTGTAACTTTCTCTGTGAGCGGTGAAAAAGGCCTCCAAGCAACACTGTATCCTTATGGGGAAACACATTTTACTCCTTTTTACCCTCTAAGGGGGTGAATGTCTTAAAATCCTTTCTTTGTGGCTGTATACATCATGAAAGGAATGTTTTCCCCACATTTCAAGTTTCCAGGTCCAGGGGTTTGGGCTGGGGCTTGCTTTGTAGGTCAAGAGATTAGATAGATAGATAGATAGATAGATAGATAGATAGATAGATAGATAGATAGATAGATAGATAGATAGATAGATAGATAGATTTAGACTTTTTCTGTGCTGCCTCTTTAGAGACCTGGAAGTGGCTGGAAGTGAAAGCTAAGAATGCGCTTTATAATCTCCCACTGCCAGAATATGATTGTCCAGGAACAGCTCCAGGAACTTTATGACACATTTCGGTGTGATCCTTCCATGTTTACAAAAGTGGACACTGTTTCTCATTGGATATGGAATGGCTATGTAAGATACAAAGATGTATCTCCATTTATAATTTTGTTGTTGTTCAGTCGCGCAGTCGAGTCCGACTCTTTGCGACCGCATGGACAAAGTCACACTAGGTCCTCCTGTCTTCCACCATCCTCCGAAGTCTGTTCAAATTCGTAACACTATCAACAAATTCAGTAACACTGTCCAGTCATCTCATCTTTTGCTGTCCCCTTATTTTGCCTTCTGTCTTTCCCAGCATCAGGATCTTCTCCAGTGAGTGCTCCCTTCTCACTTGGTGGCCAAAGTATTTGAGCTTCAGCTTCAGCATCTGACCTCCCAGGGAACAGTCTGGGTTGATTTCCCTTAGGACTGACTGATTGGATCTTCTTGCAGTCCAAGGGACTCTCAAGATTCTTCTCTAGCACCACAGCTGAAAAGCATCTATTCTTCTGCGCTCGGCCTTCTTTATGGTCTAGCTCTCACAGCCATACATTACTACTGGGAATAGAATCACTTTGACTATACAGACTCTAGTTGGCAGGGTGATGTCTCTACTTTTTATTATACTGTCAAAGTTCACCATAGCTGTCCTCCCAAGGAGCAAACGCCTTTTAATTTCATGGCTACTGTCACCATCTGCAGTGATCTTGGATCCCAGACATGTGAAGTCTGTCACTACTTCCATGTCTTCCTCCTTCTATTTACCAAGGTGTGATGAGGTTGGATGTTGAGTTTCAAGCCTACTTTTGTGCTCTCCTCTTTCACCCTCAACAAGTGGTTCTTTAGGTCCTCCTCACTTCCTGCCATTAGAGTGGTGTCATCTGCATATCTGAGGTTGTTGATGTTTTTCCCGGCAATCTTAATTCTGGCTTGTGCTTCATCGAGACCTGCATTCCGCATGATGTACTCTGCATATAAATGAAATAAGCAGGGTGACAATATACATCCCTGTCGAACTCCTTTTCCTATTCTAAACCAATCCGTTGTTCCATATCCTGTACTGACAGCTGCTTTTCGACCCTTATACAGGTTTCTCAGAAGACATATCAGGTGGTCTGGTACTCCCATCTCTTTAAGGACTTGCCACAGTTTGTTGTGATCCACATAATCAAAAATTTATAATTAAAACATTATAAATGTGTGAAGAAAAAATGATCAAACCAATGCCTGTGTTAAATACATGTTGTAAGTTATTAATTTATTTTGTAATTTAATGTTTATTTGGTCACTTTTAACTCTCCTTTTTCACACAGTGTAGACTCCACACAGCTCACAATTAAAAAAAAACCACCCAGAAAACTACCAAATACCACAAATATTTTAGCCCAAGTCACATACAACAACTCTATACCCCATCCCCTCATCTGAAGAAGTATGCATGCACACGAAAGCTTACATTCTGAATAAAACTTCGTTGGTCTTAAAGGTGTTACTGACTCCTACTTTGTTCTACTGCTTCAGACCAACATGGCTGCCCCACCTGGATCCAACAGCTGTATCTGCCATCAACAGACTAAGGGGCTTTGCCTTTTTTTGAGTAGGAACAGTTCCAGCTGGCTTGGTGTCCGTGTGTGTGTGGCCTGATATGCAAATGAGTTCCTGCTGCTGTACAAAATGGTGACATCAGGTGGTGTGGCCTAATATGCAAATGAGTTCCTACTAGGCTTTCCTACCAAAAAAAGCTCTGCTAAGGGACAAGATGGGTAGGGTGAGAGCAGTTGGTCAGAATTCTGCCCTCCATAGCAGCAGTCTTTCTCCAGACACTTCCAGGAGGATGCTTCTCTGTAAACTTCCAAGGCCCAGAGGGGCAAGGAAGAGCAGGTGGTAGCAGCACTGCCTTTGATAGGAACATTCTTGCTCCAGGCGCATGAATAATGTTTTTGTTTTTTATTAATCAGTGGACAAGAGTAACATTGCACATTTAGGAGGGTTAACCAAATCAAGTGACTAAAAAGATCCCACTAAAAAGGAACTTGTGAAAAAAAGCAAAGAACTATAAACAATGAACCCACTGGCTTCCAAACTGTGCGCCAGGAAACCCCAGGGTCTCTTGGAAGCTTCCCAGAGCTTCTGAAATAAGAAGAGCAGCATACAGCATAGCAATGTCCCTGAAAGACAGGGGGTTTTTTGTAGCAGGAACTCCTTTGCCTATTAGGCCACACACTCCTGATGTAGCCAGTCCTTCTGGAGTTTATAGCAGACCCTGTAATAAGAGCCCTGTAAGCTCTTGGAGGATTGGCTACATCAGGAATGTGTGGCCTAATAGGCAAAGGAGTTCCTGCTACAAAAAAGAAAAAGAAAAAAAGCCCTTCCCAGCACTACTGATAACGTCATCCAATATTCAGCAGCAAAGAACTGCTGGGTGTATTCTAGGTGCATACTGTTTGTTCAGTGCATGGAAATGGTGAGATTACCCACATGAACATGACACACTGTGAAATGCTACTCCTGCACCCCCACCCCCGACTCCTCCACAATATGCAGGAAAGTCAGTGCAGAAAAGATAGGATTTCAGAATTGCTAGCCTAAATGGATACAACCATTATAAAATATAGGAGGTTGAGAGAATGACATTAGATTCATAGGGAAATCTCATGGTATTCAATGGGGTTCACTTCTGGGATAGGACTGCCATCTTAATTATTTGAAGGGGGGGATGTGTATTCCAAAACAAACAGACATAAACTGTCTGTTCATTCATAAATCTAGAATGGGAATCAGGAGTTCTTTTCTAAACCAATCACGTGCAGGGAACTTTGAAACATTCTCTGCAAGAAAGATTAGACAGGAAGACAGATAAGGAAAAACGAACATATTTTTATCTTGATGGAGAGATACTGAAGGCATAGTCAGAGGCCTTCCTGAACCCCATGCTGTGATTTTTGAGAACAAATTTCACTCCTGCACAAGTAGGCGGGTACCACTGGTGGTTTTTCCAGTTCTTCTACAAAACAAGGTATAGCTTGCCTGCACATGTCTGAGCACATTCTTAAACACAATCTTTGTCTAAAAGATACAGTTTATGTTATTCTTTCCTACTTTTCAATTTGTGGCCCTATGCTGCTATTTATAAAATTAGAATGGGAGGAATGAAGGCTTACTGCAGATAGGGCTCCAAGTCTAACTCAGAAAATATCTGGGGACTTTGTATGTGGAGCCAAGAGACTTTCACATTCCCTAAAACAAATAAGTAAAAATACACCAGTGCATTTCTCCTGAATACAGTCTTCATTTCCTCACCCCAAGCAGCTGCATGTCCCCTGTACTCTCTCTCTCTCTCTCTCTCTGACACACACACACACACACACACAGCAGCCAAAATAAACAGCTTGTAATTCCACACTTGTGTGGTCTCATTGGGGCAATTTACTCATGAGTCACTGAAGTTCCAAGTTCTTTAGACTAACACAGGGAAACCAAAGGTTCTAGTTTACCCTTTACTATCCAAATGACCTCTGAAAAGACTGTAAAACAAACAGAGGGTCTGGGCTGCTTTCACAGCTATTGGGAGCAATCATGTTGTTCTGCTAGCTCACCCAGCCCCCATTCAGCCTGGCCTCTACAGATTTAAAGGTACACACACACAGTCTAAAAAGTAAGTCTTTCCAAGCTTCTTAAGCTTTCTGAAGTGGAAAGGCACATGGTGGCTGTTGGGGCGGGGCTTCCCCCTGCTGGCCAGATGACTGGGGGTGTGAAGGAGTCTGTAAAACCGGGAGATCCCCTGCTGGGACCTGGGGATTGGCAAGCCTAACTGAAGAAGGTCAGTTCACTCAGCCCACTCAGTCTTGCAATAATATTCAGCTATCCAGGCTGGATGTTTTCACTGTTGCTGTGGTCTTCCTCTTTGGCTTGATACAACTGCAGTCTCAGCAGAGGAAACCTCTTCCACATCTCCAGTGCTTTTTTTGTAGCAGGAATTCCTTTGCATATTAGGCCACACACCCCTGATGTAGCCAGTCTTCCTGGAGCTTACAGCAGGCCCTTTAAGAAGAGCCCTGTAAGCGCTTGGAGGATTGGCTACATCAGGACGGTATGGCCTAATATGCAAAGGAGTTCCTGCTACAAAAAAAGACTTTGGTAACTCAGTAATAAGGTCAGAACTTTCTTGCAACGAAGGAGGGTGATCCCTATAGGCAGGATCAGAATGGTTGCCTCCAATTAATTTGAACCTAATGTTCATGGGTTGATTTCCTTAGAAAGTCCCATTGAAGAATTAGGAGTATCTGTGTGACCACGCTGTTGGTCCATGTGATGTCTCCATAACAGGAGAGCCAGTTTGGCGTACTGGTTAAGTGCATGGACTCTTATCTGGGAGAACCGGGTTTGATTCCCCACTTCTCCGCTTGCAGCTACTGGAATGGCCTTGGGTCAGCCATAGCTCTTGCAGGAGTTGTCCTTGAAAGGGCAGCTGCTGTGAGAACCCTCTCAGCCCCACCTACTTCACAGGGTGTCTGTTGTGGGGGAGGAAGATATAGGAGATTGTAAGCCGTTCTGAGTCTCTGATTCAGAGAGAAGGGCAGGGTATAAACCCTCAGTCTTCTTCTTCTTCCATCTGTGATCTGAACTCTATATGGGACAGGCCCTGTGACTTCCACTATTTTGGATTGAACCCACTGCGAACAGTTTCCAGAGTTCTGAGCCCATACTGATTCCTGAGGACAGAAGGGTATGCAGATTCCTAGATGCATGACTTTTTTTGTAGCAGGAACCCCTTTGCATATTAGGCCACACACCCCTGATGTAGCCAATCCCCCAAGAGCTTACAGGGCTCTTAGTACAGGACCTACCATACTATAAGCTCCAGGAGGGTTGACTGCATCAGGGGTGGCAGCGGCTTCAAGAGCCACACAATATGTATGAAAGAGCCACATGTGGCTCCCGAGCCTCAGTTTGGCCACCCCTGGTCTAGGGGCATTGTATATTGCCTTTACCTTATTCTGTGTAGGGTAGATACCAGTTGCATCAATCTGGCATCTCAGGAATGTGATACTGGGAACTCCCAGCTGGCATTTCTCTATCTCAACTGTGGTGCCTGAAAGTTCAAACTTCTGCAGAACCTTTTTGAGTCAATTCACAAATTGCTCCTTAGAGAAGGCCATAATTAAGGTGCTATGATGAGTGACTAAGAGCTGTGAAGCCAGAGTAAGGACTTTAAGAAGCCCTGGTTCCGATCTTAGTTGTGGCGGAGAAGAAGGATTACAGAAACATGAAGTCAACCTAGGATTCATGTTGCCGCCTATTTTTTGAAAGAAATACAGCTACTTTACAGTCTACAAGTGCTACCTGACAACATCACCCATCAGAGAAGAAAAGTTGGCAACTGGATTTTGTGCTGGATATTTAAATTGTGGAGTGATGACTGCAGGACACACTAATTGCAAGTGCATGGGACTGTAACTTTAAGAACTTTGATAAGGGTTTATGTTCTAAATGCAATGATATGAATAATGTATGTAATATATGAGAAGCATAATATGCTCTTTTGATGTGTTCTATGAATATAATATAATTTGGTTTGCAAAGGATTTAAGTGGTCTTTAAGACTTTTTCACCAGCAATCTGTGTTGTTCAATCCATCTGCAGTGGTTTCCTGTGTGTATGTACAATCCCCAATTGGGGGCAGGGGATCCCCTGGTTTGGAAGCCCTACTTCTGGGTTATCAGAAAAGGGGGATGGGTGGAAAGTTGGGGGAAGCCCACCTTGGCGGGGAGGGCAGGGTATAAATCAAATCGAACATAAACAATGTCTGCTGGGCACTCCATTATATCCTATGGAGACTGGTTCCCATAGGGCATAATGGAGAATCAATCCATAGATATCTGGGGCTGCGGGGGGGGGGGTTGTTTTTTGAGGCAAAGGCACCAAATGTTCAGCATAGCATATAGTGCCTCTGCTCAAACCCCACCCACCCCCAAGTTTCTAAAAAGTGTTGAATCAGGGGGTTCAATTCTATGAGCCCCCAAAGAAGGTGCCCCCATCCTCCATTATTTCCAAATAGAAGGAAGGCATTTACAAGGTGTGAATTCCCTTTAAGTGTGATCACCAGAATTCCCTTGGAGTTCAGTCATGCTTGTCACAACCTCGCTCCTGGCTCCACCCCCAAAGTCCCCAGATATTTCTTGCATTGGACCTGGCAACCCTATGAGCAAGTTGCAGCTCCCGCAAGGCAAGCACAGAACATGGAGAGCAATCACACTTTGTGTCTCAAGATGGATCTTGCAGTAATCTACAACTTTTGAAGAATACTTTTTGGCGGAAGAAACTGGAGCAAATGAGTTGTGCAAACTGGGCAAGTTATGAAAGTAATCAAGCCAAGCTGGGAGAGAAGACGAAGATGCTGCTCCCCCATATAGTCCTTTACATGGTATGCAATCTGCAATCATTAATGCTATTTGGATGCTGAGTGCCCTGTGGCAGCCTGGAAGCTTTGATTCAAATCTTCTCCTTGTCCCAATGTTCCTGCCAATTGTCCCAAAATCCCTGCCAGTTCCAACATTCCTGCCAATTGTCCCAAAGCTCCTGCCAGTGTTGCAAAGTTTCTGCCAATTGTCCCAAAGTTCCTGCCAGTGTCTGTCAAGCATGCAGGTTCAATGACGAGTTGAAGTTGATACAAAGACTACGTTTATTGATAGACCGATACTTTGGTAACAGGTTCTTGAGAGTAATGCCAAATACACATTGATACAATACTTTTAAGGCCTACTTCAATGGGATTCCAAGGGATGGAGTTGCGGGGTAGCATTCACACATAAACTATCATAAATGCCTACATTCCCATAGTGTTATCAGGACTGTGTCCTTGCTTTCTCCAGATGTCTCTCACTCCCTTATCGGAATGTATGGGAAGGTACTGATTACTTGGTTTCAGTTCTCACTACTTCTAATTAATAGCCATAAAGCAAGACGGGGGAAGACAAGAATAACAAGCTAAGAAAGTTGGATCCTCCATGATGCTTCACAGACCAGGTTAGGCAAGACCCTTACACAATCAATTATCTTTTTTAAAAAAAAAAAAAACCAATTTTATTGGTAACATATGGTAATAAATCTATATCTTACATCTTTAAAAAAAACCCTTCTTTTATCCACCCCATATATTACTTTCTACCCACCCCTTCCCCCATTTCTTGACCTTACACAATCAATTATCAATGGAATTTCACCATGCTTGACAGTGTCATGTCTCCAGGGGCTGTTGCTCAGAGGCTTTGCTGTTCATGCAAAAGGTTCCAAGCTCAATCCCTGGCATCTCCAATTAAAGGACTTAATTAAAATTAAATTAAAAGAAAGGTGGGATATAATTCAAGTAAATAAATACTTGTGCACCATGCTTATACAAGGCAAAGAAATCTGTACATTTTAACCCACTTTTTCTTCCAGAGAGCTCTGAGCAGCATATGGAATTCTCCCCACCCATTTATGAGGTAGGTTAGGCTAAGAGGGGCTACAGTTAAACACACTAAATAATGCACTTTCAATCCACTTTCTGGGCACTTTCCAACCGGATTTT
Organism: Heteronotia binoei; assembly: GCF_032191835.1. Classification (NCBI taxonomy): domain Eukaryota; kingdom Metazoa; phylum Chordata; class Lepidosauria; order Squamata; family Gekkonidae; genus Heteronotia; species Heteronotia binoei. The sequence continues at coordinate 39,487,553 of NC_083226.1, forward strand.
ACTATGTGAACTGGCAAAATCCAGTTGGAAAGTGAATTGAAAGTGCATTATTTAGTGTGTGTGGTCACAGCCAGGGAGTGGCTACTGGCTAGCCTGTCGCCTGATTTTTAGCTGAGTAAGGATTGGAACCCAAGTTATAGACTGTTACCCTAAACAGTGTTGTGCAAAACTAAGAGCCATGTGCCTGAAATAGTTGTAAAACACACACACACAAATGAAATTGGGAATGTTCAGACATCCCTACTGATAATCCAGTTCAATGTGGGCAGAAAAACATGTATATTTTGAATGAAATTGGGAACATTCAGGCATCCCTACTGATAACCCAGTGCAATGTGGGCAGCTGTTAAGCACCCAGCCAGTTTGCATGTAGACAGATGGTTCTGTAAAACAAAGGAAACCCTTTGTCAGTTTCTGAAAAGATCTCATACAACAAAGCCAATCATCTAGATCTCGATTAAATATTTTTCAAGTTATATCAAATATCTCCAATCCATTCAAAGCCAGCCACAAACAAAACAGATGATAAGCAGCCCCATATGTTTGTTTCTGGATACAGGGGTCATTTATTTTTGTGCCCTTCATACTGCACTTGAGGCATTTATACTCTTGTGTAAAACAAACTCCCTCCACATTCCATACTAGAACAGCAAAAGAGAAAACTAGGCTAGGCCTTCTTCCAGACATGCTAAGTTTCTGTGTGGAAGAAGCCTTTATTAAAACATGGGAGAGTATTCAGCCATTTACTTTCCTACCTTTATTAGGATACTTCCTCTAGAAGTGTTGATATATTCCTGCCCTTGTCTCATAAACCTGCTTTTCCTTTAGAGCAGGTCAAGATGAGCAGCTTCTAACCATCTGTCTTTGTAACTGTTCAGTGAGCTAATTGTTCTTCCTCTCAACTTTGAAAGGATTTTATAAAAACCCAGTAGGAGAAATTCTGCTTTATGCATTTGGGATGAAATCAGCATATGATGTTATACAACCGTTATGCTACTTCAGTACTGAGAACCAATGTACATGTTATTCAGTGGTCTACAACCTTTGTTGACCAGAGATCTGCTTTTAACAACCAAGAAGCAACAAAGGAGCCACCAAGGTGCAAGTATGTGACACAGGGTTACCAATCCCCAGGTGGGAGCAGGGGATCCCCTGGTTTGGAGCCCCCCCCCCCGTTCCAGAAAGTGGGGGGGGGATAGCTGCTGGGTGCTCCATTATACCCTAAGGAGACCATTCTCCATAGGGTATAATTGATCTGTGGGTATTTAGGGCTTGGGGGGGGGGCTGTTTTTTGAGGTAGAGGCACCAGATTTTCAGCATAGCTGCCCAAGTTTCAAAAAGATTGGGCCAGGGCATCCAATTTTATGAGCCTCAAAAGAAAGCGCCCCCATCCTCCATTATTTCAAATGGAAGGAAAGCTTTTTAAAGTAATGCAGCCCCTTTAAATGCTACAGCAGCTTACCTGGAACTCACTACAGAGTTCCCTCTCCTGGAGCTTCCCTCCTCTCTACCAGAATCTTCTGGTAAGTTCCCCATCCGCTTGTTGGCCTCACCTGGCAACCCTAACGTGACAGAAACTCTTGTGACATGAGAGTCAGGAGGTGGAGGAGCTGGAGTGTGGCAGACAAGGAGAGTGGGAAGGATGGGCAAAGAGAGAAGGCAAGAAAGGTCTATCCATCCCTTTCTGCATTGGTCTTGGTAAGTAGGTTGTGTTATAGTGAGAATTTAGGAAGACCCCTCCAGTGTTTCACAAAGAATTGATCCCAGCCTCTGGGGAATGACTGAAGGTTTAATTTACATGTATACATCTTGGGTCTAGAGGCATCAACTCCAGTAGCCCATTCAATAACCTTTTTCTCCCTAGACACCACCAAGAGGCAGATGCCCTCTCCTTTATCTTAACTGTGTCATTCTGGGCAACTCTTTACCACAGAGCAGGGCTTTTTTGTAGAAAAAGCCCAGCGGGAACTCATTTGCATATTAGGCCACACCCCCTGAAATCAAGCCAGCTAGAACTGCGTTCCTCTGCGTTCCTGCTTTAAAAAAAAAAAAAAACAACAACAACCCTGCCACAGAGTATCATCACTTTGTTCCTTTACTAAAGAAGCACCTTCTTAATCTTAGCTTTGGGATCTATCTCTTCATTTTCTTTTCCTTGAAAACAATAATTTGACTACTCATATCATGTTTAGAATTTCCAATATGTATTTCATAAAGGCAGAAAACACCCTGAAAATACCTCTTCCACAAGTCTCCCACTTTGAAAATAGAGAGGGGATAGTCCAAGGTCTCTGCTTAGGACCTGAGTTCGATCCCAGCAGAAGCTGGGTTCAGTTAGCCGGCTCCAGGTTGACTCAGCCTTCCATCCTTCCAAGGTCAGTAAAATGAGTACCCAGCTTGCTGGGGGGGGGGGGGAATGTAGATGACTGGGGAAGGCAATGGCAAACCACCCCATAAAAAGTTCTGCTGTGAAAACATCATGATGCAATGTCATCCCAGAGTCAGAATCAACTGGTGCTTGCATGGGGGATTACCTTTACTTTTTTTTTAGGTAGGAGAAAGCCTTATGTTGCTAAACTTGCCTAAAAGTAAAGAGTTCTTGCAGACATGCCATGTCTATAGATGGATGCAAGATTCAACTATGTGCAACTATGTGTGCTGATCTTAGGGCTGTCTACTCCAGTTTTGGAAATCGAAAATTCAGGAGGCGGAGCATGTGAATGGCAGAGTTTGAGGAGGAGAGGGAGCTCAGCAAGAACATAATGCTACAGCATCCACACTCTGAATCTGCGATGTGCTCTAGGAGAACTCAGTGGGTTTGCCATTTTCCGTCTCTCAAACAAGAAAGCAGGAAGAAGAAGAAGACGACATTGGATTTATATCCTGCCCTCCACTCTAAATCTCAGTCTCAAAGCAGCTCACAATCTTCTTTACCTTCTTCCCCCTGTGAGGTAGATGGGGCTGAGAGCGCTCTTACAGAAGCTGCCCTTTCAAGGACAACTCTGCAAGGACTGTGACTGACCCAAGGCCATTCCAGCAGATGCAAGTGGAGGAGTGAGGAATCAAGCCCAGATCTCCCAGATAAGAGTCCGCACACTTAACCACTCTCTCAGGGAGCTGAGCAAAATGACTTTAAAAAAAAAAAATCTTATAATTTCTTTTATGCTTGTGTTATCCTAACTACTTACAAGCCCAGCTCATTTAAATATTTCTAATGATTGTGGTATCTTTTCTGCAATGGTGAACCAGCCAAAGCAGGAGGTGTTAGAGCATCCTTCAACCAGCTGCCATGTGATACTACAGCCAATGGATAATAAACGTACACATGTGAATGAGCCCATAATGCTTGTGGCATTGGTTCTGTGTTGGTTCAATCAGACATACCAATCACCACTTGTCATTGCATGCATCGAGTCATGGACAATATGAATGGGTGACATGGCCCTAACAGCTGCAATATGGCATGCCAAGTCGGAAGGTGTGAGAGACACTTTCTTGCACCACTAAAGGTCTTTAGTTTTGCTCTATGAGTCAATGGTAAATTACAACTGTAAGATCTCAGCAGAGGAGGAAAAGGCCCTTCCCTAAGCTTTTCTAAGATGTTTATCAAAGAACTGGCATTTATTTTCCATCTCAATGCAAAACAAATAATTGTAAACCTTGAGCTACTCCTCCTAACAACTTCATTTGTGAAAACACTCCCTGTTATCTCCTGGTTAAAAGCAATGGTCCTTATTCTATTTAGCAATTTAAAAAAAAACAAAAAAAACACATCCTGGAATATTTTGGGATAAAAGGGTCCTCTATTGCATTACAACCAAATAGTCAAAATGGAATGTTTACTCATCTGCAATAATAGCAGCACTCACTTTATAAGAACTCTTGAACAAGAGCTGAGGAGGAGGAGATGGGATTTATACCCTGCCTTTCTCTCAGAGTTTCAGAGCCGTTTACAATCTCCTTTCCCTTCCTCTCCCCACAACAGACACCAGGTAGGTTGGGCTGAGCTCTTCGAGAACTCCCCTTGAGCAGAACAACTCCGAGAGACTTATGGATGATCCATGGTCATATCAGCAGGTGCAGGTGGAGAAGTGGGGAATCAAACCCAGTTCTCCCAGAGTAGAGTCCGTGCACTTAAACACTACCCCAAACTGGCTCGCAAAGAAGCCCTAATTTCAATCTGTGTGGGTTATTTATACATAAAATTAATAATCTCCTTTCATCTAAAAAAGGGTTCTCGGACATACAGAATGGGAAAATATAGCCTTTAACACTATATTATTAATAATATGGTTATAACAAGCACAAGCCCAGCAAATATTAAACACTTTTAAATCCAGTTCATTTCAATTAGAATGCTCAGCGAGTGCTTCTTTCTCTCTCCTGTTTAAAAGTCTTTATTTTTTCCCCCTTGATCAGTCCTGGTAATAATAGCCAGACACAAGCATGGAGCAGAATAAATGGGTGCTGAATCAACCTGCTCATTTTCAAAGCATTCAGGATTCATAGACAGGAGCTAGTGGACCAGTTGGCAGTCTGCAAGCTCCAGGTGCACTCATAAATTATAGAAGCAGATGGGCAACCTGGGAAGGTTTCCAGCATCCTGTGTGCTCCTTTGGGGAGTGCTGTGCTAAATGCATCTCTTGAATACGCAGTGAGTGGTCCATGCCTCCCACCCAAAGAAAGGGCAGTCTCAAGTGTCATTATGTGTCCTGGGCCAAGATTGCTGAAAAAGCTTCCTATGCACTCACCTTCCTTTGCCACTTGGCAAATATGCATGTTGGTGGATTTCTCATGAACCCAAATCCATTTTGTCTTGATCAGCAGTATAAGTATCCTGAAGAAGCATGTTGCCATGCTGATATTTACCGTATTCAACCAGCATCCACTACTCTCCAAGTATCCACACATTTGTTTGTTTGGTTCCTTTTATTTTCCCTCTCCATCAATTAAAATGAGAAGGTCTTATTGGCTTAGAGGCAAGATGGGAAGGATAACAATATCCACCTCTCCACTGGATGTCATTGATCTTTCCATTGGTCCTTGATGCAGAGATGCTATAGTAGTCCTTGTGCTTCAAGAGGTCTACATGTTGTATCTCTGCATGTATCTCACCCATGTGGTATTCCCATCAGGAAGCACCCCTGCATCAGAGACCAAGGCTACGATCACACACACTAAATAATAATACACTTCCAATGCACTTTTCCAACTGGATTTTGCCAGTTCACACTGTAAAATCCAGTTGGAAAGTGCATTGAATGTGAACTGAAAGTGCATTATTTAGTGTGTGTGATAGCAGCCCAATACAGTAACTGACTAACTGAAGCCAGTAATTCTTATTTGAAAAATAAACCACCTTAGGTTTGAGAAGAAAGCATGCTGCCCATTTTTAATCCCTAAAAAGCACCTCTTAGTTGCCATCTGTCTGGGAAACACAGGGGGTGATGAAAGGGAGTGATATCAACTGTTTATTAACCCTGTTATTATTTAGGGTTGCCAGCTCTAAGATGAGAACATCCTGAAGATTTTTTTTTCTGGGGGGCAGGGTGGAACCTGGGGACAGGAGGGACCTCAGCAGGGTATAAATCAGAAGAGTTTCTGGCTCAACATTAGGAAGAACTTCCTGACAGAGCGGTTCCTCAGTAGAACAGGCTTCCTCTGGAAGTGGTGGGCTCTCCTTCTTTGGAGGCAGTGCCAGATTAAACCCTGTGGAGGCTCCTAGGCAGTTGAAATCTTGCAAATCATCTCAGAGTCTGAGCGCCCACCCCACTGCCCATGGCCCCCACTGCAGCCTGCAGGCACCTTCTTAAAAGCCCCCTTATTAAGCTGCAGGGTAGAGGCAAACGTGGCAGCAACACCAGCAGCAGTCACACTAGGCAAGTTGGACAAAGAGCAGCTCAGTTGCCGGCTGCGCATGCAGGCTGGGAGGGCTGCAAGCAGGGGGAAAACTGGGGGGGAAAGCTGGCCCTGGACCCCTAAAGGCATGAGGCCCCCTAGGCCAGTGCCTACTTGGCCTAAGTGTTAATTTGACTCTGCTTGGAGATATTGTTTGATTGCTTTTTTTAAAGCTAGATTGCCATCTGACAGCAGTGCTGATCCTGTGAATTTAGGGAGAGGTATTTGTGAATTTCCTGCATTTTGCAGGGGGTTGGACTAGATGACCCTGGGGATCCCTTCTGACTCTATGATTCTATGTATAGTGTCATAGAGCACACCTCCAAAAGTAGTGATTTCCTCCAAGGGAACTGATATCTGTAGGCTGAAGAACAGTTGTAATTCCAGTGGAACTCCAGCCACCACCTGAGAGTTCTCCAGCTGCTGCCTGTAGTTTGTCCTATGAACTACAGCCTGAAATCACTTAACTTTCATGTAAGGAAAAACATTGCCTGCTAAATATCTGCATGTCCCAGTCTACCCAAAGGCATGGGGGCAGCATGAGTTTGGGGTTTTTTAAAGTGGCAATCTTATTTAATGAATACAGCAAATTGTAGTTCCACAGTAAAGATGCTGTGTTCTATCTTGCTGAATTTTTTCCATTGGTTCGCTGTACCACAAAATGCTTTGAGCTACCACTACTGTCTTCAAGCAGCTTGGCCATAACATTGTTCAGCGCTCTGGGTGAACCAGATCTAAAATTCTTTGGTGCAGTTATTACTGCTCTGGACTCTAGAATGAGGAATGCCCAAAGATCAGTTAATTTTTTTTCTTTTGCACTGATCTTTTTGTCCTAGATATTTCAGGTAGATATTGTAACTAGATAGTTAAGCACAAATTGTGTTGGCTGTTCCCACAATATAAAATACTACTCTGCTGAAAATGTTTATTTTCACAGCACAGACACCTGTTATTTAGGCTGTAGGAGACCAGAGCTGGATGAACTAGACAATTCATATTGTGCTGTACAGCTGCTGGGGAAAGCCACTTTGTGGCTCACCTGTGATGCGAGTTAGATCAGAAGCAGTGAACCTGAGCCATGGCGCTAAATAGCTCACAAGCAATTTTGTGTGCTAATTGTTTCCCTCCAGAACTGTTTCATGACACAGCGACTTTCCCCTGTCTAAATGCTACTCTACAGGATTTGTGGACATAATTTTGTCCTTGCTAAACAACTGTTGTTTGTAATAAGCAATTCTCAGTCTGTAGCACCACACTTTGCCTCCCAACTGCTTCATATGCCTTTAGAAAACCCTATGTTTAGGGGTATATGGGATGGGATGGGATGGATCCTGTTGATCCTGTCTGCTAAAGGAAAGCATTTCTGTGAAGGCTCCCAAGCCTTTATCATTCTGAGAATGTGCCAAACAGAAATATTCAGGAGGCATTTTTATAAAGGGATCAGGATCGCAGTATAATGGAACAGGGCCCTGACCTGGATAATCCAGGCTAGCCTAATCTTGACTGATATCCCCAAAATGCTGAGCCCAAGGGGCAGGCGACCCTGGAAACAGGACAAGAGATGAATCAAAGGGGGGAAATCAGCAAAAAACCAAAAAACACCACCCAGCCCTTCTGTTAGCAGAAATGATTGGCAAGGTCCAGACCAATCTCACTTTGAGGGACTTTCAGCCTGAGGGCAAATCAAAGGTTTGCTGAAGAAGGTGATGATGAAAGCCAGAGTTTAAAGTTGAACAAAGTCCTTAGGCATTATGTGAGATCTTTCAGTTTAAAGGGAGATTTTTCAGTTTAAAAAAATATCATAACGTGAAATTTTAGATTGTAGATCCAGGGCTTTTTTTGAGGAATGCACAGGAATGCAGTTCTGGCTGGCATGGCATCAGAGAGCATGCAAATGAGTTCCAGCTTGGTGTAGTGGGGGAAGAAGATAAAGGAGATTGTAAGCCACTCTGAGACTCTGATTTAGAGAGAAGGGAGGGGTATAAATCTATGGACTTCTTTTTCCTGCTAGGCTTTTCCTACTAAAACAGCCCTGTATGAAACAATGGTGCACCAGGAGTATGGCCTAATATGCAAATGAGTTCCTGCTGGGCTTTTTCTACTTTATTTAGAAAGATGTCCTGTCTTATGAGGCCATGGACTATGTTCTGTGGCCCTAGAGCACAGCTACCTGCCAATGACTACTGCTGCATGGGTTCTAGGGAGGGTATGTACCAAGAGGGACATGCAATTTACAACTGAAAATTCAGGCTAGCCGAATATCATCAGACATCAAAAAGCTAAGTAGGGTTGACCCTAGTTAATACTTGGATGAGAGATCAGCAAAGTCTACTATGCAGACAGGCAATGGCAAACCACCTTTGCTCATCTCTTGCCCTGAAAACTCCATGAGGGGTCACTATGAGTCAGTGGGGACTTGACAGCACTTAATTATGGTTTATTCCTGAATAGACACAAGTAGGAAAGGCAATGAAGACACAAATACAATTCAATCATTTGTTGACTTAATTGAGAGCCTCCATGAGCCACCTCATTCCATACTGACTGGGTGTGCTATGGACCAGGGTGTTGTTGCTGCTGGTGATGTTGCAGAAATAGCAAGCACAGGACTGGCCAGCCAATGGTTGGGTGTGGGGGGGGAGTTCTGCCTTCCCCACATTCCCACCCTCTCAGATACTTTTTGCAAATAGGAGGGGCTGTGATGCCATGGTAGGGTATCTAGTTCAATTCCTAGCATCTTCAGTTAAAATGACCAGGTTATAACTGACATGGAAGACCAATACTCTGGAGAGGCACTGCCAATCTCAGTAAATGACACCAATTGTGATGGACCAATTCATTATAGGGCAGGTTCATGTCTTCAAGAGCCTATGGGCCAATCTACATATTCTGGAGGAATGGTCAGGGCATATCTGGTTGACTGGGGAAACTCAAAAGCCCTGGGATGTTTCAGGCTGGGCAAACAGTGCTTGGAAGAAGGCAGAAACTCCTTCTTCATTCACACCATGGTCACACTCCAACTCAGGCACTTAAAGTGCGGGAAGTGAGGAGAACCCACCACTTATGTCTGACTGTTACACAGAAGATCTGTAATGTGTGAATTATTGGCATCACACTTCAGGAAATGTAGCCCTTGATATGAACCTAAACACAGTGCCTCAAACACAACTGGAAAAAAATGTGAAAGGCACACCCAACAATTGGTTGGCTAGTTAGCTGGCTGGCTGGCCCCCCTGCCTCTTTGCTGACCATGGAGTGCTACAAACAGTAGCAGCTGCCCTGATTAACAGCACTGTTGTAAATGCAGGTTGAGGGGAGGAGAGGAGAAAGGAAAAGGTGAAGGAGGAAGGAAGAGGAGGTGAAGGCATGACTCCTACTGGGAAAGAATATACACGAACACACAAAATAGAAACATGAATTAGTTTTGAAAAATCAAAACAACCCATGGTGAAATAATGGACTAGCCAATTGACTGGGGGAGGGGGGGGGACAATCTCAACCTTGTCTTGAGCCTTTATACATCTCAGCAGCACAACCTATAGAAATCAGCCAGTGGCACTTTGAACAGTCAGGAGATAAGCACTGAGATCTGCTAATTTCCATCCCCAGTTGTAGTAGGTGATGTGAAAGATCCTCTGCCTGAGACCCTAGAGAGCCACTGCTGGCCATGGCTGGCAAAAATGACCTTGGTTGACCAGTGGTCTAACTTGGTGAAAGACAACTTCATGTGTCCAATCTCCCATTAAAAATGTGAAGAATGAAAACTGTGAAGACTTCGACTGATTCCCCACTAGCCTTATGCCGCTCTCATTTTCCTCTTCTCTGCAGGGCTTCTGTTGGATTTCACACTATCTGCCCCGGGGCTGCAACTCGCTCCACCTTTTTCACACAGCAAACAAGATCCTCTAAAAATCAGTTTGTTTGTCATGTGAAAAAGGTGAAGCGAGTTGCAGCCCCAGGGCAGGTAGTGTGAAATCCAACAGAAACCCTGCAAAGAAGAGGAGCGTGAGAGCAACATAAGGCTAGCGGGAAATCGGTCAGAAATTTCTGTTGGCACTCCTCTTGTAACCACCCACATTGCTGGCTAACAGCTTTAATACCTCCTAAACAATCTCTATAAAGTAATTGCAGCTACACATTCAAGATCAGAGTGAGTACTCCCCCAACTGTTTTACCACATTCAACAGAGGCAGGTAAATAAAATGTCCATGAACTGAAAACCTCATCAAATGGCTGTGTAGATCAGTTCTTGGAGAATGAAAATCATCGCCAGTGGAGCAGTGAATGCTGGTATCAAACCTGTGCGTGTTCCTTTTTTCTGGCATCCATGTTCTTAGTTTTTCTTGCTGAAGCCACAAATAACCCTTAATCAAAATCTGAGACCTTGTTTACTAAAACAAACACACAGTGTACTAAAGCATCACACATCTTCATCTGGGAATTTTCAATAACATGGGAAAGCTTATCACAGAGCGACTGAGATTCAGATTTCTTTGCAGGTTAAGCTGAACAAGCACTGGTGTGCATGTGTGAAGATAATGAAAAACTCTGTCTAGCTGTTTCCTGCAACCGTGGGCAGCCGGCATGTTTCCTCTTTTTCTTTATAATGAGTTTAAATTTCTCTTTGGGGGTAAGGGGAGAATTAAGTTTGTATGATGCAGAATGAATGTGATCAAGAGAAGGACTTTTTTGTAGCAGGAACTCCTTTGCATATTAGGCCATGCCCCCTGTTGTAGCCAGTCCTCCAAGAGCTTACAGCAGCCCCTGTAAGAAGAGTCCTGTAAGCTTTTGGAGGATTGACTACATCAGGGGGCATGGCCCAATATACAAAGGAGTTCCTGCTACAAAAAAAGCCCTGATCTGGAGTCTTGTCCAGACAGTACAACCATACGTACCAGGAGCCTACCAACCACATGTAACGGTAGAACATACTGCTGCACTGTGATGTGTTTGTGTGAACGGCAGCAATGAATGTATCTCTTGTGCCTGCACTGTTGGCAATCAGACCTCTCCTTCCACAGAGGGGCGGTTTAGCAGTTATACAAAAGCATAAACACCTTTCATACAAATATCTATTCAAAAATCATAAATATACACACTGCCTGTCCCAATTTAACACAAAATGGATGCCAGCTGGAGACAAGCCTAGGAAATATTTTTTTTTGAAGTTGAGTCAAAAGCAGCTGACTGTCTAATGACCCTCCTTCACACCTTGAGGAGATGCATTATTTTAACAACAGTGGGTCTCCCAAGATAGATTGCCTTACCTTGGACTCACCTCGTTCATGCCCAGCCTCACTTCCCCCTCACCCATTTACCCTCATTATGTAGCTAGTCTTAACACCATTCACCAAAACTTGATAGTTTTCCTGCCTGGTGCTCAGAGGACCATCAAGAAACTTTAGTTCAGCCCCTGGCAATCTCATCAAAATTTCTCATGACCATTACACATCCCTGAAATAGCCATTTGGTCATTGTTTTGGGGGCAAACACATCAGTCTGCCCTAGGGAACATTTTTCCTATAATGGACAGTTCTGTGCCATAGCCATGTGTTCTTGACGTCAAACCTCACACCCCCACTTGTGTGTGGGGAGGTCTCTCTTCTTTGCTCCATGAAATGCTGGTCGTTTCATTTGCTGCCTTCCATGGACCTCACTCTCTGAGAATAGTAAATATCACTATTCCCCAAATCACTATCTTCCCTCCTCCCCGATTTCTCCTTAGCTAGTTTGTGTGTTGGTAAGTGTGTTCTGTTTGTAAGCATTTGCTCTTTTATTATTTTTCTCAATAAAACAACTTCCAGTGGAGCATCTGACTGGTTTATTTTGAGAGATCTCTAACGAAGAATCCTGATATATATTGCTGGAAATCCCAGTTACCTGCCCCTCACTCTGTCTCCATTTAAGCTGATTTCCCCCACTAATTAGGAGACTGCCTATTTCAGTAACAGCACAACATCACTGTGCATAAAATGACTGCTGTATTTTGCAAAGCTTGCATATGAAGTTTTGCAAAGTTCATGCATATTGCCTCTTTTATACAACATGGTGACCTCTGGTAGCCTTCCAGTACATTGGCTCAGATATATGATTTGAAAGCATATCTACGATTTTCTGTCCCACAATAATGCCATTCACAGGTGATAGTCATGGTGTGTGTTCACATACAATCTATCTCTGAGTTAAGAAATGCATCTCCCCCCCACACACACACAACACACACACATACCAGCAGTCCTTCTGGTATACAGATTCCCCTTCCAAAACCACAGAAATTCAGTTCTGTTTGCAAGCTGAACTGAGCAAGCATCAGGTAAGAGAAATAAAAATGCTGGGTGGATGTTTTGGGCAGTATTTGATGGGCAGTATTCTGCTTATATATAAAACATGGAACTGGAACGTAAGCCTTGTCAACCAGTACAGATTGTTCAGGAAATTTGTTTCCTTCTTTTGATTGGAATGTAGCTCCATCATTCCAACAGATTAATGGCATTCCTCACAGAGTAGGAAACAACTGGTGCTTGCACAGGGGACTACCTTCACCTTTTACCTCCACTTCACAGAATGTACAAGAGATAAAAATCATAGTAGAGGGGAGGGAAATGTGAAGGCTTGCCTTTGTGAGCACCAGTTCTGTTAATCTCTGCTGAATAAGTAGCACAATGCTGCCAGGTAATCATGGAAGTATGAGAGTCCCACAATCGTCTTTACTATATGCATATTCTCTAAATGGAAAGCCAACATGAGATGGATTCACTCAGTCGAGGAAGACATCGCCCTCAGTTTGCAAGGCTGTTAACGATACAATCTTTTGTAGGTGGTAAATTCATAGGGTCACCATGAGTCAGAAGGAACTTGATGGCTCTTCATACACATACACACACAAATGGAAAGCCCATGTAGTGTCATGGCTAGAACATTAGCAGGCGAGAGACCCAGCCCCCAGGTGGAGCTGTGTGGCACAGCCCCCACCAGGTCGGCCCAGCAAGGAGGCCAGCCCCAGAGGGCCCAACCACCAGACACACGTCTCAATGGAAGGCCCCCTCCAGCCAAGCCTCAAAGGACGGTCTGCATTCCTCCAACCCGGGTCATCATACCCAAAGGTTGATGCTGCCAAACCCCTAAACCCCTACAAGGGGATGCTTTCTGGTCCTCCCCTAGCCGCACAGTACCATAAGTACAAGTAAAAACCTGCCACCACTAAGGCCAAGTCTCTACTTAGGCCTTAGCATCCACTGGGAGGCCCAAGGCCAGAGATCTCTCAAGAAAAGCATATTACTTGTTTCAGAGAGATGCACCCCATCCCCTCTGTAGAGGCCAAGAGATTTCGCAGAAATATCCAGATGGGGCAGATAGTGGCCCAACCCCCCTTCTAAGGCTCCCCCAATTTCCTTGTTAGCCTTATAACAGACCCTTTTGACGCCTGCAGGGTCCCAAGCACTTCACCAAACAAGGCAGGAAATCATGGTCAACCAGATTATAATGGTCCCAGGCCATCTCTCCTTAATGGCCCAAAAATCATCCCATCACCAATGCCTTGCCTTTTACGAGCCCGAGATCATTCCCTCCAAGATGAATAATTAAAACCTGAGGAGGAGGGCCCGCATACCCCTGGGATAATAATGGCATCAGGCCAGGCCAATGAAGACCCCGGCGCCCACACCACTCAGTAGTGACCCATTGGCTGAGTCCCAGCTGAGAGCTGACTGAAGTTCTCCGAGCCTGATGTGCAGCCCAAAACGCATAACTGTCCACAGACGAGAATTCGGCTCCTTTGGCCAGGAATAACAGCATCTAAAAAGAAAAAAACAGTCAAACTAGAAACAATAACCTTAAAATTCATGTACAAACCACACGAAGTTAGTGATTGAGCAGGGGGCGAACATAGGATTCATAAGCTGATGAGTGCCAACAAACCAGGTACTGAAAGGTGGATGAAGGATAACCCAGGGCAGCAGCCGTAGAGGCTGTCCCAATTCTAAAGGAGTTGGTATCAAACCGCACCCCGGACAACCCAAACTTAGCTAAAGCCCAAGAAGTCACAGCCCAAAACTGATGTTTTTCCAGCAGACTACCGTTGAGGTGACAAAACAAAAATCCATCCCTAGGACCACATACTTCCAAATAGGCAGCCAAAGCGAAAACAGGACTCAACTCCTGTTCAGAGCATGTGCCCAGCTCCAAAACGGTTCCCTTGTGACGCTGGTCAGTCTTAGAGTGTCGAACGGTGATGACCGCCTTACTCTCCACTAACCTCAGGTCCTGTAGCAACAAAGCCCTACCAGAAACGTCATTTCTGGAGCCTGCCACTGGCTTACTGACTCTAAGGGCCCCAAAGGAAGTGGCATGAAACAGTGTGGATTCAAAATAGGATGCACACACTGTGTCCCAAAACCCCTTCAAGCCCCTAAGAATCAATGGGAAAATAGGCTTCCTAGAGTCAGGATTAGGCCCAGCCTCTCTAGCCCAGCCCTCCAGCATCTTCCGCAGATGAAAGTCTGCGGTTTCCTCCTTATACTCCATCGCCTTACTAGCAAAAGCCAGAGCAGAAAGGCATCCCCTAATGGATCACATGGCCAATCCCTTACCTTTTAAAGATACACAATAGTGGAGCAACTGTTCCACCGGGAGGGGCCAAACAATGCGATACCCTAAATCTGACCTAAAGTCCTCAAACTGCTGCACGGCACGTTCATAAGACCTCCTGGTGCTAGGCGCAATGGCTAGGCCTATCACTCTGCAGGCCTCGGCTCTCCAATCAGCCATAGCTCCTGGAGCATTTGCACTGGCTCCCGATCGGCTTCTGGGGCCAGCTGATGAAACCTCTCCATCCGTTTATGAGTGTCAGCCACCCCATTATTCACCTCAGGAACCTGCTTGGCTAAAAACAGTATGTTAAGCTGCATACAACGCAGAGTGAAGGTTCTCACCAACCTCATAACCCATTGAGATTTGGAAGAAAGGGAATTAATAACATGTACCACTGCCATGTTATCACACCAAAAATGAATTGTGCAATTGGCCATATAATTTCCCCACAGTCAAACTGCAACAAGAATGGGAAAGAACTCAAGAAACATAAAATCTCGGTTCACACCCGCCTGAACCCATGAGTCTGGCCATATGTCTGCGCACCAGTGCCCGCGGAAATAAACCCCAAAACCTAAAGACCCAGCAGCCTCAGATATGACCTGAAGCTCCGCTTCAATCTTCATGTCTTCCCTGAAAAATGAAATTCCATTAAAGGACTCCAAAAACTCCTACCATACCAATAGGTCTGCCCTCATGCTGCTGGTAACCCGAGTTCTATGCTGTGGCAGGTGCAGAGCTGCCATAACATCATACAGCCTGCGCAGGAAGACACATCCAGGAGCCACAACTTTGCAAGCAAAGTTGAGATGCCCAACCAGCTGTTGAAGCTCAAGCAAAGCAACCTTCCTCTTAAGAAGGAAAGAACCATTCTTTTCCTTCAAATCTGCCACTTAAAGGAATCCTAAAATCGAGCATAAAACCTTTTAACAGGTAAGCCTTATCAACCCGTTGCAGATATCTGGCCAGCCATCGTTCAAGAGGTCCCACCATTATTGGACTGGGCCCCTTTTCTAGCTTGGTAATTACTGCCCTCTCACCCTGTTTCTTATGGCCCTTATGTGGCCGGGCTCTGGGGCAGTTACTAAAGGAGTGAGAGCCACCACACACGGGGCATTCGCTTGTACTGGCAAGCTTTCCTACTGCATACTCCTTGGGAGCCAAACTCCCAGCAGAGCAAGCAGGGTTAAACCGCCTGCCCTGCAGTACTATGGGAAGAGGATAACGAAGTTGTAGATGTCCTGGCCACCAAATGACCACTATCAGAGCAGTCGCCCAAATTTGGACACGCAGGGGACATGACCTGGAGCCAAAGTTGCTGGTGGATGCGATCCCACTGAAGAGAAAGATATAAAGCAGCCAGCCTCCTGAATTCTTCTTCATATTGAATCCAGGCGGGCCCATTAAGCATTGTATACCCCTTATAAATAATATCCATATACTGGAAAAGTGAAGCCCTTCTCCAAGACTGGACACATGCTATCCCAACAGCATATATGAAAAACCCAGGCAGCCAATTGGCCCAAGTCCGGTCCACTTTTCACTTCTTCAATTTTTATTTTTATTTGTCATCAAAATCCTCCTTATCTTTCTTCTCCAACTCTCAGAACAGGAGGAAGAAGATATCTACATACTCACCCTTTAAAATCCTTTCTTTTATTGCACGCAACAAATGATCACCTAAAGGTAATGCCACGTCCCCAATAGGCAAGGCAGTAAAGGGGACCGACCCATAAGAAGCACCCAAGGGGGAAGGAAAGCCCCATCCCCGCAGGTCAGGGCCCATAGGGACCAAACTGCCTTGATGGCCAAGACCAAGCTTGCTGTGTACCCATGCCTGGGGAGGGGGAGATACCAGGAGCTTCCCGTGGTGACGCTAGATGCAGCTGGAGCGGCAGGACCCCATGGCCAAGCTAACCCAGTGTATGACTGTGGAGTGTCTCCAGCCTTACCCACAGATCCCATTGGTACCACTGCCGACCCTAATCCATCATCCACCAGGGATGAAGCTGCCCTCCCTCTGAACCGCCAGGACCCCCGGCTCTTCCAGTGATGCTTCCAGCAGACAGAATCATAGAGTTGGAAGGGACCTCCAGGGTCATCTAGTCCAACTCCCTGCACAATGCAGGAAACTCACAGAATCATAGCGTTGGAAAAGACCTCCAGGATCATCTTGTCCAACCCCCTGTACCATGTAGGAAATTCACAAAATACCTCCCCCAAAAATATCTGCTGCCACAGAAGCACCTAAAATGGCCACCACCCTGTACGGAGGGAAGCTGAGAATAGATGCAGCCAAAATGGCCCCTGCTCTAAAGCACCTAAAATGGCCGCCTACCTACTCAAGAAGAAAGAAGAAGCAAATATGGCCGACGAAGCCCAACTAAGCCCACCAGGCTGAAATGGCTCACATGAAAAATCCCCCTCATGCCCTATAAAACGTAAGATAAGGGTCTTTCACATCACCAGCTACCTGCTCTTCTACCAGCAGATAAAAAGCCAGCATTAAGGACAAAAAATCTGCAGGCAAAGGGGAGGGGGGGGGTGCAGGCCATAAAAAGCAGCTCTATAAGGCTGCCAAATACTGCCCACCACACTGCTCAACTCAGCGCTTCCCTTCCATCCTGGAAGTGGGGGGAGAGAAGGAGGGGGTTGCAAACAGGTAGTTTATAAAGTCGGCTGTCCCACACCCCTCCTGTATTCCCTGAGGCCTCAACAGCAGCCCCGATCTCTCCATGCACACTGCAAAAACTGCCTTATCAGCCACCCCATCAGAAACCCGACAGTGGCTAAAGCACTCCAGAGAAGAGGCGGCACCAGAAATTAACCAAACCAGAGTAGGAGCGAACGAAAGCGCTCCTCCCCGTCTTATCAGCCCGGATCTCTTCAGATACACCAGGAACGAAACTGCCACGCTGAAACCAGAGCAGGAGGGAACCAAAGTCTCCTCCCTGTCTTATCAGCCCCGATCACCTCACAAATGTAGAGGAAAGAAACTGACACATTGAAGCAGGAGCCAGCTAAAAGTGCTCCTGTCTCACCGATCAACAGCTGGCAACTGAGGAAGGGGGCGGATGGTGCTGCCCTTACTGCAACAAGCCCCGCCCTCTCAAAAACACACCCAAACAGGCCGTCAAAGTCCTCCCTTCACCTACCAGGAAGGCAAAGACATCCCAGCAGCCAACTAGCGTTGCTGCTGGCTGCTAGAGACAGATAACCTACTAAATGGGATTGCTGTGAATATAAAAGGAAGGAAAAGAGAATAACGTAAGCAGCTTTGGGTACCATTGCAGAGAAAGGGGGGAAATAAATAAACGGTTTTGTTTGCTAAACAGTCATTTGTTTTGGGATCCTCATACTGCTGCATCCCCTAGTTTTCATTCCAAGCTGGAGTGCTTTCTTGGGGGAGGGAGCCTAGACATGACATCAGGTTTTAATAATCCTCTTCCCATTTTTTCCCTTTCTTTTCCAAACCTGCATGATCCTGATCTGTAAGGAAATAACACAGTTTGCACACATTATCACGCTGTTTGGAAGGTGCATGCATGTTTTGAAGCATCCTGCCCACATCAGCATCACTGTCAGCCCCTTAACGATGTTTTTTAGTACTTTTGTATTTGTGTGTGTGCATGCGGGTGTGTATGTGTTCATGCATGCATGCCTGGAGCATGGACGGCCTTCAGAGAAGTGGCTTGGTATTCCAAGGAGGTCTCCCATCCAAGTACTTGCCAGGATTGGCCCTGCTTAGCTTTTGAGATCTCATGAGATTGGGGTTGCCTGGGTTATCCAAGTCAGGGCACAGCTGCTATTTTAACGGCCATGCCACTGGAGGGATATCTGAGGGCTTTAAAAAGATGGTAATCAACATAGGACTATAATGCTATAGCATTATAATCTTATAGCACTACAGCAATTACTGATTTAAAACAAAACAATCCTCAAAAATCCTTCTAGTGGCATGGCAGGAGAAAATGCTATCCACAAGGCAATGACAGCAGGAAAATGTGCAGAAAACTCCCTTATGGAAGCACCATTGCCAATACCCATTCCTCTGCATTTGCAGTGGTGATGAAAGCATCATGGAGAATCACTGCCATGTAGAAGCAGCCTAGGATGATGTTTGGGCAGAATACACCTTGTTATTTAAAACCTACAGAACCTGTAACCCCATAGGATGCAGTTTGTGTTCCAGGCTACCTGCCATAGATGAATGCATTTTCCACTCCTCTCCCCTCCTCTTCACTAATTCCAATCCAAGCCTCTTCCACTTATTCTCCACCTCTTCACTAATTCCAATCCAAGCCTCTTCCACTTATTCTCCAATGAAATATGGAAAAGCAGATATGATCTGCACATAGATCACCCTATGGTGAAGAAGTTGTGTGTCTCTCACACTGGTACACAGCCTATAGTCAAATTTACCACGATATTATCTGAATACACCACATGCTGAGCTGCTTAGAAACATGTGGAATCCGTTCTCTGATTCTCATGATAACATCTGATGTGGCTGCAGGTGCACTTACTTCCACTCATACTACCATATGCAGAAGTGGTTGTGTGCAGGTGTGGCCTTCACTTTTCTTTTCAAGATACCTAATATTACACCATATAAAATATGCACATAAATTCATCTCTTTGTTTTTAAATAAATGTCTTTTTTCCCCAGCGTTCTTAATAGGATTGGGATTTTTGTACCATCCATTTATCTGAGTCCAACCCCAGTCTTCCCCAGGTCCTGTCAAACCAGATATTTGTTAGGGTTCATGCTGAAACTTAATTCTAAAACCTTAATTAACTGTATTTGTATGGCATGTCAATTTCATCATAACATTTAATGTTTAATATTAAAAAAAGCTTAATTCTTGGGTGCATGCAAATGCAAATTAGATTGGGACCATAGTGGGTATGGAAAGAGGACATAAACCTGGGAAGCCATTATTTGTCCTATTGGGAAAATGTATATGTACTAATGGGCTGTACTCAACAGGGCAAAGAGTGGTTCAGGTTGGATAAATGTTGCATGTAGGGAGACCTAAGCCCCCTTTGTTTACATTCTACGGTCCTGCTCTAAATCAGGCATCCACATTGCAAGTCCTTGAGAAGAAAGGTGGGTTAGAAGTATTATTAATAAATAATTATCACAACAAGCTCCTGAATGTACCACAAGTATGGAGGCAGGTTAGTGAAACTAGCACAAAACTGCGTGTAAGTTTTGCATGATGTACTGAGAAGGGCTTTCCAAACTACATCTTTCCCCAAGTCTGCTGTGGCTGTGCTTACCACTGCTGTCCCACCCTGTTTCTCTGCTGACAGACTTGCCTAGCCTACTACAGCACATCCAAGATCAGGAGCAGCATAAAACATACTCAGGCGTGAGGTAGAAAAGGGGTTACAATTCCAGGAGAAGATGGGAAATATGTGGGCTGTGTGTGTGAATGGATTTGTTCCTGCTTCAGCAAATGGAGCATAACTGGGGGAGAAAAGGAAACACAAAAAATGAAGGAAGACATGCCGGGGCTGGGGGCTCCTCAAAGTACAAGGAGCAAAATATGGCCAACCAATTGAGGGAGGGTTTTTTGGGGGGGGGATGGGTTACTTTGGTTGGCTTCTGCACACATCCTTAAAATATCGAGGGTAAACATTGGAGACAACGGGGATCTCTGTCTTAGAACTTTTAGGTAGAGAAGAGAGGTGGGGAAGAAGGTAGAGACAGGAACTCACCACTTAACTATACACTATACTGTTTCCAAGTCTGTCTCAGTTTTATGCTCTGACACAAGCAAGATACCATCTTTCATCTCTTTATAGGCAAGGCTTGAATTCAGGAGGAGCTCACAGGAACACAGCTCCTGAATCTTTCTGAGGGTTCCCCCTCTTCCTCCCCACCTACCTATCTTGTCCATTGAATAGTAGGTGCAGCTGCATAACGATCCCTGGATGAGCTCCACCACCTGTTTTTCTACAAAATGACCCCTGTTTATAGATATGTGTCAACAAGTAATGGCTGAGTTGAGGCAACCCCAGCAAGGTGTTTTCAAGACAGTTGGGAAACAAGTGACTTGTCATTACCTTCTTTTGCAAAGTCTTCCTTGATGGTCTCCCGTTCAAGTTCTGCTAGCATCCATGGTGGTCTCCCATTCAAATACTGACCCTGCTTCACTCCTGAGATCTGATGAGACTGGGCCAAACTATGTCTCCTTCCCTCCTTTTCACCTCTTTAAACAATTTAATTTTGGGAGGATCTTGCTCAGCAAGTAGAGTTGCCACAGTGGAGCATATCTGGAGAGGCTGTCTTGCAGGACTGTGGTCCAGATCAGAAACTGGAGCTAAGCAGTTGTTCACACAGAACTACCAGGGCTTTTTTCCTGAGGCAACACTGTGGAACGGTGTTCCGGAACCTCTTTGTGGAAACAAAAAAAGCTGAGAATAAAAACTGTTCTCAAAAATATTTAAAAGCTAATGAGGGGCATCTGTGTATTTCTCCTTCATTTCCCTCTTGAGAGTTCTGGCACCTCTTTTTCCAGAAAAAAAGAAAGCCCCGAGTGGCACTTCTTTTGGTAGTTTTTACCTTCCTCACAGAGGGAAGGGAGAACCAGTGTGTGCCACCCTGCACTCTTCAGAAGAAGAGTGGGATAAAAAAATACACCAGAGACTGAGGAAGAGAAAAGAGACAGGCAGGTAGGTAGATTGACTGATTTACTTAAGGGAAAAATATGACTGCAGGGCATGAATAAAAGTGACATTACTGTGCATTATCCATATTAACTGAACATGTAAACAATTTGCTGAAAGCACAGATCTAAGCACAGTATTAGATGTAATAATGGCAGATCCACATGTATAAATGTGGGTTGGCACTGAACTAGGGATCAATTTCAAGCAGCAAAAATGGTGAATGGCAGTGGTGGTGCTGATGAACCCCTTTACATCTGCCCCACATTTCCTCCCCTCAGCTCCTTTCCTTGTCACTGCCTGGGCTCCAAAGCTCCAAGAACAAAACTGGCTGGCTGGCGAAATGAGGTTGTGCGGGTAAAGCACTCCCTGCTTCTCCCTCCTTTTCTGCTCAGAACCACTCTCATCCCCATACCCCAGCCAATCAGCCAGTGTCCATGTTTGACAAGACAGGTTTGCTGCCATCCAGGTCAGTTCTGACTTTAATCTTGTTCATCACAAGAAACAAAAGGCTAAATTCACCTGCTTGACAGTTTGAGAGGGAAAAGGTGGTGGTAGGGTGAACCCAATGAGAATTTGCTGCTATAGTCTGTAAATAGATTTCCTGTCAAGCAGCTCATCTCACAAGTAACCTCATCAATTCTGGTTGACTGCACCAGCTCTGGCTGTGGCACATCAAGCAACGTGAGAAGTTCTCACCAGATATAATTGGACTTGTCAAGCAACCAGCCTTGTTGCTGGTTTGTCTATAGCTCAGGCAGCAGCTGGCATCTCAGAGGTATAACTCCCAGAAGGCTCAGGCTTTGACAGTGCTATTGGCAGCATTATGGGATGCTTCCCTGTCCTACGATAAAAATAACCCCAGAAGATTTAACAGGAGGCAGGTTGGGCCAACACTTGAAAAACAGGTTTGCTGCCTGCAGCAGAAAACAAATAAGCCAGCCATGCCAAACAATGAAGAGAATGTGAAATGTTTGTTTCGCTATTTGTTAATGTACATCCCAGCATCCCTTCTTTTTCTTTTATGGTGTTCTGCTTCTCTACTTTTCTTGCCATCTGTTTCTCAGCTCTATTTCCCTGAATGAAGAACATTTATTCTGACACCTGCTGAGAAAACAATGGTATTTTGACCAACTACACTTCCCTACATAACACCAAGTCTCCAAGGCAGTCTTTTAAATCAGGGGTCCCAAACCCCTGGGCCATGGACTGGTCCCGGTCCATGCCCTGTTAGCAACCGGGCCGTGAGTTGTATAATTACTTCATTACAATGTAGCAATAATAATAATATGACAACATTGAATTTATATCCTGCCCTCCACTCCGAATTTCAGAGTCTCAGAGTGGCTCACAATCTCCTTTACCTTCCTCCCCACAACAGAAACCCTGTGAGGTGGGTGGGGCTGAGACAGCTCTCCCAGAAGCTGTTCTTTCAAGGACAGTTCTGCAAGAGCTATGGCTGACCCAAGGCCGTTACAGCAGCTGCAAGTGGAGGAGTGGGAAATCAAACCCGGTTCTTCTAATAAGAGTCTGCACACGTCACCACACCAAACTAATAGAAATAAAGTGCACTATTGTATCATCCTGAAACCACTGCCTGCCCCCCCGGGTCCGTGGAAAAATTGTCTTCCATGAAACCAGTCCCTGGTGCCAAAAAGGTTGGGGACCGCTATTTTAAATAGGGTCAGTACTGGAGATCTATGGAGATCTATTTATGAGATCTGTTGGATTTATGGAGGAGGAGGAAACTAGCTCTGTTCATTGATTGCAATTTTGACAATCCAACCACACATAAGGAGACCAATCTGTTTTCCAGCTTTGGTGCGAGCAATCAAAAACTCAGATTTTGGAGGCTATGATTTCCTGCATACCAAAGATGGACACAAGGCCATTGCCCTGTACACACAAAATGGCAACCAAGAGGATTATAGGTAGTGTGCTGTCCCATTAAACAATGTCACTGAACAGAGAGCCAGCATGGGGCAGTGGTTAAGAGTGGCAGGCTCTACTGTGGAGAACCCAGTTTGATTCCCCACTCTTCCATGCCTGCTGGGTGACCTTGGGCCAATCATAGTTCTCTCAGAAATCGCTCAGTCTCATCTATCTCACAAGGTGCCTGTTGTAGAGAGAGGAAGGGAAGGAGATTGTAAGCCACTTTGAGACTCTTTAAGGTAGAAAAAAGAGGGTTATAAAAACCAACTCTTATTCTTCTACTCTTCTTAAGAGGTTACACAGCACTATTCAAAAATAACCTGCATGGAGAGGTACCTTTCCCTCTACCACCTACAATAATCACTGGCTAAATTCCAAGACTGGGATCCTAAGCAGCTATTATATTGATATAACAGCAGTTCTGCTAACAGAATGTCATTTGAATTTGAATTTACATTATTGCAATCTGACTTTATTCATCCCAATAAAGTATAGAAAATATATCCATTTCTCTAAGAGTACAGCAGTGCAGGAAGCAGATCATAGCACAAGATATATGCATGTCTGACCCAAAATATAGTTTTGCCCCAAACTACTGTCCTATACATGATACAAGCTATGCCCCAGTGCAATATCCAGTGTCCAGAGTAGGGCCTGAGAGACCAAGGCTTGAACACCCATTTTGTTGCAGAAGCTCACTGAGAGCGTTTTCGCACTGACCTTACTCGGCAGCGACGTCCCTCTTCACCACGCAGCGTCTGCGCGGATTTCGTACACGTTGCTCCGCAGAACCCGGAAGAGCCGCAAAGTCCCGCGGCTTTTGCATTGCAAATGTAAACTGGTTTTTGGACTGGCCACATACTTTCACCTTTATCTACCTCACAGGGTGGCTGTGCAGATAAAAAGGAGGAGTGGAGAATAATGTATGCTGTTTTGATCCCCACCACAGAGAAATGAAGTAAATAAAAAATAAATATAGCTGAAGATGGGAGGCAGATAAACCATAGCTTGGTGAAGGGCAGAGAAGAAGGGAATGGAGAACTGTGCTACCAAACAACTGGGTCACAGTTTTTACTTTAGAGGTTGCTGGGTGGGAGAGGAAGCTTAAGACAGAGGAACAGATAAAGGTAGGGTGGCTGTTGGATGGCAAGATGGTAAGGTTGCCAACTCCAGGTTAGGAAATTCCTAGATATTTGAGGGTTCAGCCTGGTGGAATGGGGTTTGAGGAGGGAGGGACCTCAGAAGAATATTATGCCGTAGACTCCATCCTCCAAACAGCCATTTCCTTCAGGGGGACTGCGGTTGCTAATCTCCAGGTGGAGCTGGAGATCACTCAGAATCCCTAGGAGAAAATGGCTGTGTTGGAGGGTAGATGGCATTATACCCTGCTAAGGTTGCTTCCTTCCCTAAGCTTGCCCTCCCAAGGCTTCACCCCTCAAATCATCAGGAATTTCCAACCTATTGCTGGCAACCCTAAAAGGGAACTGAATTTGGGAGATCTCTAAATTTGGAAGATCTGTCAGGATTCTAGGAGATCTGAACATTGGCAACTCTAGGAGAGAAGGAAGCAGGAATGGGGGGAGCTTTCAGGAAACAGAAAAATATTTCTAAGGGACTTTCAGAAAAGAGAAAGAGGAAATGGTGGAGATGCCTTCTGCAAGTCCTTGCAGGTTCTCACTCATTCCATACTAATGCTAAAGAGACATACGATAAGCCTACCCATATAAATAACTTTGCATTTCCTTTTATTCACATTCAAAAAGCAAACATTCATTCTGCTTAAAATCAACAGAAGTGTTCAGCTTCAGTAAAATCAGGCAAACACAAAAGAGCATGAAAAGCATAAACAAATAGATGTGCAGGCCTCCTGTGCCCTCGCATGCTTTTGCTAAGTCCCTGACCTGGGAAGCAAGCAACTGTTAGGCTAGCTGTCTTTTATTTAGGAAATGGGCTTTAAAAAAAGAAAAACCTCTCTAGTTGAAGCAAGAGAACATCTAGCTGTGTTTCCTCCACAGTTCTCCCATGGCTCCTCCTGTCTGTTCCCACAACCATTTTCTCATTCACAGGAGTCATTTCATGGAAAAAGAAGTGTTGGAGCTCGTTAGCACGACTTATTTGCATAACTCATTTGCATATGTCACACACCCCTGAAATCACCAGAAGATGTACTACATTATATCAGCTCAGCATCTACCTTAAAATGCTTCTTGAATTATAATTGTCATAATAAAACCTTACTCCCACCACCATACTTTTAAAATTACTTTCTCCTATGTGGCCTCAGTGGCATGAGGAAGATTTCCATCTGTCTGCTTTATATGTTTTGGTTATTTTCCCCATTTTTTTGGTGAGGAAAAAAATGAGAATTTTTGTCAAATCTTAATGTTCAGCAAAATTCTCACAGGGAGTTTAAACAATGGAGCCCAAAACAAGTATTGGAGGGGGGGGGGGGTTAGGAAAGAAGAGAACAATAAACTTTAAAAGTTCTGGAGTTCTGCTCCTGTCAGCTCCTGCCCAAAATGAGGCCTGCTCATTCACCACTCTATACTCACCTGCTGTGGCAATTAGGACAATTGATGTTCCATACAAGAAATATGGTAAACAGGCATATATGTAGAGAGAATGGCATACCTGGAGCCCTGCAGGAGCCCAGCAAAAGAGAACTTGGTTGGTGCACAGGACTCATTCTATGTCTCAGCAAGGCTTGAAAGAGCTCCAGTACCTGTCATGGGGTGTGATACTTCTGCTGTATGTGCCACAGGTTGGCCAGTTACAGCACATTATGTGTTTTGCTGATTGTGACATGAATAAGCAACGATTTCCTAAGTTATTCAGTTTTCTGGCATTGCTCCAGTGCTTTTAAGAGAAGTCTTTTCTCATTTCTGTGCCAGGGACATTGTCATCTGTTGAATGTGTTGAGCAGGCTACTTTTGGAAGCACAAGAACAGGGGAGGGGGGAACCAAGGTGGTAACATTAGAATGAAAGAGCAAGCCCCTAAGCTTGTCTTAGGGCAGTTTATTGAAAAAGTGTACAGCTTCTACATGGGTGTTCTGAACTCGAAATGAAGCAGAATCTTCCAGAGCATCCACACAACATCATTTGCCAATAATTTTCTTTCAATGTCCTTTTGTGGTTTCCCCTGGTTTGTTCTGATGTTTCCCAAACCTGCAACAGAAATGAGTGCACAGTAGGGAATCAACACCATGGGGTGATATCCTGTTATCCAGTGGCGAATCAGTTAATTTTTATTTTACTTTACAGAATTTATACCTCATCTTTCTGCCTTCACAAAGGCCACCAAGGTGGATAATACATTAAAATATACATTATAAAATCAACAAAACAACATAATCACATCATTAAAACAATTAAAACCAGAACTAAAATAAGTACCGGCACTAAGGTGCCCCCCCGCCCCCCAGGCAAGGCGTGCCCGCCGTTCCCCCTGCCATGGTCACCTTACCAGCTGGAGCTGCCTGCCTCTCCTTGCTGTGCCACTGAGCAGCCTGGCTATGGGTGCTGCGATCCAAATTTATGTCTGGATGCACGCCCCCACCTGCCACTGCCGTCTCCCTCCCGTGTGATTTAAAACATGTGGGAGAGCACCGGAAGGGCCAGCCAATCAGCTGATCAGTGAAGCCTTTATTTGCAAGTGGGAAGGGTAGCAGCTCTTGCTCACTCACTTGGAAGGGGGGGTGCCGAATTTGGCACTCCCCCCAAGGCCACACCCATAGGCGACCACCTTTGGTTGCCTAATGGATGCACCAGCCCTGACTAAAATACATACAAAGACATAAAAACCACAATCAAAACATTGGGCAGGAAGGAGGGATTACTGAGAGGATGTCAAATGAAAAATGCTTCACCCACTGGTGCAAGAAGGTAATAGGAGAGGCAATTGAGACAAATCTCTTTGGGGAGACAGTTCTAGAGGTTTGTTTTGTTTCCATAAACATATGTAATGGATGGGCAACTGTTCCATCAGTGGCACATGCAGCAAGATTTGTGGCTTGCCCAGATTGGAGCAGAATGGCCTTTTATCTAGGCATTTATTTAAATATATATACTCCACTTTGCTCCAATGAGGACCCAAAGCAGTTTACAACCGTTTCCATGTGATCCTCACAACACAACCCTGTCAGAGAAGTTATGTTGAGAGCAAGTGACTGGCTCAAGTTCATCCAGTAAGCTTTCACAGCAGAGAGGGAATGAAATGTGGGTCTCCCATCATATAGTCTGAGGCTGGATACAGATGGGCAGCTTGGGGCAGCAGCCATCCATCATGGAAGTAAGCAGCCATAATGTAAAGCGCCCCAGAGCTGTCAGACAGCACACAGCCCACTGCCAGAACAGGGACAGGCTGCGCACAACCTGGAGGAGTGGTCACACTGCTCATGTACTTGGACGCCTCTTCCCTGGCACTTCCTGGCCATTTAGAAGACAGGAAAGGCTCCCAGGAAGTGCTCTGGTGATTTTCTGCCACTTCTGACATGGTAGCTTTTTCAAGTGGCATGGTAATGGCAGAGAATGAGGTGAGGGTGGGAGCACGGTGAGACCCAGATGGGGACATGCCTTTTTGATCCAGATGTGCTGGCCCTGTGGGGGCTTTTACTAGCTGTCTGTATCCAGTCTGAGACTCTAAACCTTGGCCTGGCTCATGCATAGAACTAGGCCTATAATCCTGCCAGCCTCTCCAGTGTTGTACTACTACCTGTTCCTTCCAGTTCAGAAGACTTAAAACCAGGGCTTTTTTTGTAGCAGGAACTCCTTTACATATTAGGCCATTCCCCTGATGTAGCCAATCCTCCTGGAGCTTACAGTAGGCCCTGTACTAAAAGTAGGCTTCCCAAACCTCCCGCTCTGGCGGGAGACCCCTGGATTCGCAGCCTCATCTCCCACTCTTCAAAAATTGGGAAGCGGGGGGTGGGGGTGGAGGGGGGGGAGAACATACCTGTAGGCTTCATGTTATTATAGAGCTCCTGAGCCGTTTGTAAAATGTATGCCCCTTTAAGGCTGGGCAGGAAGCAGGAAGGGCTTGGGAGAACGGCCCCTCCCTTTCTTTTGCTTTCGTTTTCACAGCAAGAGTTCTCCGGAAGAAGATCTGGTAAGTATTTGTGTGTGTGAGAGAGGGAGGGGGCAGGGGATTCCCTGGTTTGGAGGCCCTCCCCCCTTTAGAAAGCGTGGGGGGGGGAAATGGCTACTGGGCACTCTATTATTCCCTATGGAGAATGATTCCCATAGGGAATAATAGGGAATTCATCCATGGGTATTGGGGGCTCTGGGGGGTCTATTTTTTGAGGTAGAGGCACCAAATTTTTAGTATAGCATCTAGTGCCTCTCCCCAAAATACCCCCCAAGTTTCAAAACGATTGGACCAGACGGTCCAATTCTATGAGCCCCAAAAGATGGTGCCCCTATCCTTCATTATTTCCTATGGAAGAAAGGCATTTTAAAAGGTGTGCTGTCCCTTTAAATGTGATGGCCAGAACTCCCTTGGAGTTCAATTATGCTTGTCACATCCTTGTTCTTGGCTCCACCCCCAATGTCTCCTGGCTCTGCCCCCAAAGTCCCCAGATTTTTCTCTAATTGGACTTGGCAACACTAACTAAAAGCCCTGTAAGCTCTTGGAGGATTGGCTACATCAGGGGTGCGTGGCCTAATATGCAAAGGAGTTCCTGCTACAAAAAAAGCTTTGCTTAAAAACCTAAAACCACCACAAGGCACTGGGTACTGCCTATGTACTGTGGTGCATTCTAGAAGAACATTAATCCCGCCATGGACTTGTGGTTTATGACAAATTTATTAAAAGATTGTACATCTGTCTACAGCTGTGCATCACAGTTATTGTGGTTCAGGCACAACCGCTGGGAGTTTTCACCTATAAATGAGGTTTGTATATTCACTTTCCTACCACTTCCCAGTCTCTGTCTCAGATGCCACAGGTGGCCTTGTGTTTTTTACAGTCATGTGTTTGGAGAAGTGAGAAATCTTCTTTCTCATGCAAACATTTCAGTTTCATCCCAGCACATTTATTTTAAAGTTATATTCTTGGCTCTTTACTAGAGGCCTTTATACATAACCTGATCTGCTGCAGAGTTACCAAATAGGCTTAGCAGAGTGAAGTCTTTAATTTAACTTGCCGGTTCAGCATTCCATTCATAAGTTTATTGCACATCACAGACAATGTGGTAACATTATTAAACATGAAGCTATCTATGAAAGAACTGTGTGGTAGAATCAGGCGAGGTCCTCCACCATAGATATTATCTGCTCTGCTCTGAAACTGGACTGGGTGCTTCTGGGGAATGCTTGCTCCTTGCCCCAACACCATCTCTGAGGCAGTTAGAACTGTCACTGCATCAGTGAAAGACGAGGAGAATTCTATTAAGTCACTAACTGAGGTAAGGATTCTGTCCCAGATACTGTGAATGCTGGTGTGTTGTGGCATTCATAAGAACTATAGGGCCCAGATATTTGCTTCCTGATGCCCACTTCCTACTTCCTCAGAGTCCCAATTCTGACTTTCTTCTACCTCACTGGAGGAGAGGTTGCTTCAGAACAATCCATCACCTATGTGTCTGCAAGGAAAACCCATTCAGAAACAGTTGCTCCCATTATATGAGGATGCTTGGCTTGAAACCACCCAGCATTTTGTGACTGGGTCCAATTCCCATGGAATCTATTTTGTGGTTGGCCACCCAATGGCAACCGCTTTGTGGTTGTGGCCACTACATGTCCTAAAAATTCCAAAATCATTTATAGGGTCAACAAAGTTGGGGACCTCTGATGGTGGAAAGGTGCGACATAAATAAATACCAGAGTACACATGAAGCTCCCTTAATGTGAGTTCAAGCCACTGGTCTATCAAGCAGCTCTCCATGGTCTCAGGTACAGAATTGGCACATCACCAGCTACCTGACCCTTTTAACTGGAGATACCAGCCAGGGACTGATGTCTCAACTGTGGCTCACAGGCAACCAACATAGTGATTCAAGGAAGAGCAGAGGAAGAAGTTTGACAAAGACAATCTGATTCTGGGGTCCTGGGTAAAAGTCCAGGATGGGGCCACAGAGTCACTGTAATTCCTCTACTGCTCCCCTCAAACCCAAGCCAAATAAGGGTGTTCCTCTTCTTCCAGTGTGAAGTAGAAAGAAGCCATTTCTGTGGCTGGAAGTATCTAGATATTGTGGCCCAGTATCTAGATAAGGTCGGTGTAAGCTGCAACAGAAACGTGCAGTTTTTCTTCTCCCCCAACGTCGGGTAGGTGGGGCAAAGGGATTTAGGCCTGTGGGCCTATTGCCCATTGACTAAGACCACTCTGAATAAGGGTTAATTCATAGCACTTGTATGTATCTATGGTAAAATAAATAGTAAGATAGCAATTTATGCCTAGGCCACATGTGCTTTTTTGGCAAGTATTGAGGGTGGAATAGTACACGACATCATGGTTACTTTTGAATTTATTCTTGAAAAAAATCTAATAAGGGAGCATTAGCACTTGAGTAAATAATACCACTACCTTTCTTTTTGCGCTTGTGCAAATAATACTTTCTCTGCCAATTGTGCAAATAATACTTTACTCTGCACAACAAACGAGCCTGAATGGAACTACAATGAAAAGTTCTGCACAAAGTGCATATGCTGGTGTGTTGTGGTCACAAAAATGTAAGAACCACCCTGCTGGATCAGACCAAAGGTTCATTTAGTCCAACATCCTGTTCCAGTTAAAAGTTCCTGGAATGGAAGTTCCCCAGAAGAACGTGAAAGAAAGACATCTCCCTCTATAGTCAAGCCTCAACATTTGATACAAAGTTTTAGTTATACTGTCTTTGACTGAAGTCAAAACATGCCTCTGCAAGGTTACTGTACCATAGTGGTTCTCTCCGAAAGTCTGCCCTTTACTTTATAGGAAAAGTTAGTTTACTTAAACTCTGTAGTTGCTATTTACATAAATCTTGTCAGAGTGATTTAAACACACTACAGTGGTATATTTGGAGGTCACATACTTTCAGTGCATTATCTTTGTCATCTTATATAAATGTAGCCTAAATGCAAAACCAGGGGCTTATCGTACCATTCTGTACACAGAATATAATGTTTTCAGGCATTCTTTTCCATTCCTGCAGTCCTTTCCACACTGCCTGCAAGTTCATTCCCAGGGTCATGGGACCAACAAAGTGAAATAACTAAGCAGGTGTGAGGAGACCTGGACTGAGGAGCCACAATGGGTTAAATTGCTCCCCTTTCCTCTTCAGCAAGCAGAGTGAAAGGATGGTTACACACCTTAGCACTGTCAAGCCATAACTGACTTATTGGCAACCCCAGCGAGAGGCTTCCAAGGCAAGTGAGAAGCAGAGGTGGTTTCTATTGCTTTCCTTTTTCAGGACCTCTCTTGGTGGTCTCCTATGTCCTATCCAGTTTCTGACCCAGCTTAGTTTCTGAGACCTGATGAGATCGGGCTATACCATACTGCCTTGCCTCCTGCAGGGATGGTTAGATACATGCAAATATCAATGCTCTTCCTATGCTTTTCAGCTCAGAACTCCTTGTCCTGTTTGGCATAACATAAATTGAGGGAGCTACTTGTAAATGACAAACAGAGCAGAACTTTACAACTCTACCCTGCTTTCTGTTGGAAAGCCCCAACCTCCGTGTGTGTATGGGGTGGGGGGGGGGGTGGACAGGGGGGAGGGGTTGAAAGGTGCCCAGTGGTGGTCCTGAATCTGTTCATAAAGTATGACAAACTATGCAGTGGACAGAGTGGTCGAATAATATCTCTGCAAAACTACATGGTATAACTGAGGTTATTGCTGAGCAGAATTGGGAATAAAGACGGTAGTATGTAAAGATAAACATTCCTACAGTGATGGTATTGTTCACTTGAATGCCTTTTGACTTGTCCAATATTTATAACTGAATACTTTTAACAAGGTGCCTTACTGCTTTGGAAATGTTTATATAACACACTTGGATCACCCATGAATAAAACTATGCTCTGTAACAAAGGCATGTCCTGAATGTGTTTTGTGTTAGAAAATGGAAAAGATAAACAGTAAAAGTCCAGAATCTTTAGGTCTTAGATTCTCTGATTTCTCACACATGGGGTCTTGTCCTCTACAGGGGAAATGAATGACAGGGCAGGAAGGAAGACATGTCAAAGGAGGAGTGCTTCCAGTGGCAACCAACAACAAAAGGCAGGGAAGGACAAAGAGAACAACAGAAGGTGACTCAGGTAGAAAGTGGCGTGACAGGAAAAGGTAGGTCCCAGAGGAAAAGGAAAAAGGCAGGGTGGGACTGGGTAAAAGGGACTAAAAATGAGGGAGAGAGAGGTGGGTCTTATAAGTCAAACCTTTTGGGAAGAGATAGAGACAACTGTGAGGGCCTCTAATTTTTACTTAAGTTTTCAAAGGCTTCAGCATGTCTTTATGTTCTGCACTGTATGTTTTCAGTTAAGACTGAAACTCTTTTTACTAGACAATTAGATTGTGTTTCATTTTATTGCTAATATTACATATTGATTTAGTACATATCAAAATAAAAATGTACTATGCTATAAAAATTTTTGTTCATTGTTCAGTTTCTGGGATCTGTGAGGAATGATATGCCTCTTTAGCAACCATCCATGGTTGTTTCAGTTTTTAGTACACATATTAATACACCTCCTAAAACAAATAAATTATTGCTTGAGATATCTCTTCACAATGTATCTCATTTCTCTACAATATTTTTGTTGTGGATTTCTAACATTTATCCCTCAAAGGGGATTACCACAATAGAGACAGGCCCTACCCTTAGATAAGAGAAGAGGAATGAAGGGTAAAGATACCAAAGAGAGATATCAGTCTGACAGACTTTGTATACAATTGGGTTACACTGATATTGCCTCACTAGCAATCTTCCTTGGATGAAATACCCTGCATCCTTGTTCACACTCTTGATGGTGACAGAATGTTCTTTCCCCTGGCATTGTCCTCTCCCCCTTTATAAAAAGTGCAGGGGTTGAGCCAGTATTTTGATTTCAAACAAAAAAAAAATTATGCCATAAATGTTCTAACCTACCTTCATAAAGATATATCAGTGTTCAAGGCAGAGACATTCTGTCTCTTCTTTAGGGTTGCCAAGTCCAATTAAAGAAAAATCTGGGGACTTTGGGGGCGGAGCCAGGAGACTTTGGGGGTGGAGCCAGGAGACATTGGGGGTGGAGCCAGGAACAAGGATGTGACAAGCATAATTGAACTCCAAAGGAGTTCTGGCCATCACATTTAAAGGGACGGCACACCTTTTCAATGCTTTCCTTCCATAGGAAATAATGGATAGGGGCACCATTTTTGGGGGCTCATAGAATTGGACCCCCTGGTCCAATCTTCTTGAAACTTGGGGGGTATTTTGGGGAGAGGCACTAGATGTTATACTAAAAATTTGGTGCCTCTACCTCAAAAAATAGCCCCCCCCAGAGCCCCCAATACCCACGGATCAATTCCCTATTATTCCCTATGGGAATAGTTCTCCATAGGGAATAATAGAGTGCCCAGTAGACATTTCCCTCCCCCCCCACGCTTTCTAAAGGGGGGAAGGGCCTCCAAACCAGGGAATCCCCTACCCCCTCCCTCTCACACACACAAATACTTACCAGATTGGAGAACTCTACTTGCTGTGAAAACGAAAGAAAAAAAAGGGAGGGGCTGTTCTCCGAAGCTCTTCCTGCTTCCTGCCCAGCCTTAAAGGGGCCACACATTTTACAAACGGCTCAGGATCTCAACAATATGAAGCCTGCAGGTATGTTCTCCCCCCCCCACCCCCGCTTCCCGATTTCTGGGGGGCGGGAGATTAGGCTGCGAACCCAGAAGTCCCCCGCCAGAGCGGGGGGGGGGGGGGTTGGGAAGCCTACTCTTCTTACTGCTTTAAAAAGGATTTTAAATTGAGTTGGTGTACATACTTGAAACTGAATTATGTTCTTGAACTTGGATACTAGATTTTATTCTCAAGTGTTCAAGAATGACACCATGTTGAACAGATGCCTCAAACCAAAGGCCTCACTTCACTCAGCCCTAAGGTTGTGAAGTCTGCCAAGTCAGTTCCTCATAACAACATTTATATGGTCTGAGTGTTCTTTCTAATGGATCTGTATTTGCCGATCTAGATAAGATTATTTTCATGTTGATATATATGGCAGGTAAGAGAACCAGTGCCAATTAAATTCGGACAGATTTTGGGGTAACTGATGTCTGCGTAAGTTCAAAATCTTAAGGTGACTCCAGGAAACACATATATATTCAAATTCAAATGGAAGATATTATAGCACACTATGTGAAATTGTGCAGCTTGGCAACTGATCCTTTTCAAAAGAACAATTAATGGATATTAAAAAATCTAGTTCTACTCTTGCTTTGTAGAAAGGGAAGAGAACACAGGTTCTTTGCCAGAAGAATGGGTGTAGGAAGCTGGGAGTGAAAGAATGGTATAAGGAGAAAACTGGGAAAGAAAAGGAATTTCCATGCAGGAAAGTCCCTTTTCCACAATTCATCTTGATCCCACAGAGTTACACATTCCAGAACTCACACGCCTCTTCAGCTGATCCACTTGCTCGACCACAAGCAGGAAGGAAAGGATTTTCTTGAGTAGGCTAATCTCTTTCTGTTCTAGTATTGTTTCTCCATTCCAAGGCATGTTTTCTAGCTTGGCTTCTGCACACTCCCCATTGGTCTGTGAGGGATGGGATTTGGATCATGTCCATTTTTTAAAAAGATGGGGATGGCAAGAATCCAGCCTTGGTTATAGAGTCACTTATGTATGACTAGTTGCACCATAATAGATAATGTGTTCCTTTCGGCTGCACATTTTATTTTCAGCCATAGTTCTTGATCCAGAAACAATACATTCATGCCTGGATTATTTTACCTGGTCCAGACATTCAGGAAAGCCTTGATCCAAAAGTTGGGCAACCCTGGAAACACTTAATGAACCAATACCACATAATCTGAACTTCTTTTAGCACCATGAACAAACCCCAAAGCTACACCATAGTATTCTCTGCAGTATCATTAGATTTCCATAATCAGATCCAACAGCTGTGGCACAACTGGCCACTCCTCTCTGCTCTCTCATGGGTAACCTGGGTGGAGTTTAGCAGACTCACCACTGTTGGCTGCAAAATGGGCCATCACACCTCACACCAACCATCCTATATGTTGGGCAAAGCAGTGTAAGGAAAATGTATTACTTCTGGCATCTCTGTACTACTGATGTGCTGTCCTGCGGCATTCCTTCGCCATATTTGTCTGACTGATGGGATGACATGGATCCAGTCATCAGCTTCCTAATTAGAATCATATTTCTCCACAAGCAGCCTTAGTTATTCAGTAGCAACTTTGGTACTATTAGAAACATCTAGCCCCCCACCCCCATCCCCTTTTTGGCTTGTTTTTGTTTGCTTGCTTTGTCCTATCATTTTACAGAACACATTTGTTTGTTTATTTTTGCTGAATAATGCCTCCCTCCTGCCTCATGAGGTTCTGAAAAATAAATCCCCACTGGGATTTACTAAGCTTGCTCTCAACAGTTTCCAGTGATGTATTCAGTGCCCATGTTGATTTTTATTTATTTATTTTGTTACTTATACCCTGCTTTCCTCCTCAATGGGAACCCAAAGCACCTTACAACATTCTCCTGTCCTCCTCCATTTTATCCTCATTACAACTACTCAGTGAAGTAGATTGGGCTGAAAAAAGTGACTGGCCCACAATCACCCAGTAAGCTTCTATGGTAGAATGGGAACTGGAACCTGGGACTCTCAGAGCCTAATCCAGCATTATAGCATGAGGAAGACGGAGGAGGAGGAGAAGAAAAAGATGATGATATTGGATTTGTATCCCGCCCTTCACTCTGAACCTCAGAGTCTCAGAGTGGCTCACAATCTCCTTTACCCTCCTCCCCCACAACGAACACCCTGTGAAGTAGGTGGGGCTGACAGAGCTCTCCTGAGAGAGCTATGGCTGACTCAGGGCCGTTCCAGCAGCTGCAAGTGGAAGAGTGGGGAATCAAACCCGGTTCTCCCAGATAAGAATCCACACACTTAACCACTACACCAAACTGGCTTCCCACCAAAATGGCTCAACATACATACAGATATAATACAGAAACATATACAAATATAATAGAGTCTTCCATAAGAGCTGGGCAAAACAAGATATAAGCAATGGACTGGAAGCAACATCATATACACAAAGTATGTGTCCTGCATGCCCACAGACCTCTTCGATAGCAATTAGACACCAGCTACCTAGTTGCACCTTTTCTAGGCAATGGTATTCATGAACGTTAGCACTAATTATTATCGCCACATGATGAGAGTTC
This sequence comes from Heteronotia binoei, assembly GCF_032191835.1. Classification (NCBI taxonomy): domain Eukaryota; kingdom Metazoa; phylum Chordata; class Lepidosauria; order Squamata; family Gekkonidae; genus Heteronotia; species Heteronotia binoei. The sequence goes on from NC_083226.1 coordinate 39,524,001, forward strand.
TGTGACTTCTAAACGACTATAATTATCACTTTATACTTATGAAACACTTCCAGTCCTTAAAGGATTGCTTCAAGTAACGCTCATAAATTGAATTAACAAGGGTGTTACTCACAGCTCCAAATGCCACTACAAAAAGGGAATGTACATGGCACTGGGACATTTTCACTACAGCATGTGCTGAGCTCTGCAACTCTGCCCAAGAGTGTAACTCTGTATTTTAAAATACAGAACGTTTTGCCTGTTCCTAAAATGGTGGTTGAAAACCAACCCAGAACCCCTAAAGAAGACTGATAGCATTCATCTGATAATATTAGTCTGAGGAACTTCACTCTGTGAGTAATGGTGCAGATAGTTTTAAAAGGGGATTAGACAGATTTATGGAGTCCAACAGTGGCTACTAGCCAAGACAAGTAGCTGTGTCCAAAGGCTATAAACTTTCCAAGTACAGGTTTTACAGGCAACATCAGCAGAAGGCCTTGGCTTCTGTGTCCTGTTTGTTCACCCTTCAAAACAACTGACTGGCCACTGGGAGAAAGAGAATGCTGGACTAGGTATACAGTACTGATTTGGTCCCATAGGACACTCCTTGAAATTTGTTTTCTCCTCTCAGTGCTGACAGGGATTCACTAGGTGAATTTGGCAGGAGTAATCAACTCTCAACCAGCTCTGCAATATAGCAGGCCCCCTCCAGTGCTGAAGTGTCCCAGCTCCAGTGACTAAGTGTGTGGAACAAGGGAATAGACAGGCAAATATTTCATGAAACAAAAAAGTGAATTGCTTGAAAGGCTCCAAGAGTTTGTGGCTGAAGCCAGCAATTAAGTTCCAAAGGAAGCCATAACACTCCACACAGACAAAGAGGGAATATGCATGTAAAAAAGTGGAGTGCTACCTAAAGGATCAGGGTATAGAGCACCAGACAACCTTGCCATACACACCTGAACAAAATGGAACAGCTGAAAGGAAGAATACCTTAGTTGAAATGGCCAGATGCATGCTTCTGGATGCTGGATTGCCAAATAAATACTGGGGTGAAGTAATTATATCTATAAAATAGATTGCCATCAAATGCAATTGATAGCACTGCATATAAATTATAGCATGGATCAAAATGAGCAAGAGAAAACAAGACCAAACAAAGTAGAGGTGGAATTCAACACATACTTGTCAGCAGGGCTTTTTTTGAGCAGGAACGCACAGGAACACAGTCCCAGCTGGCTTGATGTCAGGGTGTGTGGCCTAATATGCAAATGAGTTCCTGCTGGGCTTTTTCTATCAAAAAGGCCCTGCTTGTCAGGATTTCAAGAAGAAACAGAACCAAGCAAAGTTGCAACCCTCAGGTGCTCAGCCCAAGCAGTTAAGTGTATACCACTCTGCAGACTATTGAAACAATAAATAAAATGAAGTGTTCACCAAGAAGGATTCATGAGAGGCAAAGCAGATCCATGTTTGTACACCAGAAGGCAAGATAACCAATGGGCATACATCCTGATTTATGTGGATGACATAATACTTTGTTTTGAACAAGATGAGGACTGTGATGAGATAATACAACATTTGAATCAAAATTCTAAAGTGAAACAACTGGGATATATCACATATTATCTTGGTATTTAAGTACAAAGAGAAGCTGACAGGACCTATCACCTTAGTCAGAAACAGGGGTGGAATTCTAGCAGGAGCTCCTTTGCATAATAGGCCATACACCCCTGATGTAGCCAATCCTCCAAGAGTTTACATCAGGGGTGTGTGGCCTAATATAATGACAGCAGTCAAGAACCATTGTCAAACAATAATCAATCTCATGAGGCAATTGGAAAACTATTGTATTTAGCCACAGGGGTCATTTCATAGAAAAAGAGGTGCTGAAGCTCATTAGCACAACTTATTTGCATAATTTCATTTGCATATGCCACACACCCCTGACATCACCGGAAGGTGTACTAAATTATATCAGCTCAGCATCTACCTTAAAATGCTTCTTGAATTATAATTGTCATAATAAAACCTTACCCCCATCATACTTTTTATATTACTTTCTCCTATGTGGCCACAATGGCATGATAAAGATTTCCATCTGTATATGTTTTGCTTTTTATGTTTTGGTTATTTTCCCATTTTTTTGTGGGGGAAAATATTTGCAACTGTGTCAAATCTTCAGCAAAATTCTCAGGGGGTTTGAACATTGGAGCTCAGAAGCAAGTATTTGGGAGGGGGGTTAAGAAAGAGAGAGCACAATAAATTTTCGAGGTTCCAGAGCTCCGTTCCTGTGAATGTCCACCCAAAATGAGGCCTGAGTTTCAGTACAGAGAAGGAACCATTAGTTGAAAAAGTCAAAAACAGACAATTGTAGTACTTTCTGCAACAGAAGCAGAATATCTTGCAGCTGCACAAGCACAGATGCACAAGTACACATCCAGATGGCCAGTGTGGCACAGTGGTTGAACAACTAGTGTGGGGGAGCTGAGTTTAAATCCCTCATTCTGCCATGGAGCTCACTATGTTGTCTGGCCAGTCCCTGTCTTCTCAACATAACTTAGATGAAAACCATGCTGCTACCCTGGAAGAAATGTGGGATCAGGGCTTTTTTTGTAGCAGGAACTTCTTTAGGTAGGGTTACCAAGTCCAATTCAAGAAATATCTGAGGACTTTGGGAGTGGAGCCAGGAGACTTTGGGAGTGGAGCCATAAGCAAAGTTGTGACAAGCACAATTGAACTCCAAAGGAAGTTCTCCAAAGGAAGTAAGGGGACCACATACCTTTTTAATGCCTTCCCTACATTTGAAATAATGGATAGGGGCACCTTCTTTGGGGGCTCATAAAATTGGACTCCCTGGTCCAATCCTTTTGAAACTTGGAGAGCATTTTGAGGAGACTCATCAGATGCTATGCTGAAAATCTGGTAGATCTACCTAAAAAAACTGCCCCTCCAGAGCCCCAGATACCCCGGGATTAATTCTCCATTATACCCTATGGTCCAGCAGACATTTCCCTCTTTCCCCTCCCCCCCATTTCTAATGACCCTGAAGTTCTGGAGGGCCTTCAAACCGGGGCTCCCCTGCCCCCACCTGGGGATTGGCACCTCTATTCATGAGTTGCTGAACTTTCAAGTTTTTCACAGTAACACAGGGCAACCAAAGGTTCAAGTTTACCTTCACACTATGCAAATGACCTCTGCAAGGACTGTGCAATGAATGGACGGTCTGGGCTCCTTTCATAGCCATGTTGTTCAGCCTCCCCCCCACCCCCGCCCCGCTCCCTTTCAGCCTTAAAGATGCAGACACACCATCCAAAGAGGAAAGCTTTCCAAGTAGAGTCTGAAGCCTCCGAAAGGGGAAAAGCACATGACTGCTGTGGGGGCGGGAAGGAACCTGGGAAAGCGAGAGAACCCTCGCTGGGACCCGGGGATTGGCAAGCCTAATATTAGGCCATGCACCCCTGATGTAGCCAATCCTCCTGGAGCTTACAGTAGGCCCTGTACTAAGAGCCTAGTAAGCTCTTGGAGGATTGGCTACATCAGGGGTGTGTGGCTTAATATGCCAAGAAGTTCCTGACACAAAAAAAGCCCTGGGTGGGATTAAAATCAGATTGTACGTAAAAAACATTTGGCTCAACATAGTTGTGTAAATGAAGGCAGATTAGAAATAACAGCAACTATGAATGTAGGCCCAGAGTGTTAAAGATGCAGTACTGCAGTCCTAAGCTCTGCTCATGACCTGAGTTCGATCCCCAGCAGAAGCTGGGTTTTCAGATAGCCAGCTCGAGGTTGACTCAGCCTTCCATCCTTCCGAGGTCAGTAAAATGAGGACCTAGCTTGCTGGGGGGGAAGTGTAGATGACTGGGGAAGGCAATGGCAAACCACCCCGTAAAAAGTCTGCCGTGAAAACGTTGTGAAAGCAACGTCACCCCAGAGTTGGAAATGACTGGTGCTTGCACAAGGGACCTTTCCTTTTCTTTGTTTCCAGCAGTGGGGAGAAAGAAGCCTTTGAGCGTGCACAGGTACATCATTATGGTGAAGATCTTCCCCAACATTTGTTCCCTGGCTCTGGTATTCAGAGGTAAACTTACTGCCTCTGTCTATGGAGTCAGAGTTTTGTCAAGTGATGGAGGCCTCATCTGTCCTTTCAGATCTTGAGAAAGATAGCAAACGAAAACAACTCCTCCATAATCATTAGCAGTCTGGTGTTGCACAATGGAAAGGGTGAGTCTGAAACAGTATTGGTTCCCTGCCCAAAACTCATGGATACAATCAAGTTTTATTCTCTGTACTTACTGATATCAAATGCTGTCAATGATTGTTCAACCGAGCAAACTGTTAATTTACAGCTCTAAAAGATAAAAGACAGAATCTGAATTCAAAGTACATGCAGCTGGAAAGCTGCCTAAATCTATGCATGAAGCAAAACAAACTCTCTTTGTGGAACAGAGAGGTCTCCCTTGTATTCTATCAGGTAACTGCTTCCTTGCTCCCTTTCTGGAACAGATGCTCCTTATCCCAAGTGAATAATTGGGATTTAAGCCAGTGAACTTTACTCTTTTACTTAAGGGCATATTACATGTAATTCATGTAGTTCCAAATAAGTCCCACAGCTGCTGTACATGAACTACTGTACACCCTGGAACTCATCTAATGCTTAAATGTTGAAAAGGAAAACATAATAACAGTGTGCAAGGTGACATCTTTCAGGGAAAGTTTGGCCACCACTAGAAAGCTCTGTTTCAGGATCCCTGATACGCTTAGGGTTCCCAACGCTGCCTCAGCAAATGCTGGGAGATTTGGAAACAGTGTCAGGGGAGGATGAAATTTGGGGAGGATGTGATGTCACTTCTGGTCAGGGCTTCTTTTGTAGCATGAACTCCTTTGCATATTAGGCTACATCCCCCTGATGTAGCCAATCCTCGAAGAGTTTACAGGGCTCTTTTTACAGAGCATACTGTAAGCTCTTGGAGGATTGCTTACATCAGGGGAGTGTAGCCTAATATGCAAAGGAATTCCTGCTTCAAAAAAAGCCCTACTTCTGGGTGACAATCCAGGCTGCCTCTCCTAATCTCTATGGTCTTTACTCGGAGAAATTTCTATCACATTACTATGTGGAGACCATTTTTTCTCCCAATGAGGGCTGGTAGTTGTGTCCTGTGGGTGGATAAATGGGAGGCCTAAATGTACTGGTCCTTTAATCCAGTTTGAGAGTTAATTTCCTGTTTGCTTAAGTAAAACAAAAATGAAGCTTACTCTGGCAGTGTCTAAAACAGTTTCCAAAACAGGTTACTTGGAATATATTCGGGGGGGGGGGGGGAGATGCCAAACCACTGAGATATATTAAATATGGCTATATTGGGTACATGGATCCTGACTTCATGAAGATCAGACCATCCCTGTGCTAAGAGTAATGTACATTTTATAGAGTAATGGGCAGCTAAAACAAAGCTGAAGATATCAGGAGAACTTGTTCCATATGACAACAGAAACAACCTGGGAAAACATATGTTTCTGCTTTGGAATGTTACCGACAATAAGTCACTGTTGGAAAACATCCTTAGAATGCACACTGTTTTGTTTAAATTAAGCATTCTTTTTTTTTGCTTCAGATAACAGAAAAATAGCTGAGAGACAGGCTGAAGTACTGGCTCTTGCATTTTTGATACCATATGAGGTTTGTTTTGTTCTGATTTTTTGTTTAACACTGGAGACACATGAAACGTTCCGGGGGGGGGGGGGCGGCGGGGAGGAGCCTGCTTCTGCAACTGAAAAGGTACAAGGGGGAACAAGAGCTCCTTATCTGGATTGAGGCCTCACGGCAATTTTAAAGAACTACAAATGCTTTTTAAAATGGTGGCAGTGGCCCACAGGATGAACCGATGGCCTCTATCACTTGCATTTTGGTCCACACTTCTGCTCAAAAAGACGCATATCATCCATATCCATCAGATGCAAAGAATGTGGGCAAGTGTCCTCTTTGTACCTGTGAGATAGCCCAATTAATACTGCATCTCACTACCCCCTTTCCCAGCCATTTGGGACTCAGAGTGAGACTAGGAGCTTTCTGGGCAATATATATGAAGCTGCCTTATACCAGCTCAGAACTTTGGTCTTTCCAGGGTCCAATGCAGTGAAATCTTCCCAGTCCTGTTACCTGAGATCAGGGCCAGCCCTGCCATGAGGCAAACTAGGCAACTGCCTAGGGAGCTAGCCTTATGGGGGTACCAAATTGGGCACCCCCATGTGACTCTGTGGCGTTATCAGTGCAGGGGGTGCCAGAAGTTAGCCTTGTCTAGGGTGCCAGACAGTCTATGGCTGGCCCTGCCTGAGATCTTTTAATGGAAATTTGAGGAACGGAACTTGGGACCTCCTGCATGCACTGAACTAGCACCGAGCTGTGGATCCCTCACTGATAAGGCTGTCATTCCCCAGTGCCTATCAATTGTAGTGTAAGAACATAAGAGAAGCCATGTTGGATCAGGCCAATGGCCCATCCAGTCCAACACTCTGTATCACACAGGGGGCAATATATACACACACACATACATTGTGGCTAATAGCCACTGATGGACCTGTGCTCCATATTTTTATCCAATCCCCTCTTGAAGCTGGCTATGCTTGTAGCCGCCACCACCTCCTGTGGCAGTGAATTCCACATGTTAATCACCCTTAGGGTGTAGAAGTACTTCCTTTTATCTGTTTTAACCTGACTGCTCAGCAATTTCATTGAATGCCCAAGAGTTCTTGTATTGTGAGAAAGGGAGAAAAGGACTTCTTTCTCTGCTTTCTCCATCCCATGCATAATATTGTAAACCTCTATCATGTCACCCCGCAGTCGACGTTTCTCCAAGCTAAAGAGCCCCAAGAGTTTTAACCTTTCTTCATAGGGAAAGTGTTCCAAACCTTTAATCATTCTAGTTGCCCTTTTCTGGACTTTTTCCAATGCTATAATATCCTTTTTGAGGTGCGGTGACCAGAATTGCACACAGTACTTCAAATGAGACCACACCATCGATTTATACAGGGGCATTATGATACTGGCTGATTTGTTTTCAATTCCCTTCCTAATAATTCCCAGCATGGCATTGGCCTTTTTTATTGCAATCGCACACTGTTTTGACATTTTCATTGAGTTATCTACCATGACCCCAAGATCTCTCTCTTGGTCAGTCTCTGCCAATTCACACCCCATCAACTTGTATTTGTAGCTGGGATTCTTGGCCCCAATGTGCATTACTTTGCACTTGGCCACATTGAACCGCATCTGCCACGTTGACGCCCACTCACCCAGCCTCAACACATCCCTTTGGAGTGCCTCATAATCTCTCTGGTTCTCACCACCCTGAACAATTTAATGTAGTGTAGATTTCTTCAGGGAGTCCCTGGCCCTCCAGTTAACATCCCTGGCCACGTATTTCCAGAAAGAAGCAGAAGGAAGGTTACAAGGGGCTTCCACTTGATTTCTGAGCACACTTTAGTGCCTCTCCCAGCACATTAGTGGGCTCTAGGACACAATTATGGAAGCAGGACCAAGTTTGGAAATGCATGGTTTGGAAATACTGATTTGGATGAACAGAGAATTCTCCCCTTTTACATATATTAGTATGTGGTATGGGAAAAGGGCTGCCGGCTTCCAGATGGCACCTGGAGATCTCCTGCTTTACAGTTGCTCTCCAGACAACCCAGATATCTCCACCTGGAGAAATTGGCTGCTTTGGAAGGTGGACTCTATGGCATTATACCCTGGTGATGTCCCTCCTTCCCCAAACCCCACCCTCCCTAGGCTCCACCCCTCAAATCTCCAGGTATTTCCCACCCCAGACCTGGCAGCCTACATGGAAGCAGCTGCTCTGCTTTGCAGGCCTATGTTCTTCTGATAACCATGTGGGTGGGACCAATATTGCAGTTTCTTAAGAAAGCATTTATACAGCAATGTGGAGTGTTTTATTTACCTGTAACATTTATGAGTCGCTTCATGCAGCCCCAAATGAGCACTCAAATCAACTTGTGACACAATAAAATACTCAAATCCACATTCATAATTGAAAACATATAACCCAGTAAAGCAACTTTTTAAGATTCAAGAAGCAGCAGAGGGACAAACTTAATTCCCATGACACCTCAGCAGTTACCAGCTCTGAGGGAACAGTATTTTCATTTGCCAGCAAAAGGCACCTACCAGAGAGCTCTTGAATGCACACTTAAACTGAGTCAGCTCATTGGTCTATCAAAATTCTTGATTCTATCAGTGGTTCTCTGGAGTCTTAGATCAAGAATTTCACATCATCTACTACCAGCTCATATTAAGTGGAGATGCTGTGGATAGGGTTGCCAACTCTCAGATAGGAAATTCCTTGAGTTTTGGGGGTGGAGCTTGGGATGGATGGGGATTAGGTAGGGGAGGGACCTCAGTGTAGGAGGACGAGGAGATTGGATCTGCCCTTCACTCAGAGTCTCAGAGCTGCTTACAATCTCCTTTCCCTTTCTCTCCCTACAACACCCTGTGAGGTAGGTGGGGCTGAGAGAGCTCCCAAAGAACTACTACTCTTGAGAGAACAGCTCTGTTGAGAACTTGTGGCTAACCCAAGGTCACGCCAGCCAGAGCATGTGGAGGACTCCACCCTTCAAAGCTGCCATTTTCTTCAGGGGAATTGTTCTTTGCTGTGTGGAGATCAGTTGTAATTCTAGAAGTTCTCCAGAGACACCAGCTGGAGATTGGCAACCCTAGCTGGGAACTGTGTGTAAAGCAGAGATTTTCAGTCACCCTCACAAAAACCTATAAGGTAGGTAGCATAGTTGGTATCTGTGGCTGTGAGAATCATTGCTGACCTGAGGCTCACCTACTGGGTTCAAGTAGGGTTGATCATTTTTGCTTACAAGAATAATGGCCCTCCTAATGCTATTGCATCTCTGGGTGATTCATCCACAGCAGAAAGGTCTATGGCAGGGCTTGGAGTAGTCTAATTAGTCAATGATGCCGTCAGGAAAATTGAGAGAGTTAGGGCTTGGCCAAGTTAGGAAAGAGGCAGGTTGGAGAAGATCCAGAAGTAAATATGGTAAAGGTTGGCAGAGAGTTTGCCAACCCACTTTGCTCTCATGATTTATTCTGTGAACTGATTACGTTCAGGAGCTATCTTCTATAGCCTGTTCATGGTGCTGCATCACTCTCTGTGCTTGTGCATGCAGGAGAGAAAAGTAATGGGAGCAGGCTGGTGCTCATTGTGACCCAGCAATCATTAATATGCATCCCTCACCCCCCCATGACCAAATCAACTATATATCTTTTCCTGATTCTATAATACAATATTAGCCCAATCGTGGACTGAAGGCTGTTTTCTATACCTATTTTTGGCCCTCTGAAAAATGCTTTTATGTATTGACTGCCTTTCTGTACTTGGGCCTTTTCATTCCTCTCTCTCCTGCTGCTTTTCTACAACCTTCTGCTTATACTCTGCAATTACCATGTACTCTTTAGAGTGCTAAACCAGAACTGAGCATAGGAAACTTCAGAGACGGGCTTGCAACACCAGCTAATTGACTTGCTTACGTATGTTCATATTCAGACACACAATAATTCAGCTTTTTTTGTTGTGGTTTATTTTGAGAACTTCAGTAGAGCTATGGCTATTTATAAGACCAATTCCCTCTCTATTAATATTTTCATAATTGCAGAACATGATGGGAAATTTGAGCATGAGATAAGTTAGACCAGATGTCACAGACATGGGGAGACAGTTTCATGTCATGAGTGTTTATCCAGCAGGGCAAAAAGTGGACAGTTTCAGCACATGAAAATGGCATGAAAGGGGAATGGAAGCCCTTTCTCCACCCGTGTTGCGGGGCCATAATCAGGTGGTGTGTGTGTGAAAATAGAGGAGAACCCACAACTTCCATTTGACTGTTCCATAGGGTGAAGACCCTGGACAAAACCTGTGTATCCCTGTGATGTATAAATGTGTCTTTAGGTGTCATGCCCTGTCAGATTGTCCTTCTTCATGGGGAATACCTGCACTATAAACTCGAACTGATTTTATTCCAGTTCAACTGCCATGGTCCGGCTGCTCTGAATACTGAAAACTGTTGTTTGCTGAGGGTGCTGAAACAGCTCAGCTAAAAGATCTCTAGCTTCCTTCACCAAACTACAGTTCTCAGGAATGGCAGGCAGACAGGCACAATATATTGTTTCAAGGAGCAGTTCCAACGGCTGTGACTACCTTGTGTAAACAAGTTTGGCAGCTTGGGTTGTATCCAGGGCTGTATCCAGCAGGGGGGGGGTAGGTTTCCCAATCCCCAGGTCCCAGCAGGGGATCCCCCAATTTTACAGGCTTCCCCCCGCCCCCAGCCAGCTGGCCGGTGGAGGAAGCCCCTCCCTCACAGTCACCATGTACTTCTAGAGCTCCGGCAGGACCTGCAAACAGGTCCCATTTTAAAATGTGTGTGTGCCTTTAAATTGGAGTAGGAAGTACTTCATGGGGAAGGGTTAGCAACAGCAGACCTCATCAGAGTGCAGCCCCTTCGTTTGGTTTGCTTTCGTTTCTGACAAGTGAGTGTGTGTATAAAAGAGAGCAGCGTAGCCCCTGTACTTTCCAGACCTTATTGTGAAGGCACCAGAGACAGTTAAGAGTGTGTGAGTGAGAGAGAAAGCGGGGGGAGGGGAGGGAACTCTGTATTCCCTATGGAGACTTATTCTCATAGGAAATAATGGAGAATTGATCTGTGGGTATCTGGGGCTCTGGGGGGGCTGTTTTTTTGAGGTAGAGGCACCACATTTGCAGCATAGCATCCAGTACCTCTCCCCCAAATACCTCAAGTTTCAAAAAGATTGGACCAGGGGGTCCAATTCTATGAGCCCCAAAAGAAGGTGCCCCTAGCCTTCATTATTTCCTATGGAGGGAAGGGATTTAAAAGATGTGCGGTCCCTTTAAATGTGGCCAGAACTCCCTTGAAGTTCAATTATGCTTGTCACACCCTTGCTCCTGGCTCTGCCCCCAATGTCTCCTGGCTCCGCCCCCAAAGTCACCAGATATTTCTTGAATTGGACTTGCCAACCCTACAGGGGGGTGGTGCTCCCTATAGAATCTGCCAACATTCCTTATCAGGATAGAGTCTGCCCATGTAGTGGAAGGCACCTTGAAACGGTTGCCCATGTCTTACTTCACTGTGACTTTTATGGGGAACTGCGGGAATGTATAGTCAAACCTATTCTAATTTTTATGGATTACCTGAAGCGAAGTTAGTATTTTTTTCTACTATCTGATCAATGTTCCCATATCACAAGCCTAGTTGCAAAGTACCTTTTGGCTGCCATAACAATCAGGGAACAAAAGACTAGCTCCCCTGCTTAATGTTTGACTGGTTTTTATAGCTGAAACTCCATGTAAATTTGCTATGCTGTACTTTTTATTTCTATGCCAATAAAGGTATTTGGAAATGAAATTGGGCGAAACTGGGTAGGGGTGCTGCAAATTCTAAAGGGGGCACCATCCCTGCATCCCTCCTGCTGGCTATGGCCCTGTTTGTATGGCTTTCTGGTCAAAAGCTGTGTCAGCTTTCAGTCTTGCCTTTGTTCTTGTGCTTCAGGCAAATCAGGGATTTTTTTTTCTCCCTTTGATGGCAGATGTGCTTTTATTTGATTCTATATCCAGGGGTAATTTTGTAGAAAAATAGGTGGTGGAGCTCATCCAGGGATTGTTATGCAGCTGCACTGACTATTCAATGGACAAGGAGGTGGAACTTTCAGAAGGAGGTAGAACTCTCAGAAAGGTTCAGGAGTTGTGCTCCTGTGAGCTCCCACTGAATCTGAGGCCTGTCTATATCCATTTTTCCCCCTTAACAACAACAAAACCCCACAGACTTAAAAAAAATTGCATAGTGGTTCCAGGTGTTGTGGAAGAAATATGTTGAATATATCAATAGGTGGGGCTTTTTGTAGCAGGAACTCCTTTGCATATTAGACCGCACACCCCTGATGTAGCCAATCCTCTAAGAGCTTACAGTAGGCCTTGAAATAAGAGCCCTGTAAATTCTTGGAGGATTGGCTACATCAGGGGTGTGTGGCCTAATATGCAAAGGAGTTCCTGCTACAAAAAAAGCCCTGTCAATAGGTAACATCATACCTGGGTCACCCCATCCCAGCTCTCTAGAAATGTGAAGACCTCACTCTGGAACAGAAGAATGTTTGTTTTAAGGCAGTGAAGAAGTGTCCAAAGCCCCTTTGCTACTCTTAAAATGGAATAACTGTCTTCATTCACTTCACTCACTTCTATGCTGGTTTAAATACCAAGACGTATCTTTTATTGAAACCGAATTTTACAACTTTTACAACATTTCAACAAGAACAATATGAACTGCAAACTTCAAGGAGTTCCTAGATAATAGCTAATGATGTTCAGTATGCCCAAGGGAGACTTTCCCAGACTGCTGACAAAAATAGAAGACTTGTACTTATCCAGGTATAACTGTGTTGGTATTCTGTGGTCCTACTTTAGATTCTTTCTGCCATTTGAGTAATTTACATTGGTCGCTTCAGCCAGCAGTGGCCAAAGATCCAGGAAACCCAAGTTTGAGTGTTGGCCTAAGGTCCAGGAATCCCAAGCTTGACCCCACTCTGCCACAGAAGTTTCTGGGTGACCCTGGACATACTCTCAGCCTAACCGAGCTCACAGTGTTGTTCGTGAGGATAAAATAGAGAACAGGAGTAAGATGTAAGCCACTTTGGATTCCCATTGTGGAGAGAGGTGGTATACATTAAGTAAACAAATCAAATTCTTGTAAGAGAAGGTAATGGGAAGCTTTCAGAATGGAGCAATTGTGCATGTACACAGAACTCGCTTCTGGATATATGTACTTCCATACCCCCCTGTCTTGCACATCCAGGTTCAGGAAGGTTTCCCATGCAACGAAAACTGTTCCTATGCACAGATTGCCTTTTGATGCATTAGAATGTAAACCTTTATTTTTCATCCTGCTACAGCAGTGGGAAACTGTGTGCAAAAGCATCCTTCCTCATTAGAGGCCATAAGTTGCATGTAAGTAGAGGGGAATTGGGACCATTTTGTTTCAGCAGAAGTTTCAACCCACATTATTTATCCTGAGCAGGACTCTCAAAGTATAACAAGCTCTGCTACACTTGCAGAATGGAACTTTTCATCAGTGAAAAAGTGCTGGATCTAACCCTTTGTAAAAAAAAAAAATTAGCATCGTCAGTTGAAAGTTCTTGAGGTATGGATGGGCCTTGTCAGATCTTGGAAGCTAAGTGGGGTCAGATCTGGTTAGAACTTCGATGGGAGACCACCAAGAAAGACAAGGGGTAGCTATGCAGAAGCAGACAATGGTAAACCACCTCTGTCTCTTGCCCCGAGAATTCTGTTAGGTTTCTATAAGTCAGGCGAGTCTTGATGGCAAAAAAGAAAGAAACTATTTTGCCATCAAAACAGAATTCTGTCAAATTTGCCTCTATGTAGGCACTATGATTTTGATAGTTAGAGACCACAACCAGTTAGGTGTGTGTGAAGTCCTATTTATTTCCATTATGCATAACCACACACTGAATTGTGGCCATAGAGCAAATGCAATATGAATGTTGAGTTGCTTAAGTCATTAATCCAGTTAAGGTGAAAATTCTGTAACTCCATCTAGCATTAAGAATGTTTTGTTTTCCATTCAGGGCATGTGTAATTTGATAATCATTTGACTACATGACCAAGTATGAGTTGAATAAGATGACCTGCAGGAACCTTCCAACCCACAAATCCCAGGATTCTGTAGATTATAGCCTTATTATTTCAGGGTGGCTCTTAATGCCCACAGTATACTGCACACTATTGTACAGGAGACCCCCATGTAATTGAGATCATGAAACTTTAGGAATTTTGATAATAGAGAGTGGCTACCTCCATAAAATGGCTCCCATGAAGTCTGAGGCCAGTCACAAAATGGCTGCTCTGGAGTACTGCTTCCAGTCACAAAGTGTTGGGAGGTTGTAAGTCAAGCATTCTCTGATGATGGGAGGCAGTTGTTTCCAAATAAGGGCTCCCTGCAGACACAAAGAACCTTATGGGTTCTTTAGCACCTTCTGCTTCAGTGAGATGGAGGAAAGCCATCTATTTGTTTTAGGGGAAAGATGCTTTGGGAAAGAAGCAAATGGGTGCCAGGAAGCCCATAAATGGGCACCATGGTGCTTTGTTTGGGATGACAGCTTTAGTGTGATTGTGTACTGAATTTTTGTCTGGGGCTTAGCTGGTGGCTAGAGTTCTCAACACTACCTCAGCGAATGTCAGTTTTTTTCAGTGGTAGGGTGCCTGGGTAGGGCAGAGTTTGGGAAGAATGTGATGTCACTTCCAGGTGATATTCTAAACTGCTTCCCTTAGTCTCTATGGTCTTGATTCCTAGAGTATTGCTGTGTGGAGGCCACTTTTTTCCTCCTGCTCCTCCATTCCTTGGGGTAGGGACATGGAGTTGGTTGCTGGTAAGGTATTTTCCTTTACCAGAAAGGGGAGGCAGATAAAGGGAAGGCCTCTTGCCAACCTTTAGCAGTTTTGGTTGGCACATTAATACCTACCCAGGGAAGAGGATCTTACGGACTTGTCAGAATGCAGCAACCTTAAATTTATGATCCTTAGCATTCTCTGTTTGCTTGCTATAAGCATAATCCTGCTATAAACACAATCAGTTTCACCTCTTGGGCAGATCCCATATGAGTGGAGAAAGAACATTGCACAAGAACCCTTTCAAAGGAATGGTGATGAAAGTATGTCACCCTGGTACACAACACAGCCCACATTGACATAATAACGCACTATCCCCCAATACTTTATGGCAGACAGAAGCCTATATTGTCAAATAAGCAAAACAAAACCCAACTCAGTTTCTATGATACATATAAAGACCATAAACTCCACCCTAGAAATCAGCTGTAGTAGTGGAGGATTTTTACTGGGGCTGTGATAGAGATGGAGGTGGAAGTTAGCTCTTTCTCCATGCCATTTGCCAGCTTGGAAACCCCACTCCCTGGGATGCTGTTAAGTCCAGCAGGGAAAAGTCAGGGATTCATAATGAGACTATTTCCCCACACTGGGCTAATGAGGTGCTAAGGCTCAGTGACAGAGCATCTTCCTTCCTTCCTTCCTTCCTTCCTTCCTTCCTTCCTTCCTTGCTTCCTTCCTTCCTTCCTTCCTTCCTTCCTTCCTTCCTTCCTTCCTTCCTTCCTTCCTTTCTATAAATTTCTATTCCGCCCATTTCACTTAGGGCTCAGGGCAGAGTATGACATATAATAATACAATAAAAACATTTATATGCAGCAGTTCCAGGTTCAATCTTTGGTGAGTCCAGTATAAAAGCATTGAGTCATTAGGTGATACCCAATATCTGCCGCCAGTCATAATAGACAACAATAAGGTCTCCTCCTGGCCTTGACCCCCATTCCCCACTGCTGCTCAAAAGGGGGGAAATGGCCAACATGCAATGTTATTTCTGGTGCAAAACCAGAAGTGCCATCATCACAACAGCATAAGACTGTAGGATTCAGCCACGAATTTGGGATGAATCCTTAGCACATCCTAACACATAGAGTTTTGTGTCAGACATGATACTGAAAGTTGGTGTGACGCCAAATCCCTCATCCCCCACCTCCAATTTCTTCCACTGTGGTGCCAACTAGGAAATACTGACCAGGACTGACCAATGGTCTGACTTAATAGAACAGTTTCAGGTGTTCATTTTCAAAGAGAGAAAGATGGAATTTTTTTTTTTTTTTTAAGAACCCTTCTGTAGTGCCACAACACTGATTCATACTGGGTGCAGCACTTTAGGGTCAAAAGTTCCAGTCATGGATCTCTAGTTTCACATACAATATTATTTTTAGTTAAAGGGAACAATAAAAACAATAAGAGAGGCAGGAGACTTTGCCTGCTCAAGCTCATAAGATTTTAAAATAGCTTGAAGGGGAAGGGGTTCTTGTCCCAAGACCGTGGTCTCTCAAGGTTTGCAGAAAATTGTTAGTTTATACTTTTAAAAAAGATCACCTCCCCAAATACAATTTGAGGATTGCATGCACTCACTGTTGTTGGAATAAAAATGGGATGTTCTCTCAATACAACAAAACTGGAGAACCACCAATGGTATGCTATTAACAATTCTCTGCAAGACTGTGTGTTAATTATTTGCAGCCATCACGTTGGCAAAGACTTTTGTAAAGCACTTTCCTGAAAGACATTATAGAGGAGAATTCATAATTTATCAGCAGTTTTCTTCATTTGCCATTTTTTTTTACTAATTAAGTTCTTATGGTCCTTGGTGGTACTGTAACATTTTTGTGACCACAGGAAAAATGGGATGCATAAACCTCTCATTATCAAGGACTATCAAGAGCCAAAACATTCCTGGGAAACAATCACACACCAGATCTTGAGCTTTCATGTGGAAAGTGGCCATCCTGCCTGGGAAGATGAACAAGGAGGGAAGAAGAACATGGGGAATGAGGTTTCATTACATTTTGTGAGTTCAGATGCCTGAGTGGATTTATGCATTTATCTCCTTGCTTTATTACAGTCTTCTAACAAATAAAACTGCTCACTCAATGATGAAAAGGATGGAGACAACTAGATATCTAGGTCATGGTTTTAAAAGAGATGTTCAAAAGATCAGAGGCCCAGACTGGATGGCGTAGCGGTTAGGCCGCTGGACTAGAGCCATAGAAAGCCAAGCTTCAATGTCCTCTCACTGAGGGATAGTATGTTACCCAAAGTGGCAGACTCCTAATTAGTTGAGGGAATTAGAGCGAGAGGGCGTAACTGGGATTCTCCACCTATGTATACCAGGATTTTTCCCTTAAGAGAACTCTCAAATAAACCTGGCAAATGTTTAACCATTAAGGTTTTTATTACAAAAAAGAAAAATAGTAAAAACAAAATGTACACAATAAACACACATAAAAGAGATAACTAAGAGAAACAGGGAGGAGAGGGGAAGGGTGATAATTACCGATCTTGAAGAGGTCCATGGAATCAGTAAAACATCCAGAATTTCAAGAGAGAAGAGAGTCCAACAATGTGGGGTGTATGTGGAGGATCCAAGGCATATATACACACACACTGCTGGGAAGCAGGGTGCTCCTGATATACATACCCTTAAGCAGGTATGACATATTTGCCACAAAAACAATAACTTAATGGGTTTTTCTGAGGTGGACAATGATGTGTGAGAGGTTTGATGACCCTACAGGTACTGGACAGGAAAGGCTAATGGTTTAGGTGAAAAGAATTAAGCGTTGCTTAATTTACTTAAATGATATTGCTTTAACAGCCAACTGGTTGTTGTTTAATTAAGGTAAATGGCAGCAGCAATAGTCCAAGGGTGAGTTAATAAGTTTTTAGGAGTCCCATTGTCTTAAATTATGCATCTTTCTGAGGTGTGGAGAGGGCAGTAGACTGTCAGCTGCTCTTATACTTCTAAGCTACTTGTGCAGGCTTGTTCCTGGCTGGCATCCATTTTGTGTCATTTTCGGCCAGGCAATGTCTTGCACTTACGAATTTTGGGGTGATATTTTAAGAAGGGTGTTCATGGCTTATGGTTATTCTAGCTATAAACTGTCCCTCTGCAAAAGGAGGAGTCTGACTGCTAACAAGTGGGCATGCTACCTTCTCTCAGCCTAACATGCCTCACAGAATTATAAGGAGAAAATTGAAGACTGAGGAAGCCACATACACTGTCTGAGTTCCACAGAGGAAGGGTAAGATAAAACAATGAGTTGATCACTTGAAAGAGGACCCATATTTTGAATTGAATAAGGGATCAAGAACCAGAAGTAGAAGAGCCACTGAATCCCATACAAAGGGAGCTAGCTGTTTAACACATTTAGAAATACACACATGGTAGTCCTGTATGCACACTGCAGTGAACTTGTGCAGTCTGTACACACATGAGCCCTGTCCAGTAGTTACATTTTTGGTGCTTTGGCTTCACATACTGAGAGAGTGCACCACACCTGATCCTTTCATTACAGGTAATTGCTGTTTTGTGTGAATAGGGCAATACAAGTAGTGCTGGAGGAGAGTTTAACAAATACTATGCACTGCCAAAAAAGACAAAAAGTGGGTTGTAAATCAATTAATGCCTGAACTCTCCCTAGAAGAGAGATTCTTTAGAAGAGAGACTCAGTTTAGAAGACTAAATGAAGGCTATTGTACTTATGTACTTTGGTCATATTGGCTGGTTCCAGACCGGCAGCTTGGGGTGCATGGGAGGCATTTGGAAATTAGCCAGCTCAAAAAGGAGTGGCCAAATCCCCCCCACACACATTCTCCCACCTGCAGAGTGCCTTGGCATGGTCAGATGGCCGTAGTGCACCATTGCCTTGGCATGGTTTGGGTTTCTTTTTCCCCGTACATTTTTAGCGGTCATGTGCTCACGTGCTCCGTGCAGTTTTTTAAAAAAAAGAATAGCGGTGAGTGCCTAGAGTGGATTGGCAGGTTCACACCACCAATCTGCCTCGCTTGCGTGCTTCTGTGTCCAGACACTAAAGAGGTGACTGGCGTGCAGCTCAGAAATTTGCTACCACTTCAAAAGTGGTAGCTTTTTGAGCTGCTTTGAGGACGTTGGAGGATGGGGTGAGTACAGGACCAGGGTGGGTGGCAGATGTGCACATTTGGGCACACTTTTCTGA
Organism: Heteronotia binoei; assembly: GCF_032191835.1. Lineage (NCBI taxonomy): Eukaryota > Metazoa > Chordata > Lepidosauria > Squamata > Gekkonidae > Heteronotia > Heteronotia binoei. Next base: position 39,542,638 of record NC_083226.1, read on the forward strand.
TTGTTTCCAAAGCGCCCTGGGTCACCTTAAACTGCTGGCCTAGAACCAGCCATTATGAGAAGACCAGAATCGCTGGAAAAAACAATAATGCTGGGGGAAGTTGAAGGCGTCAAGAAATGAGGGAAAACCAACATGAGATGGATTGACTCAATAAAGGAAGCCACAGACCTCAGTTTGCAAGACCCGTGAAAGGCTGTTAACAAGAGGATGTTTTGGAGATTATTCATTCATAGGGTCACTTGGAAGTGACTTGACAGCATTTCGCAGACATACCCACATGTATTTTCCAACTTGGGTACATGTAATCTCAAGTTTTGTTGTACATACTGGAGCTTGAACATAAACACAGTGATGTATTCACAAAATGGTGATTGCACACATCAGGAGGATTCTGGGTTGCACGTATTCCCAGTCTTCAAAGTAGGAGCACCCAAAATGTAACAGATGATTTTCTTTGTACGACCTAGAATTTAAGGTGTCACCGGTTCTGGATGCGATTGCACTCTCCTTGCAGGAACAGGTCTGTAAACAGGCTGTTCTTGGATCCAGGCCTACTGATAGACAAGCAGATAGCAGCTGTGGCCAAGAGTGCCTTTTATCAGCTTTAACTAGTTAGTCAACTGCCATATTTCTGAGGAAGAAAATATTTAGTCCCTGTGGCACATGCCCTGGTTACAGCCAGACTAGATGACTGCAATGCACTTTATGTGGGGCTGCCCTTAAAACTGTTTGGAAGCTTCAACTGGTGTAGAATGCTGCAGCCAGGATGTTGGCTGGAATGGATTGTAGGGACTATATCAAGTCCTTCTACCCTGTTTCCTGGTTTGTTTTGAAACACAATTTAAGGCAGGGGTCAAACATACAACCTGCAGGCCTGTAGGGGCTCCAATCAGGTCTGCCAACAAGTAGCCGCCCTCTGCTTCCTTCTCCCTCTCTTCTTCCTTCAGTCACCATTTTTAAAATTCCTTTGGTGTGATGCAGTCAAGCAAAGCAGCCTCTTCCTCCTCCTTCTTCTCCAAGGGAGAGGAAACCCCAGGCAGTGGGGGAGCTTGGCTCTGTAGCTCTGCTGTGCAATTGAGAGCCTAACACAGCTAGAGCTCTCTCAATCAAAGCTAGAGCTGTGCCAGGCTCTCTTAATCAAACAACAGAGCTACAGAGCCAAGCTCCTCCTTTGGCTAAAGCTCCTCTTCGCTTGGAGATGAGAGGGGGGGAAGAAGGAAAAAGCGAGAGTCTGCTTTGCTGGACTGTCTCAATAGCAAGGGAGAAATGCAAAAAGCACCTTTAAAACCAACACAGTTTTATTCAAGGAAAGAGCTTTTTGCCCTGCTACCTTGTGTGTTTGCTTTATTAAGCTCATTTTGCACTCTCCTGGGTGCAACTGGGTTTGTTCCACCCTCATGATCCAGTCTTTCTCAGTAGGAAAGCAAGGTGAATTATTTAGATGAGGAGTAACAAGAAGATGGATTAGGCTGAGAGCGTATGTCCAGCTCATTTCCTTTGAAGACGGGATTTTGAACCTAGGCTTCTCAGATCGTAGGCTGATATTGACCACTCTACATTGCTGTCTCTCTAGTCTTGCACTGCCTTATAGGAGCTGCAGTTCTTTTTCTATGGAAGACTATAGTTTTATAGATAAACACATAGCCCTCAGTCTGTGCCATGGTGCCTTCACATGTTCTTGACCAACACACAAAGCAACTTATGTAAAAAAGCTTGCAATGCCCAGTCATTTCATGTTTCCCCCTGGGTCCTATGGCAATAAATCAAAAGTAGGTTTGCAACTTACAGATACACACCTGAAGAACACCTGAACAGCATACTCTACAGTATAGTACAGCACATTGTCTCTAGATTTTGATGCAATAATTCAGAGCAAGAGGTGTCAGTTATTAAGAGACTGTTAAACAAAATATTGCAAGTGTGCTTATGTTTTAAACATGTTTTATTTTAAGTAAAAAAAAATTATTTAGTTGTGTTTGTCTGTGCCCTATAAAGTTTATATCTCCGCTACCTGGCATTACATTTTATGACACATATGGCCCAGCTCGAAAAGGTCTCATTTAAGTCAGATCCGTCCCTCATAACAAATGAGTTCAACATCCCTGATTTAAAGTGCTGGTATTGACTTTAAAAGCCTGATGTGGCTTGGGACCAGCATATCTCAAGGACTGCCTACTCCCTTACAAACCACTAGAGTCATCTTCCAAGGGCCTGCTTCAGGTGCCCTGCCTTCTGATATTAGGTAGATAACAACCAATGTTCCTTTTAAACTGTGGAGTTTTGTGCGCAAAAATTCTACTTCGTGAGCTACCGGAATTAAAGTTGTGAGAGACTGCATACATTAGTTTGCTCTGGGGCCATTTTCCGTGAGCTAAGACAAAAATGTGTGAGCCAAGGGCTACAAAACTGTGAGCTAGCTCACACTAACTCAGCTTAGAGGGAACACTGGTAACAATGCAGGAGAAGACCTTCTCAGACATGGCACTCAAACTCTGGAATTCTATCCCCAGAGAGACATGCCTGTCCCCATCTGTTACCATCTAATATCAGCAAATGAAGACTTTTTGTTTCATTGAGTATTCCTTTGTTAGTTTTATGTTTTTTGCATGTGTATTTGAGCTTGATTTTTGTTTGGTTTAAGTGCTGAAATGTTTTTATCGTGTGTGTTTTAAATCTTTTGCCCACATTGTTGGATCTGATGAGGGCAGACAGGCAGGGTATAAACATTTGTAAAATAGTCAACAATGGACATTTTCTTAAATTCTCATCTTAGATGCTTTGGCAAACTGTATTGCTATTCCAAGATGAGGAAGAACACTTTGCTTCTCAGCTTGTATGGGAGGCTGATATATCAAAACAAAGAGGGGTTCTTGAGCTGAAGGCTAGGTCAACATGGTGTCCTAATGTGGGTAGCCCAGGCTGGCCCAGCTTCATCAGATCTCAGAAGCTAATCAGGGTCAGCCATGGTAAGTACTTGGATGGGAGATTACCAAGGAAGTCCAGGGCTATTACACAGAGGCAGGCAGTGCCAAACCATCTGTCTGTCTCTTGCCTTGAAAACCCCATGATGGGGATTGCTATAAGTTGGCTGTGACTTCCTGATGCTTTCCACCACTACTTTGTCAAGTACCATGCAAAAGTTAATATCTAGGTGAACACAACAGGAATTGACGTTTTATGGAATCTTCATAACTGAGCAGAAATATATTTTTACAGGAAAGTATAAATAAGCTTCTGCCCACTCTTGAAATATCTCCCCTAGCCCCTGTGAAAAAGCAAAACATTAGCTGAGGGTTTAACACTGAGCTGCTGCACCTTCTCTCCTGGAAGGGCCATCCCGAGGGGCATTAGCTGCAGAGGAAAGTATAATAATGCCAGCTCCACAGCCAGCTTCTGCCCTTTCTAAGGAAAAGAGCTTGCTCAGCTGCAGAAACCAAGAGGAGGAAGGGAAGGCAGAGGGAGGCAAAATGTGACAAAGACAGAGAGGGGCAAAAGATGACAAAATGGGAGAGTGAACATGGCAGCCAAGACAGATAATCGTTTTCACCCATACTTTCAAAATATATGGCCCACACACACTGCAGCACATTTCTTAATTTCCCCACACATTATTACTGTAAACATATGTGGAACTTGAACAGGTGAACCGACTCCAAGTTACACATAATCATTTGTAAGCAGTGTCAAAGTTCTATCTTCGATGATAATTCACACATGGAAGTCAGTAAGTGATTATTCTCTGTGTGCGAACAAGTCCTGTAAAAGATAGAAGACCCTATGAAACATCAGTTTTTATAGTACACATGTCTCAGAAGCAAGAGGCAGTTACAAAGTCACAGGGCAGGAGCCTTTCTGTGCGATACTCAGCAGCCAATGACACCTATGCATTTTCTCCAATTGGTCCTACTGGTTCAAGTGGTATATAAGCCATAACTGATTGTTGATAGAAAACAGGAACCATACTTTCTAAATTCCATGTCAACAGGATATGGTAGGGCACATGAATTTTGTTGACGCTCCACAGATCTGGACCTGGTCACTGTCTAGATAGAAAAAGTTCTTCTGCGAACCTTAGGTAAGCCTCCTTGAATTCAAGGATAAAAGAAAGGCAAGATTTAAATGAAATAATGCTGGAGTCTCAAAACATCTAGCTACTAGGTTCCCAATTGTCCAGTGGCCAGAAGGGAACTCCCCAGTCCCAATCTCCCACCTTTTAGCAGTGGCAGAAAAAATGGCCTCCATAATGACAGTAGGAACTTCCCCTAGTGTATATGGTCTTGACCACAGAGGCCAGGGGAAGTCCTATAATGTTATCCAAAAGCAATTTTACATCCTTGCCAAATTTCACCATCCAGACACCACCCCCAGATCTCCTGATATTTTCCTAGGCAGGGTTGAGAGCATTACTAGCCACCTGTCTGAGCCCTTGCTCTTTTTCTCTGCAGCTGTAAAGATTGCTCTCACTGTGTACTTTGCCAACAGAAAATGCCAACTTGTCTTTATGACCTCTAATCCCACTGAGTAATTCTAAGCTTCCACAATGATTTAAGCAGTTTTGCACTGCAATTGTTTGGCGCATATCTAGTTGAGCAGTCTAGTTGCTTTCCCTGCTGCTTGTTTAAGAGAAAGTTGATTGTTACAAATGCCGTTGAAATAGGCTATTCTGATACATCCTATGTCAAACCGAATTCTCAGCTCAGCTGCCATAATAATACAAAAGCAAAAACAGATTTTGGGCCTTAACTATCTTTCGCTGTCCTGACAGCTAAGGACCTAACACTGCAAATCTCATATATGTACTCTAATATAAGTCCATAATAGCTTTTCGTAGGATTGCACGGTAACATTCCCAGAAATAACCACAATTTATCTTCTCTGTACATTTTTTTTTACAAAACTGTTCCCTATATTATGTTCCATTCACCAAAAGAAAGGGACAAATTAAGTTTTCCTAATGGTGCTGAATACTTCCCCCCATGTCAGAAAATGCTTATAATTTACTCTTGTGAGGAGAAGTAAAAGCACTGAATTTGGGAATGGCATCACTGCAAGCAGGGTCACTGAGGGCCAAACGCAATGTGATGGCATCCTAGTGTCTGTCATGGGGCTGCCACTGCCATTTTAAAGCCTAATATGAGCAATTTAAAGAATGCTTCAAGTGCTAATCCTGATCAGGCCTGCAATGCACTTGGGATGAGACACTTTGCTTCAGCCACTGGTGGGGGGGGGGGAGCACCTTGTCCCACAGCACTGCAGGCCCAATCCAGATCAGGGCTGCACAACAGTTTTAAATCTCCTGTTTTAGGTGTTAAGATGGCGGCGATGGCCCCATGATGGACATAAGGATGCCATCATGTCTAGTTTTGCTCTGAGAGGAGGGTAGGAGGGGCAGAATCCCAGAGGCCCTGGAGCTGGGCAAGTCTTGTAGTTGAGTTTCATATGATGTTGGTTAGTTCTGGGAGATGAGATGATGGCAATGTGAAACTTTCTTGGCTTGAGGCCCATGAGGACCCTCAAGAGACCTGACTGCCAACATCACATTGATGGTAGGTAGGTGGCTCAGCTGTGTAGCATCTGTCTACATCTCCTGTGAGTTCTTACTCATTTTTTTAAAAAAATATGACTCAGTGTTCCCTCTAAGCTGAGTTAGTGTGAGTTAGCTCACTGTTTTTTAGCCTCTGGCTCATACATTTTTGTCTTAGCTCAGGAAAAATGGCCCCAGAACAAACTTATTTTATGCACTAGGTCACAACTTTAATTCCAGTAGCACACAAAGTAGAATCTTTGCTCACAAGATTTCACAGTTTAGAGGGAATATTGGACTCATTGTCTCTTTCCTTCCAAGTGGTTTATACAATCTAAATTAAAATACTGCAGTACATTATGTATTGCAATACATAAAAACAAAACAGAAAAAGTCATGGACTAACAACCCTACTTAGTATTTCAGTTTATAATCTTGAGGCGCCACAGATTAAAATCTTAAAAACATAATCATGCTTAAAAGGCCCTACAAAATAGCACAGGCCCTATGAAAGGCTGCTATTGAGGGAACCCTCCTCACCTTCTTTGGCAGCCCATAACACCAGTGCCACAACCCCCAAATCACTAAAGGAGTCTGCTGACAGAATTGAAGCTGGGAGCATGGCTTCATAGAGGGACACGCAAGCCCTCTCTCCCAAACATAAACACCACTTATCATAATAATGACCCCCTTGCTAGTAACAAATTTTGTTTTAGTTTGACGTCTACAGAGCATTTTACTTGTTATTACAAAGAGGCTGTTCTTGGAGTAAGTACTGACGTGGTTATCCTTTGCCCTGCCCTTTTAGGGTACCTCATTTAACAGTTAAATTAATACTTGATAGTTGCCCAGGAATTTCAAGGTCATAGCTCCATCCTCTCTGCCACTCATAAACTTTATCGTCAAAGACTCCATTGTGAAAGGTAGTTCACCACTGTTGACCTGTCTCAGATAGCATCAGTTCTGAAGCTGGTGTTCTCAGTTACCTAAGATTTACTTTGTGTGTGCGATAAAAGCAAACAGCAGAGGAGAGATAACTATTCAGGTTTTAATACCTTCCATTAAATTTGTCATTTAAAAGGTGCTGGCACAAAAAGGCTGCTATGATAACAGTCCTCACCCCTGTTTGCCATGAGTCATTTTGTTTGCATATTCTTGCATATTCTTTAAATCAGGTTTGTAGTATCACTGGGATTAACTATTTTTCACATGTATTTACAGTGCAAAAGAGCAGAAGTCCAGTAACGCCTTAAAGACTAACAAAATTTGTGGCAGAGTAGGAACGTTTGCAAGTCACTGCTCACTTCTTCAGACACCTTGAGTCACAAAAGCTCATCTTCTGCCATAAGTTTTGTTAAGTCTTTAAAGTGCTACTGGACTCTCGCTCTTTTCTACTGCTACAGACAAGACTAACACGGCTACCCATCTTGATCTATCTCTGTGTATTTACAGAACTAAACACGGAAAAGAGGGCATAGGGAACCATGATGTGAGAAAGATCCCTTTTGGCCAATATATTATGGGTCCTGAAATCCAGCCCTCTCCTCTTTTTAATACATCTCCATGCTCTCTTTAGCCATGCCCTCTACTTTAAAGGCATAGCTATAAGTCCTATCATAATATGGGTAGGGAATAGCCTGGGATCAAGCTGTGGAGGCTTGTGAGCAAAAATTCTACTTTGTAAGCTACTAGCATTAAAGTTATGAGCTACTGCATAAGTTACTTTGCTCTGGGGCTATTTTTCCTGAGTTAAAGCAAAATTGTGCGAGCTGGAATCTAAAAAACTGTGAGCTAGCTCACACTAACAGCTTAGAGGGAACATTGCCTGGGATTACTATTCGTTTGACTCAATCATTGCAGATGATCACAGAAATCTTTCAGGTGTCCCCCTCCCTCACATTTGTATTTAATATTAAAATAAGGGTAGCATTAACCACAACAGTAATGCAAAGCCAGGAATTAAAAATAAAATACACAGCATTCCTACTCTCTCTTACAGGCTTCTATTCCCCAGGCATCTCACAACCTTTTGGGCTGAGGAAAAAAGCGTACCCTTGAAAGCTTTCAATGTTTCTGAAAATAAATGCATCTCAACAGCTGGCAAGCATAGGAGCCAGATGTGACATTCAAAGTCACACAAATCTAGAAAGGGAGAGCGCCAGCAAGGTTTCAAGCTCTCTCCAGAAGGCATTTAAGGCCACTCAGCAAACCTACAGTATGAAAACTGCCCAGAAGAGCATTTTTTGAAAACCCTCAATAATGGTAGCATCTTGCTTCATTTCAGAGCTCAAGGGAAATGTTTCTTCTGACAGTTCTTCCAGTAAGCTTATTCAGCTAACTGAATAGCAATGGACACCTGACCTCTGTGAGCAGAGGAGATTCTTCCTTAGCAGTTGCTAGAATGGAGGGTAGGGAGGGAGGTCTTAGAACTGTATTTTGCTCTTGATTACTAGCATGGGATAAAACCTCCCTTTGCCAGGGAAGGGGAAGTTTGCAGGGGAAGAGAGAGGCACATTTAGCAGCCCAAAATGTTGAAGATCTCATCAAGCTGCTTTTCTGATTTCCTTTCAGTAACATGAGAAGTTCTTTTCCTGATTAATGATGCTGATTTTACCGTTCCTAATTGGATTCCTTTCATGTGCCATCTATAGCTGTGAGTAGTTAGTGGCAAAGACTTGTTTTAAATATTCTACAAACGCTTTTGGATTTTCTGTCCTTTTCTGTTGTTTGCGATTATTTTAATACTACTGATGTCACTGATCTGCTTTTATGATTGGACATTCCTAGTTTTGTGCAGCTTTTCCGGCCCTTCAAAGCAGGCCTCTTTTGACTACCCGAAAAGAAATCTTCACTACCTCATCTGTGTGTGGAAATTCTTTCCCTTTGCTCACAGCATTTCTGTATTTAGATAGTCTATCTCACTTTTCTCCTCACTAGGGGACTCCGTAAAGCTTACATCGAAACAGAGATACAAGATTCACAAAGGAAAAAATACATATTAGCTCCAACTCCTGAGATGATTCTGGAGCTTTTGGGTTGGCTCATTCAAACCCACCGATTAGAATCATGGTCCAAGAACCTGTTAGCTCTTGCCATCAGCCCAGTCCAATGGCCCACACTTCTGGCCCGACCCAGAGTAAAATATCTGCAATGGAGGAGGAACAGAACCTCAGCCAAGATCTCACTCAGCTGGCACGAAGATTTCCCCTCTTTTCTCCCCCTCCCCTTCAAACTGTTACTAAACTTATTCCCTGCTTTTCTCCACAAAGAGGACCAAAGCAACTTATATCATTCTCCCTTCCTCCACTTTATCCTGGCAGGTAGGTTAGGCTGGGAGGAGACAGCGCCATGTTTACCCAGAAAGCTTTCACAGCAGAGCTGGGAACTGAATCAAGGTGGCCAAGATGCTAATCCAACATTCTAGCCCTTATGCCATGCTGACTCTCTCCTCCTTGGCATCCTGCTAGAGGTTTATCTTTCACTTTTTAATCTCAGGACTTTTATATTTTTAGGGTGGCAGAGTGATTTAAACTGCTGCTTAGTTCTCTTTTCACTTGTTCCATTTTTTATTTCCCTCAGAGGAAGTGCCAAATAAAAAAAAATCACAGAAAGATTCAGTGTGCAGGTTTGATAAGACGGGCAGGGCAGTCCAAAGGGCAGAGTTAGAGTTGAAAGACTGGTTCTCCTCTATGCCTTGACAGATACTGCCTTTCCAGTTTCCCCGATGGAAAATGAGTTCAGCAGTAACAAATGTCTCAACATCCCTTCAGAGGTGCCAAGCAGTTAACTGTTAAGTTTAATAGCCAAGGCCAACCCTCCACATACTAGCCAACTGTTCTGCCAACAGAACTGGAACCCAAGTATTCTCCACCCAGTCACTGCAAGCGTCTACTGTGGTAGGTAGCAGCTCCCCATCTACCCCATCCTCCCTCCCCATCTACACTGGTGAGACACCCCCTCTACCAATGCTATACTAACGAAGCCCGTACAATGATTTTTTCCCCCATCCATCAAACCCGCAAGCAACTTCTTTGCTGAGATGTAAGAAGGGGCACTATCTTGAAATTACTACTGATGACAGATTTGAGCTTTGGGTAGAGTGACAAAAGTTAACTGATAAACAGGGACATATTTTAGAAAGTGAACGTTTTGGGTCACTGTTGAACTTTGGTACAAACAAAAAAAAGTACACATAGAAGAAAATATTTGCATTTCTGGAACATTTCTGCCATGATTTCAGTTTTAAAAGGGATAGATGCTTTTGGGAAGGAGAGATAGGATTGCAAAGTATGCATTGCTGAATGCAAACTGAAAGTAACCATACCAGAAGATACTGAGAGAATTCTTCTGCCAGCTCACAGAATCATAGAGCTGGAAGGGACAGGAAACAGTTTGAAGGGGAGGGTCATTTAGTCCTGCACATTGCAAGAAATTCACAAATATCTCTCCCCCCCACACACACACACATACATCCCCAGTGACCCCTGCTCCATGTCCAGAAGATGGTAAAAACCTCCAGGGTCCCTGGAGAAAAATTGCTGACTGACCCCAAAGTGTCAACCAGCATTTCCATGGGCATGCAAGAAAGGGCCACGAAAACTATGCACTGATGCAACCCTTCCTGCCCTCCTTCTCATTATCTGCTTAATTCACAGCAGCAGCATTGCTGTCAGATGGCTGTCTAGCCTCTGCTTGAAAACCTCCAAAGAAGGAGAGCCCGCCATCTCCTGAGGAAGCCTGTTCCACTGAGGAACCACTCTGTCTGGAAGTTTTTCCTAATGTTTAGCTCGAAACTTTTAATTTAATTTCAACCCACTGGTTCTGATTCAACCTTCTTGAGCAACAGAAAATGATTTTGCAGCATCCTCTATATGACAGCCCTTCAAGTACTTTAAGATGATGATCATATCACCTCTCAGTCATCTCCTCTCCAGGATAAACATACCCAGATCCTTCAACCTTTGCTCATAGGACTCGGTCTCCGGACCCCTCACCATCTTCATTGCCCTTCTCTGGACATATTCCAGCTTGTCTATATCTTTCCTAAAACTGAACACAATATTCTAGGTGAGGTCTAACCAGAGCAGAGTAAAGCAATACCATCACTTCACGTGATCTGAACGCTATACTTCTGTTCAATTCAATTTTGGGCTGTATCAACAGAAGCAGGGCTTTTTTTGTAGCAGGAGCTCCTTTGCATATTAGGCCACACACCCCTGATGTGGCCAATCCTCCTACAGTAGGCACTGTACTAAGAGCCCTGTAAGCTCTTGGAGGATTGGCTGGATCAGGGGTGTGTGGCCTAATACACAAAGGAGTTCCTGCTACAAAAAAAGCCCTGCTTCTGTTGATACAGCTCAAAATTGAATTTTTCTTTTTAGCCAATCCTCATGTTCACTGTATAGTCCACCAAGACCCTAGATCCTTTTTGCACATAATAGTGGCAAGACAAGTCTCCTCCATCCTATAATGATGCACTGGATTTTTCCTACCTAAGTGCAGAACATATTTATTCCCATTAAAATTAATTTTATTGGTTTTAGCCCAGTTTTCCAGCCTGTCAAGATCATCCTGTATCCTCTCTGTGGTCGTTTTCGCACTCACCTCCAGCCGGCGCGACCCCCCTCTTCACCGCGCAGGATCTGCGCGGATTTCGCACTAAATGCCACGGAGCAGCCTTTTGCGCCGGAAACTCCCATCGCAAAAGCCGCTCAAACGTAAATCGCCAAAAAGCAGTTTGGCGTTTGCGCGGCTTTTGCGACGGGAGTTTCCGGCGCAAAAGGCTGCTCTGCGGCATTTAGTGCGAAATCCGCGCAGATCCTGCGCGGTGAAGAAGGGGGTCGCGCCGGCTGGAGGTGAGTGCGAAAACAACCTGTGTCTTCTACTGTATTTGCTATCCATCCCAATTTAGTATCATCTGCAAATTTAATAAGCATTCCCCCTATTCCTTCATCCAAATCATTTATGAAGATGTTGAATGAAACAGGTCCCAGAACAGATCCTTGAGGCACTCCACTTTTCACTCCTCTCCAAAAGGATGAGGTACCGTTAATGGGGTGTGATCTGTCAACCAGTTACAGATCCACCAGTAACAGGATCTGTAATCAACCATAGCAGCTTGATTCTGAGAGCCCACAGACTTTGTTCAGATGTCTTTTGGTCTTTCTCTTCCAAAATTAATACCCTCCTATATGTACTATCTTACCATTCCACAATATTGCACAGCTTTCCTGTTTGCAATATTTAATATTATACCTACAATAGTTTTACATGGGGGATTTTTAAATAGGCCCTATTTCAACAAAATTTACTGTTGTGGATTGATACATCCTTTCATGTGTTGCTTGAATGTAGGTTTTTCAAAAATATAAGGGATCACTATGTTAAGCCTTTAATTAACCAGCTGTCCCCTTATACTCCAGAAACCCTGGCTCTTCTGCTTAGTGATAAGGATCCTAAATTTACCTTAGAAATTGCAAAATATGCCTCAGTTCTTTTAGGCATCCAAAAAATAAGGAATAAGTATTGCCTGGTGTTCAAGGTTTATCAATCCATGAGATTGTAAGGGAATAAAAGGAAAGGAAAGGTCGCTGTAGCCTGTTGTTGAAAGCACTGTGTGTGTGTGTGTGTGTGTGTACTTTCTTGCCTTGCCACCTTGGGCGGACTCATTGGGGACGCCAGATCAAGCCTACTGTGAATTCTGTTGGCTCCACTAAAACCTCCACAGTCTCCAGTAACAAGAAGGGCACAGTGTTCCTCAGCAAATAGGAAGCCACCACTTTCTAATTCATGGGTCATCATGTTGTGAACGAAAAGAAAGTCTCACTATTAATAAAGTAGGGTATCAAAATGGCCACAGCTAAGGGAAAGGCTCTGAAGGCTTTGATGTGCTCCCTGGGAGACTTAAGGATTAGTAGGAGAAAAATATAGAGTAAAGTAGAATAGATGAGAATACAGATGTCAGAATAGATGCTAGAAATATGAATAATCAAAAGAAATAGATACTAGACGTAGGCAAAGCCTAATTTACATTGTTCTCCCTGTGAGGCAGGGAAAAAACTGAGAGGAAGAGTGACTCCTATGCAGGGGACAGAAAATTAGTTCCTGCCTCCCTGATTGGATGGTCGGAATCACCCAGCAAGATGCAAAGAATAGCAAAGTACCTTTCTCCAAAATGCCCAAGCAACTTATTTTACTCCCATTAGAGTTTACAGCAGACAACTTAAAAAGCTATCAATAAATTCAACAAAAATAGTGTGTGATAGCTTGCGCAGTCAAGGTTGGCAGTCAACACAAAGACTAAGTTGAACAATGGGAAATATCACAGGTATAGAAGTCCCTCCCAGGCTAGCGTTGATCAAGTCTTCTTCTAAACATAGTAACATTTAAGAGTAGTAATTAGTCCTATGCATCCAAACATAAAATACAGGAGGGCAGATCAGAGTAAAAAGCTACTGCAATGTAGCTCATTTCATGTTCTTTCTTCTTCAAATATACCCAGATTGACTGAAAACTCTACTAAAATCATTGGATGACTTTAGGCAAGTCAGTGTGAGAACAACCACAGTACAGTGACAAGTGTGTAAGACTAGGATTGGAGAGATCCAAGTGCAAAACAAAAACAAACAAACAAAAAACCTGAAGAATTATTCTCTTTCAGATGTAGTAAATTGGAGAAGCACTGAAGAGCCCTATTTATATGAGGTTAAGATAATTGCATAATTTTCTTCAGCCTTTAGTCAAATAGACTTTTGATATAGTACTTTTAAAACTAAATTTGGTTTTGTTCCTTTGAATCAAACCCATAACCAGATAAGTCTCACACTATTTCTATGGAGGCCTATTCAGGCTATAGTAATTCTAGATTTTGGAATTAGGAATGTACAAAAATATTACTATGCTATGACTGTAAGGCACTTTAAGAACAGAATTATGCAAAACACCCAGCTTTGATCCTATTATGTGCAGGCATACATTTACAATCAGTGGGTATATTAAGATAACCATATATTTCCATACCAGGCCATCAACTCTACAGATGTAATAATATACCAGGTTCAACTAGATATAACATTCTGAGCCTCCTGGATCAGACCAATGGTCCATTTAGTCTATCATCCTGTCTCACAAAGTGTTCAGACACTCTCAACACTTAGTTTATGAGGTGTTTTACAGATATAGGAATGTCTTGGTGTGGTGGTAAGTGCTGTCAAGTTGCAGCCAACTTAAAGTGCCCCATAGGGTTTTCAAGGCAAGAGATGTTCAGAGGTGGTTTGCCATTGTCTGTCCCTGTTTCATGACCCTGGACTTCCTTGGAGGTCTCCCATCCCATTACTGACCAGGGCTGTCCCTGGTGGGTAGCCATGTTGTCCTAAACAACAGAATGAAGTTTGAATCCTGTGGAACCTTTAAGACCAAGCAGATAATGAAAACGAAACTAGTGCAATATTATATTACCAAGTTGGAGTATACCAGGTATTGAATGGTTGGTTTAATAGTGTGATTACTCAGTGCTCCATCTTGATTGGTCTGAGGCTCCTGCAAAGGCCACCGATGTCAGATGACTGAGCTGGGGATCCCGGTGCTCCTGGGGAGGGGAAAGTATAGCGGTGGGAACAGGCGTTTATGTATGGGAAGGAGGCCGAGATGCATGAATGCTTGACCTCCTTCCAGCCTGCGTCCCATCCCAACGATTGCAAGCAGTGGGTCCAAGTTAAAGCATCCACCTCTGTCATTGGTGCTGTGCAATGCCAGGTCTATTAATAATAAGACCTCTGTCCTGCGAGAATACCTGCAGGAGCAGAATATAGACCTGGCTTGCGTGACTGAGACCTGGGTGCCAGATGGGGAGACAGTTGCTCTCTCCCAAGTAGCTCCTCCTGGGTTCTCAGTCCTCCTCCAATCACAGACCAGTGGACAGGAGGGAGGCAGTTGCAATGTTCATTCAGGAGGCTTACTCCTTCCGGGCACTTCTAGCCCCAAGAATCACCAGTCTTGAATGTGTCGGCATGTTGGTTGATGCGCAAGAGGGTTTGGCTATTTGGCTGGTGTACCGACCGCCCTTTGCACCAGCCAATGCCCTGCTGGCCCTTGTGGAGGCTATAGCAGGCAGGGCATTGGAGCACCCTAGACTTCTGGTCCTGGGTGACTTCAATGTCCATGTCGATGATGTGGGCTCCACATTGGCTTCGGACCTGGTGTCCATGGCGGTGCTAGGATTCTCTCATTATGTAACAACTCCCACCCATCCAGCCCGTCACATCCTGGATTTGATCTTTGTGGCAGGAATGACGGTGGACTGAATTACTGCAGATGCAGTGCTGTGGTCAGACCACTATGCCCCGAAGGCTCGTCTGAATGTCCCGTTCCAACCCTGCTTGGGCGGTGAGTGTATTTTTGCTTGCCCACGGAGCCAAATGGATCCTATGCGGTTTCAGATGGCTCTTTGGAATCCTTGGCCCCCTGGCAATTCCCTAGATGAACTAGTGGAGACCTGGCTAAACAGCCTCACCACGGCCATCGATGAAATCAGTCCCAGGCGCCCTCTGCGCCCCCGTACAAAACTGGCACCCTGGTATACACTGGGGCTATGGCAAATGAAACGGAGGCTCAGACGACTAGAAAGGCAGTGGTGATGAGCCTGCAATGAAGTGACAAGAGCAGCTTATAGGGTATTTATGAGAATCTATGAGATGACGGTCAAGGCCACTAAGGAAGTATACTTTACGACCATGATTGCGTCTGTGAACTTGTGCCCAGCACAATTATTTAGAACAATTCGGTCTCTAACTACCCTACCGATGGGTATACCAAATGCTAGGGAATTGGATATCAGTTGCGAGGACTTTGTGAGCTTCTTTGCAGATAAAGTCCTGTCACTCCGCCGCGACCTCCCAGTCACTTTAGAAACAGCAACAGAACTTGAGGCTCCGAGCACATCTTCTAGTCCAGTTTTGGATTCTTTCACTCCATTCAGCCTGGAGGAAGTTGACAAAATACTCTCTACTGTACGCCCAACTACCTGTAGGCTGGACCCGTGCCCCTCTTGGCTAATAAAAGCTGGCCGTGAGGGGCTACAGGCTCCCCTAAGGGAAATTGTCAACCAGTCCCTTCTTGAGGGAACCTTTCTCTGGCCTCTTAAGGACGCTGTGGTTTGTCCTCTTCTAAAAAAGCTATCTTTGGACCCAGCTGAATTGGCAAACTATCAGCCTCCAACTTGCCGTTTTTAGGCAAGATTATTGAAAGGGCTGTGGCAGTGCTGCTTCAGAGTTTTCTGGATGACACTTCCGTGCTAAACCCACATCAATCCGGTTTCGGTACACTATCGTACACTGATAGTGTACCAAATTCGCTTCAAGGTGCTGGTTATCACCTTCAAAGCCCTATATGGCCAGGGTCCTGCATACCTTAGGGACCGTCTTTCCCCATATATGCCCCAGTGAGCACTTTGGTCCGGTTCTCAAAACTGGTTGATGGTCCCCAGCATCAAAGAAGCTAGGCTTGCATCAACAAGAGCCAGGGCCTTTTCCATCACTGCTCCTAGCTGGTGGAATGAGTTGCCGGAGGAGGTGCTCACACAGTTGCCGGAGGAGAGCTCACAGTTCCGCAGGGCCTGCAAAACGGCACTCTTCCACCACGCTTTTTCATAATGACATCTACAGCGATGGATTGGGCCCAGAAATGCCACCAATGGCTTGTCTGGGACCTCCAGAAGTTTAAAAAATTGACCAGTCTGATTACCACCACTAATATCTTGTTGTCTGGATACATCGAATTAGCACCAGATGTTTTAAATGTTTTAACATTTTTATATTTAATGTTGTTTGTATTTACTGTTAAATGGTTGGGCATGCTGTTGCTCACCCTCATGTTGTTAGTCGCCCTGAGCCTGCCTTGGCAAGATATAAATTAATTAAATAAATAATAAAATAAATAAATAAAAACAAGGCCAAGGCCGAAGGTGCAAAATCAGGTAAAAATTCACTTTATCATTCAATTAACTTTTTAAAAAAAAATCCCTATGCATTTCACCAACTTTGGTGGGGAATCTGTTCATGTTGCAGTACTTCAAAAAGACTTTTACTGATCTTTTATTCTTTTTGAAGAACTACTGCTATACCCATATATTGTCTATGTTTAAAGAAAGGTTATGGAGAAGGCAATAAACAGATCTACTTTCTCAAAATATTTGATTGTATTCAAAATTTATTTTTAAACAAAAACAAGACAATGATTTTAAATAAACATGGTATATTTGACATGTTGATAGACAATTTTATGTTAGCCATTTTGAGACTTCGCTCTGTTCTGCCGCAGTGGCTTCCTACAATATTTTCAAAGTGTTTATTTCCATTTCATAATCAACCTAGATTTCTTATATAAGAAATCAAGTTGCTGGCTTAAGTGAAGCATCAGTTTCCTTTATCATTAAAGGCTTCACTAATGCAGTCCCCCCCCCCAAACTCTAAAGTAATTCTCCATATCTACAAAACATTAAAAAAAACACACACACACACGCACACACATGTGCACAATGAAGTCTGTCCAGCCTTTTTGGTTTTTCAGTTCCACTGCCCTCGTGGTGATCAGCATTAAGCTAAGCTAGCCAAGCTTCACTTCAGCAGCGCAATGAATGGCATCAACCAAACTTCACAAAACACAAACATTTATCAGCAAAATTAAGCTGGATAACAGTGTTGACAACAATGAATATGGTTAAAAAAAAAAAGTTGAGTGGGTCATAACCAGACTGGTTTATGATGTGCAGTTTTCCTCAGGAAGCAGTTCTTCCCGATTCATATATAAAGACCAGCTGATGCATTAAAAGCCTTGTTTATGGGGGAAGATGCCCTTCAAAACAAGTTCTGTCATGTCATAAGGCAAATGAAAGAAAACAGGAATGAAGAAATTTGGTCAGAGGTACACATTTATAGGATGTCTGCACACACACATATGCACACAGCCCCCCCCACACACACACACCCAGCCACACACTCACAAATTACACCATGTGTATACCAGACAGTTAATGGACTGGCTCAGTAAATTGGAAAAAAAAAGTCCTTTTCTATAAATACTGTTATTGCTAATATGCTACACATTATGCTTTTTTTGTCACAGAAGTGTCATAACTCAGGATTTAAAGCTGCCATACTGGCAATATGCACTTAGCAATAGACTTTTATGGTGATAACATGCCATGCCCATTTGGAAGAGAAAGCAGCATAAATACAGTTATAAAAAACCCAAAAGGCTTATGCAGTGTCCTCTCTAAATGTTGCTTTGTGTTTTGAGTTTGTTTTTAAATGTGTTTCAAATAAGTCCAGCTCACCACAAGTTAACAGAGGCCCCACAGACGGGGCTGGAGAACAAGCTAATAGGAATAGAAAAGGTAAGACATCATGCATTTACAACTTGGTTATGATCTAGTCTTTTAGCCATTACAACTTGAATACAAAAACCAAACTGAAATACCAAGTTAACGGTAGAAAGAAAAAAGCCAAGAGTAGACCTACTTTGATAGTTAAAGCTTACAATTGAATATCAGTAACAGCAAACTCATATTGCCTATTTAATGTACTGACAAGTATCTATTGCAATTTGCTATTTAAGGATGACTAGTGAAGAGAGAGAGAGAGAGGCCTATGCCCACATAAAAAAGATATTAAATACCTGCATCATGAAATTACATTCTTAAGACATAGTTTATGAAAATAGCTTGTGTGAAATGTTTCTGAAATGCATTCCCCCTCCCCTATAACTATTGAACATTCATTCACACAGAACAAAAAACACCGTTTAAAAGTTCAAGAAGGGAATGAAGAAGGAGATTAGCTAGACTAACAGCACAGTGATTAAAAGTGGTTCAAGGCAGAACCAATGGGAGTTGGCCAAAAGATGCCCTCTAGGCATAGCTAATCATTAATTCTTCCCACCTGCCCCACCAAACTCTGCTCATTATTGGCTCACTGCAGTGAGACCAAAAATAATAATATGCTAATACACACACACACAGTCTCTCTCTCTCACACACACATAAATACAAATTTCCAGCTTTTTTTTTGTTTTGTTTAATAAGGCCTAGTTACCTATTAGTGTGTATTTGCTCTGCAGCATCTACAAGAGGTAGGCATAGATCATTTTAAAAGCTCTCCTCATTCCCTGCTACATGTGCTTTCCAAAAACAACTGCATTTCTATAAAAATGTTACCCTTTCAACGTGCACTCCTCAAAGCCATAATTCATAGCTGTGTTCTTGCACAAGTTCCATTCATTTTAAACAGATCAGTGTAGAAGATGATCAAAGGACATCATCCAATAGGAACAACAGCTCACAGGACACCATATGACAGAGAGAAAGAGCTTTTGCTATACTGAAAGATACTGTCTTTAGTGTTTGCTGCAGAACACTCCTAAGGAAAATAAATCCTGGAACCAATTCTCTTGATTTGATTTTGTACATTAAAAATGGTACCATTTGGCCAAGACTACAGATGTACTTTTTTCACAGATGCAAGTGCCATGCAAAATAAATTAAAGAACAGATACGAAAACATACAGGTAATAAAACTATTGAAGGTAGATCTTTTAAAAGCATTTATATAAACATAATTTATAATACTTTCTTTTTTTCTCCTTTTTCACTTTTCTTGAAAGACAGTCACAAAGCTGTGGCTATACATCAAGGATCTCCTCTGCAGTGCCTCCACAGCGTAACCTGTAGCGTCCTGTCCTCCAGCTAATAGTAGGATCCCACAAGGCAGAGAGGAAGATGTATATTGTCATAGACTCTCTGATGAACCACGCAACTGCATAGTCAAGTTTTGAAAAACCCAGAGCGCCACCCTGGAGATTGGACAAAACAGATGCTTACATTTAGTGACAATGCTAATAACTGAATTAAGTGTTTTATGGGTACATTATAACTGACTGGGACACTACTTAGCTTAAAAACTGTTAATATTTAAGTTATACAATACTACATTATCAATGTTCCGTGCAAAAAAGGGGACTCGTCAAACTATCTGTTGCTGGATCCTATCATGACTCAATCACATATAGTATACGAGCGTCTCAGAGTTTGTACTGACCCCAGAAGAATGTAAGAAAACTGCCTTACATTGTGAAACTATTGGTCAACTTAATCCAGTTATTGCCAACTGATAGTAGGACTAAAAAAAAGGGGGGGGGGGAGGAAATAGGTACACTTTACCAGGCCCTATGGTTAGCCCAGAAATTAATTACCATAGCAGTCTATTTAGGTCATTTTGGAAATAATTTTTTTTTTCAATCAATGTGATTGTGTAGTTTTTTTCTATGTATGCGATAAGATCAGGAGAGGTTTATTTTGCACAGGCCCTGTTTTCAAGCCCTGCCATAGGAGATCTTTATAACTGAGATTCAGCTTGATTCAATCTGAAACCTTGAGTATGCCTTCATATTACTGAGCTATGGCCCCTCTCAAAGCAGGTCATATCAGCTGAATTTCTCCTATCAGCTGAAAAAGAAACAGAAGGTTGACTGATGCTGCATTTTTTTATTTGTCCCTTTAAGGAGCACAAAAATAGGGACTAAGCAGCTCTGAAGACATCGGTTTTTACAGTTTGTGTGTCCACCTTAGGTCTAACTCTTCTGGAAAAGATTTCCCAGAGTTGAGTGTCCTGTAGCACTTTCTTTTACACCCTATATCCTGATATCTGTCTCAAAAGGCAAACAGAATTCCCGGAACAAAACCTCACAAAAGCAAAAGTGAACTGGGCAAAATTAATGTTACATACTATTTTCATTGATTTTACACAGATTATCTTAAAAAAACATTTCTCAATTTAAACTAATGCCATTTCAGTTAACTTAGAACAGAACACATTAAATAGGAAGTACTGAAATTCAACCTACATGAACACCCCTGAGTTGAATGTAGTCAAATATAAACCATGCCAGACAGTGACACATGAAAAACACCATTATGTCCCATCTGAACACATGGTGCACTGCCCATCCAATAATTAAGCTTGCAACAAAGCACTCTGAGATTGGCTCACAGATTATTGTTGCTGGAAGCATGTTGATCCGTAGCTTGGCCCATCTAGAATTAAAGAGAAAAAAAACTCACTTGAAACCAGACTATACTGTTAAATGTACAGTTAGCTGTTATTAAAAGGGGGCTGGATCCAAAGTACTTCAAGCAGAGCTTCTGAAACAGACACACAAACCTTTAGCCCTCAAGTTCTGTTTGTGGGACTCAGGGGTTCCCAGTCCCTATGGTAAAAAGTCCCAACCATCTGCAAACAGAAGTGCCATCATGTTTTTAATGGTTGTGAAGTTTTATTGTATTGTTTTAATTGTGAGACACTTCAAGCAGGTCTCTGAAGAGGCAGCATAAAAAAGGTTCTAAACAAAAAACTACAGACAGATATTAGATTGGATCTAGAACTGATGTTTCATTATGATATTAAAAATAATTTTTTTAAAAAAATCTGTAATTCTTGACCTAAAGATAAAAGTCACCAAAGTCTCACAAGTAGTACCATGTCTTGCTAGAACCAGAGGCATGAATTTTTGATACTTCAACCTGCAAATATTTGTTATTAGTGAGATTCTTCATGGACTGAAATTATGGGTGGTAACCCTGATATGCTTGAAATGATTTTCAATACATTTCTTTATAATTCCCTCATTTTACCATCAAAAAATTCTACTCGGCTGAATGAAAAAGTGGATCAATTTGTAATTTATACAAGAGTTTAAGGCATCCTTGGTTAAAGGTTATATCACTGGAAGCATACACTGCTATAGTGCTATTCCAACAATGTATAAGGAAAACAAAACCTTTCCAGATTCTGGATAATACTAACTTAAGCGATCTAAACATGGAGTGCTATTTGTGGGCTATCATAAAAAGATTTAGAGGCTAAAAACATAGCTGCAAATATGTCTAGATGAAAGCATACTATGTGACAAAAGAGCCAGCTGTGATGAATTCATCAAAATCCTCTCCATTGTTACCCAGTAGTATTTTAAAATGAAGAACAATAGTTCTCATTCACTCTAAACTTCTGTCTCCTCAGACAGCCTTTTTTCATGCATAGAGTCCTAAGCCATAGCTACAAAGATGTTTGAGGATGTTCTGAAATCTATGTGGGAGTGTTAATTATAGATGTAAGCTACACATGTGGCTCTTTGGTGGCCAAGGATCCGCCATATTATTTGCTATATCACTCACTATGCATACATGTAAACACCTTCTGGAAATTTGTGGGAAAACTGTTGAGATACCTATGTAATAAACAAAAGGGCAGAGTCTTTGTAGGCTGCATCTTGTACCTGTACACTAAAAATAATGGCCCAAAGGTTACAAAATGGCCATATATAGATTTAAATATGCTGGAACTGTATGTTATTTCAAATTGTTTTTATTACTTAGCTGATAACTGGCTATTACGTATATAAAATATACAGCAAATAATGTATGCTTTAATAAAAGTCTGAATATGTATTTATAAGAGAAAAACGACACTAGCGCAAAACCCACAATGCTTCATAATGAATTGGCTATAAATATTATTTAGATTGCTAGGTACATTCATTTTTGGTCACTTGTACTCTCAGTCTCTTATTTTTCTTTCTCCAGGAAAGTTGCATGACACAGAACAAGTACTTTAGTATTTCTAGTCCAATGGGTCAAACTCCTTGACTTTGAAACCAGATGCAACAGTGAAAGAAAACAAAGAGCATGGACAAAAGAGAATCAAGTTAGAACTTTCACCTGATCATTCTTGACTGAAACTGGGAAATGGAATAAGAACCAGAGTTCTGCACTGCAACTTGTGTGGCCATTGCAAATTTCCAGCCTCTGAAAACAAATATACATAATTAATAACCAAGATACATAACAGCAGGCAAAGATTTTTGCATCCAAGGATACTCATTAGTAATTCTCAGGATAACTGCTAAATACTTTTATTATGGACCTCTATTAGGAAAGGTCCCCTGTGAAAGCCCCAGTCGTTTCCGACTCTGGGGTGACATTGTTTTCACGTTTTCATGGCAGACTTTTTATGGGGTGGTTTGCCATTGCCTTTCCTAGTCATCTACACTTTCCCCCCAGCAAGCTGGGTACTCATTTTACTGACCTCGGAAGGATGGAAGGCTGAATCAACCTCGAGCCAGCTACCTGAAAACCCAGCTTCTATTGACAGTTTATTAAAATACTTATCAATGCCTTGGAACATAAATTGTTACCCTAAAAGTTAAGCAACACAATCAGAAGCCTGTGGTTTAGCTCTAGCTGGACAGCTCCAATTCTGCCTGCCGGTGCAAGTTTGCATTTCCACTGACTTTATCCATGAGGATACGTTAACACCTCAAGAAGATTAAAGTAGAATCCAAATCCCACACATCACTTTTCTACAAGCAAAAGAAAGTGTGTCACTAAGTATCTCTAGTCTAAAATAGTGTGTAACACAGCTAGATCTACTCCACAAGAGTCCTCTGTTAAGACAGCCTGGCCAGGCCCTTAAAGTTGCTATCAGATATGAACTGAGGTTTAATTTGATATTATACTTGATGGTTGCCCCCGAGCTTCAGTTTTAAAGAAGACACCATTAAGTGGAATTCAGAAAAACAGAAGTGCTGGGATGTAACAAAAGCTGCCTGGCTATTCTAGGGTTCTACTGGTAAGCTTTATAAATCAACAGACATGAACCACTGTCCCAGGGTTGGGGGAAGGAAAGGAGACTGCTTATGAAATATGTTTTATATACAAAATAAACTAAGCTTCCAAAAGTGTTCTCCAAGGAGGATTTTACCTGTCAGCTATTGCTTTGGCCATAAAGTAATCCTCAGCAATGTATTGTGCAAAGGCTATGAGTCCGCCAGCTTGGTCCAATACATCTTTTCTCATCAAGCAAGACATTCCTGTTACACATTTGAAGCCAGTTACATGGGCAGAAATATATGATCTTGGATGAGAAGTGCCAAAGTATACCTGTTAAGGAAAAAGATATGGTAATTATCCCGCAGCCTCCCACAATACTATATGAGTTTCTTTTACAAAAATTAAAAAAAACACTCATGTATGCTTTTCCACTGAATCCAACACCTGCTCAAATAATCAGAAGATATCATATGCATCATTTCCCAGGAAATATACAACTAGTATACTAGCCATCTGGGAATTTTAGAGACATCGTTTACTGTGTAAAACCAGACAAGAAGCTTTTTGCCCTTTGCCAGGAGCACTGACTATATTTTTTGCTAGCCATATAAAGGTCTGTGCAGGCCTTACAGCACCTTAAATGTGAATTCCTGCCTACAATCCATGAAAGTGAAACATCAAAGCTTACTTTGTTGCTAGTTTATTTACTTACTTTATTTATACCATGCCTTTCTCTCCAATTGGGGACAAACATCATTCCCTCCCCCATTTTATCCTTATGATAATCCTGGCACAAGGTCACCCTTGTGCTTCCATGATAAAAATGCTTCCATGATAAGAATGAAGATTTGAATTGTCTCCTGGACCTCAGTCTGATACTCTAACCATTATGTTGCACTGGCTCTCTTTTAGACTAATACTAGATTAATACTAGCATCTGATTGCATGCCACAGTCAAAGAGAGGGCAATGAACAATTTGTGAGCACATTCATATTGCCACTTTGGGGAGCATTTAAACTCCACAGATCCCAATGAGGCTGTGGAGTGCTACATTTAGATATGGCCAGAGCTGTGAGCACAGCAGTATTCCAAGGACATGTTCTAATAAAGATCGTTTTCTAGAAGGAAATGGGAAGAGTGGCAGTGAGGCATAGTCAATGAGGCAGGAAATAAAAGAGGAAAAGGAAGGTTTCAACCAAAATCCTGCTACAGAACAACTCTTCTAATATAGTAATATTCATCATCTGATAAACCCAGTTATAGCATACATGTGTAATTTAAAGTGGCAAAGCACAGAATTTCAGTAGCAAGTGCTCCACTCAGTGTTAAAGTGTTAATAAGAATATAGCATGACAAAAAAAGCAGCAAGAATGTCAAAGCACGCAACACCTCCCCAATGACCAGTTCAGCTGCTGGCTCAGGTGAACTCTGTTCCTTTACTACTCTGTGCCAGTCCACACAAATTTTAAAAACAGACTAGCATACATTCAGTGAGAAAAATGTGTTCATGACACCAGGCAAGTAAACTATACTGATTTTGCAACACCAATATTGCATTCAACTACCGATTAAGTGAACAACAATGGCCTTTCTGAACTCGGAACTAAAATGCAGGCACCCCCCCCCCAAAAAAAAAATTCCAACTCCATCCTTGCCAGTACCAGTACCAGCGAATTCAGAATTCACTTGCCAGTACCAGTACCAGTGAATTCAGAATTTACTTATATACTTCATTTATACCTCACCTTTCTCCCCAGTGGGGATCCAAAGTGGCTTACATAGTTCTCACCTCTTTCATTTTAACCTTACAATATAAAATGAGAGGTGGGCTGGGATAACAGGGTGTGACTGGCCCAAGATCACCCAGCAAGCTTCCATGGCAGAGTCGGAAGTCAAACCTGGTCTCCCATTTCTTAATCTGATTCTCTAACCCACTATATCACATTGACTGTAAGAAGCCCAGAAGAGGAGGCTGCTCCATATGACTGGCAAATTAAAAGTGCAATCCTAAGAACATGTTCCTGGGAGTAAATCCCACTGAGAACACTTTAATATGATTCTGAGTAAACCTCCTTAGGATTACTCCCACTGAGGACTTAGTATAGCTACTCTGAATTTATAGCTGTTACGATACAGAACGGTGAGAAAATACACTTAGTTTTATCTTATTAAAAGTGTGAAAATATTTTAGGGGGGAAAGAACAAAGAAAAAATCAATTCCAGATTTTTCTTGTTCCATTTTTTTCCTTCTTAAAATGGTTACACATCTCCTGTGCTTTTTTAAGCTTTAAATGTTGCAATTTTGAAGAATATACGTTTACAAAACAAGAGGGCAATTTCACTGGGGAAGAAAGGAAGAGAGCAAAATAGCACTCACCTGTTCTAGAGTGGCAGCAAAGCCCTGTCTATCTGCCACATAGGGCAGGCCATGAACCAGTCCAACTTTCTCTGTCATTTGATTGGCCAAGTCAGTTAGTGTATCTGGTGTTACTAAAAATAAAAACTGGACTGTGGTTAACATGGATCAACAGTTTAATCTCTGGGGAAATGTGATTTCACAATTTCAAACAAAAAGGGACTATTTTATATTGTTAACAAGAAAACACACATGCTCCTTGTAGAAGGCTGTAACATTCTAAGTTGGAGCTTTGGTTTGAAGACAATGGAAGTAGCATCAGAAGACAACTACTTCCCATTTTAAATATGAGGTAAACCCAAAGTCCACAAGCAACAACATGTGTCATTCACATGGATTACACCATGAAGTTTTTAGGTTCAATTAAGAAATGCAGTTCAATGTTGACACCTACAGTATTTCCCAATATTATGAACAAAGTGGGGAAGATACGCTTATTCAGAGTTCTACTGTTGCAGTAGTAACAGCAGCAGGAAAAGAAGAAGCTTGTCATATTGTCCTGATGCAACGTTTATTTATAAGGTATATCCTTCCTTCTACTTCAAAGAGCACTCAGGCTTGTGCTATGCTGAATGCTATAACATAACGATAAAAAACAAAGTCTTCTTTATTAACACCTACTCATCCACTAGCTACAATATCAGGAACAGCAAACATAAGGTGCATGTCTTTGCTTAAGAGCTGAAACAACTACCCAAGCTTCATCTAAGTGCAACATATACAGCAAAGCAGGTAGCGTAGTTACCCCATGCCAGGGTCTTGTGAATGTAAACATTACATTTTTGTCTGCATTTGGGCTGAACCTTGCCTTCTCTACTTGCATCACTTCGTGAAGATCTTTGATTAGTGATGGTATGAATGATATCACAATACCAACACCATTACATTTAACCCAAGAGACTGGTTGGTTTATTTTTTTAAAGAACGCCTATACAGATATAATAAAAAGGTTCTACTATCTCTGATCACACATACAGATGCTTACCTCTAATTCCACTATCGCATATCCATATTAAATCATATTTGGCAACTTCATACGCTGGCATTAAGTTGTTGATCTTTGGATTTATCCCAACCTTTTTGCCACCTTAAAGAACAATAGGTTATATGTAAAAAGGCATACCCCTCTATATAAAAAGAGGTTATATGTAAAAAGGCATACATTTTCAAAATGTACTATTTCTCAGCTAAAACTGAATGATATGAAGGGAAGCTTCTGGACACATAACATTCAGGTGCTTACTGGATTCTGAACCCACATTTAATTGAGAAGGCACAACAGTAGCACCAATTCTTGACCTCTGAACCCAGGATAAGAACAGCAACTGTAAGCTCAGCGACTCAAGAGTGGAGCTCTTGGATGCTGCCTGCAGCAAGGAGCTGAGATAGGGATGTACAAACAACAGAGCATCTTGCAGTTCTGCCCATTTAATTCCTGGAAGACAACACTTAGTAAAACTTTCATTTAGCCTGCTCTAGGAGGTAAATATTGCATTTTCCATTATCCAACCAATTCACTGCAATCTGATGGAGAAGGTTCAGCTAGATGCAGCAAATTCGGGTATATATTTTTACAAGCAACATCATTTGCCTTTGTACTTGCAGTCACTTCACAGATTACAGTTTGGTAACCCAGTACTTGACAAGTGTTCCAGTATATGGATGGGCATGAACCCCAAAAAGGCAGTTCAGTAGGGGGTCCAGGGTGGCTCCTGAACCAAACAGGCCCCACCTGAACTGAACCAGTCCAACAAGTTTGGTCCCTTCCCCCTTTCATTACCTGGGAAAGGACTTCTCTTCCACTTACTCCCATGGCCAGGAGAAAAGGGAAACCACATGGGAAAGGACTTCCTGACCCCCTTTTTCCTGGCAAGGCTGGCCATGGCTGGGAGAAAAGTGGCAGAGATCTCTCTGGAAGGGACTCCCTTCCACTTTTCTCCCAGCCACAGGTTGCCCTGGCCAGGACAACAGAGGAGGGAAAATCATCCTTGAAGGGACTCCCTTCTACCTTTCTCTCAACCGAGTCACCATGGCGAGGAGAAAGAGGGGGGTGGGAAATTGCACTTGAAGGGACTCCCTTCCATCTTTCTCCCAGCCATAACTTGCTGTGGCCAAGAGAAAGGTGGGGGGGATTGCACTGGAAAAGACTGTCTTCCACTTTTCTCCTGGCTGAGGCTTGCTCTGGCTGGGAAAAAGGGGGGGGGGAATTGCCCAGGAAGGGACTCCCACTTTTCTTTCAGCTGAGTCTCTCTCTGGCTGGAAGAAAGGGGGATTGCCTAGGAAGGGACTTCCTTTCTCCCTTTCTGCTGGACATGGCTTGCCATTGACAGGAGAATGGGGGCAGGGATTGCCTGAGAAGGGACTTCCATTCCACCCTTCTCCCAGTGGTAACTCATTACAGCCAGGAGAAAGAGGGAGGAGATTACCAGGGAAAGGACTTCTTTCCATTTGCTGCTGGCCATGGCTCACCATTGCCTGAGGAAAGGTGGCAGGAATGACTCTGGAAGGGACTTTTTGTTTATACCTTTCTCTCAGCAATGGCTCGCCATGGCCAGGATTAAGGGGGGACTGCCCTGGAAGGGACTTTTCTCCTTTTCTGCTGGCCACAGCTTGCCATCACTGGGAGAAAGGGTGTGGAGATTGTTTGGGAAAGGATTTCTTTTCTCCTTTCTGCTGGCCATGGCTCACTGCCACCAAGAAAAAGGGGGCAGGGATTGCCCAGAAAGGTATCTGTAGATACCAATGAACGTAGTGCTAAACAATTACTAATATCAATGACATCTTGGATTTTTAGGGACTGCAACTTGTATGACATGGTTTTTATTGTATATATTTTTAATTTCTACGTTGTTTTAAACAGTTGTTCAAAACTGAGCTCATCAGGGGAGGGTGGGATATAAATATGATAAAATAAATAAATTTACGGTAATCCTTCAGTTTTGCTCCCTGCCCCATCAAGGGTGGAGGAAGAGAGCAAAATTGAAGGGTTGAACGGCTGGCCCTGAACAGCCAAACGGAACCAGCCAAAAGTCCAGTAAATGTTCAGGGAATGTTCCTTCCATGAACATTAGTTCCCAAGTTTGGCCCGAATTTTGGCTCATGAATTGGTTCGTGCCCATCCCTATTGCAGTATACTACATGTAGTGAAACAAATGACATCACCTGCATACTCTCCAGCTTAACAGATGCACGTAAAAATATTCTGTGGGCATACGAAATGAGCTAGGTAGAGAAAAGACAGAAAGATCAAGCTTCAGCTGAGACAGCAGCTGTCATCCTCTATTAGGCCTCCATCCAGCCTGGGTCATAATTGTTGAGGCAGAGTTGTTATATTGAAATTTTAATCTTGTTTTTAATTGTTTCTCTGCCCTGAGCCTGCTTCATGGGAAGAGCAGGATATAAATTGAACAAAATAATAAATAAATGTCCTTTCCTTTGCACTTAAGAGAAAACAAGCTACAAGAAGTTAAAGCTGCAAGAGTCAATGCTCAGAAACTTTCAATAAACATCTGAGGACCTCATTTCACCAGAACAGCTGCATAGATAGTCTTCTGGAAGAGAAAAAACACCACACCCAATTTAGCCTGTTTCCATTTGGAGTCATTTATGTCAGAAATATGTTTTGAATTGTAGGAATCTAGAATTACCAGATTTCTACAGGTCAAGTATCATGGAGACACTTTATACTTCTGTGTATTTAAGAAAAATATCCATAAGGTGACCACCAGTAATCTGCAGTTTAATATATTAACCAGACTAATTTTTCATTTTTAAAAATTGATAATAGAAATAATAAAGTTGTTCTTCACTCACCTATAAATAGTCTTGCATCAATATTGGGATATTTGCCAAGGAGCTTTTTACATACATCAATGGCAGGATCATCATGGTCTTGTACACAAAGAAGCACTTCAAACTGAGGAAAAGATTTGCAGTGCAAATTGTTATGCAGTTTATAACATAGAATAGTTTTGGCCGAGGTTTGATTTACAAGAATCAAGGTGCAAACTGTTATTTATATAACACATGTCTTGTTGCAACCATAATCTGCAATTGTTTTCCAGCAACAAGGGTGTTTTGATAACACACAACTGGAACGCCAAAATTTTTTAAATAATATGTCAGGAGGACCATTTTCAACATGTGCCATCATAATCTGCTTAAACTAGTTTTTTTTTAAGGAATTAATTTGATTAAGTAGTTAAAGAGCAGTCATAAACATCTGTTTTACATGCCCAATGCATTGGAGATGTTCTGGACAAATAATATTCAAATCTCAGAAACCATCTGTTTTAGATGACACAAAGCTTTGCTGCCATTGGTTTCCTTTTCATAGAATCATAGAATCAAGAGTTGGAAGGGACCTCTAGGGTCATCTAGTCCAACCCCTGCACAATGCAGGAAACTCACAAACACCTCCCCCTAAATTCACAGGATCTTCATTGCTGTCAGATGGCCATCTAGCCTCTGTTTAAAAACCTCCAAGGAAGGAGAGCCCACCACCTCCCGAGGAAGCCTGTTCCACTGAGGAATAGCTCTAATGGTCAGGAAGTTCTTCCTAATGTTGAGCCGGAAACTCTTTTGATTTAATTTCAACCCACTGGTTCTGGTCCTACCTTCCAGGGCCACAGAAAAAAATTCAACACCATCCTCTATATGGCAGCCCTTCAAGTACTTGAAGATGGTGATCATATCTCTCAGCTGCCTCCTCTCCATGCTAAACATCCCCAGCTCCTTCAACCTTTCCTCACAGGACATGGTCTCTAGACCCCTCACCATCTTCGTTGCCTTCCTCTGGACCCATTCCAACTTGTCTATATCCTTCTTAAAATGTGGTGCCCAAAACTGAACACAATACTCCAGGTGAGGTCTTACCAGAGCAGAGAAAAGCGATACATGATCACATGATCTGGACACGATACTTCTGTTCATACAGCCCAAAATTGCATTTGCCTTTTTAGTCACCACATCACACTGTTAACTCGATGTTCAGCGAATGATCCACTAAGACCCCTAGATCCTTTTCACACATACTACTGCTAAGACAAGTCTCTCTCTACAAGCACTGGTGATTTGTTTATATTCATCCTTGGTTATAAGGCCCTCCTTCCAATTCCTAAAGGAGTCTTTTTTATTTCTCAAGACTTTAGAGAGCTGTTTATGGAGCCACTTTGGCTTCTTTAGGTTTTTTCCATTTTTTCTTCTCATAGGAATCGTCTGTGATTGTGCTTTCAGTATTTTGCTTTTAAGAAACTCCCATCCCTCCACTCCAAGGTAAAGTACCTAGGGGTGGAGATAACAATGAAAAATATTGATTTGTTTAAGAATAATTATGAGAAGTTATGGCGTAAAATGGAGGAAGATATGCTAAAATGGAACAAGCTCAATTTGTCATTGCTGGGTAGAATAGCTGCAATAAAAATGAATATTCTGCCAAGGATAATGTATTTGTTTCAAACTATTCCTATTGTGAAAGACGCTAAACAGTTTGATAAATGGCGAAGGAAAATCTCAGAATTTGTGTGGGCTGGGAAGAAACCAAGGATTAAAATGAAAATTTTGACAGATGCAAAAGAGAGAGGTGGATTCCAATTACCAGATCTAAAATTATATCATGAAGCAGTTTGTTTAGTATGGCTGAAAGAATGGAAAACGTTAAATAAAAAACTTTTAGTGTTGGAAGGCCACGGAAATAAATTTGGCTGGCATGCATACTTGTATTATGGTAAAAAGAGGATGGATGGTCTTTTCTCTCACCATTATATAAGAAGTAATCTATTAAATACATGGATAAAGTATAAGAAATATGGTGATGAGAGGAGACCTTTATGGATAGTGCCAGCCGAAGTGATAAAGATAACGGCTAAAACAGCCGAAGAAAAATGGCTATCATATAATCAGCTCTTAAAAATACAAAGTGGAAAAATAGAACTGAAAACTGCTGCAGAATTGAGTTACAAATATGATTGGTTTCAAATGCAACAAATAAAAAGTTTGTTGGAGAATGATATTAAAACCGAAGGAATAAGGAAAGAACAAACAGAAATGGACAGAGTTCTGCTCAGAGATAATGAGAAATTAATTTCAAAAGTATACAAATTACTTTTACAATGGTCTACAGAAGATGAAGTAGTGAAATCTCAAATGATAAAATGGGCAATTAATGTAAATAAATAAATAAAGATGGAATCTTGGGAATATTTGTGGAAGAACTCTATGAAACTCGCAACATGTCAAAGTATTAAAGAAAATTGTTTTAAGATGATGTATAGATGGAACATGACTCCAAAAAATGAGCAAAGATGAACAACAAGATGCCAGACAGGTGTTGGAAATGTAAAAAGCATGAAGGTTCTTTCTACCATATGTGGTGGACTTGTGAAAGAGCTAAAATGTTTTGGCAAATGATTCAGCAAGAGATTTCTAAGATTTTGGGATATGAATTTAACAAAGTTGCAGAGACTTTTCTGCTGGGATTACAAATGGAAAAATTTCCAAAAGAAGATAGAACTTTAATATGGTACTTGCTCTCAGCTGCTAGGACATTGTATGCGCAGCTGTGGAAGCAAGAAAAAATACCAGAGAAATGGGACTGGATTATAAAAGTTATGTCATGGAGTGAAATGGACAAATTAACAAGAAAATTAAGAGACTATGATTTGGAGCTTTTTAAGTTGGAGTGGAAGAAGTTCAGAAGATACGTAGAAAAAGAGTGGAAAATAAAAGGACATTGGACAATTTTTGATAATGATTAAGGTTTTCATTTTTTTAAACACAAAAGTATAATTTTTGGTTTTTTAATAGTTAAAGGTACCTTTAATATATGTTTTTTTAAGTAAATAACACTGGCGGGGGTCAAGTAACGGGGGGAGGGGAGGGGGAAAAGTAAGATATGGGGTAGAAGAATTTCTCTTTTTTAAGTTTTTATAAGATGTAGATATAGTTTTGCTACAATATGTTACTAATAAAAATTGTTTATTACCAGAAGAAACTCCCATCCCTCCTGAACCCCCTTCCTCTTAAGTATTTCTGACCATGAGATTTTACCCAGCACAGTTCTAAGTTTATTGAGGTTTGCCTTTCTGAAGTTCAACCTATAAGTCTGACTACGTATAGCTTTTCCCTTCCCTAAGACTGTAAATTCCAAAATCACATGGTCGCTACTGCCCAGGGTGCCCACTATTTCCACTTCTTCAATCAATTCTTCCTTGTTGGTAAGAATCAAATCCAAGATAGCAGATCCCCTTGTTTCCTTCTTCATTTTCTGGAAAAGCAAGTTGTCAGCAAGACAAGTCAGGAATCTATTTGACTTTTCATTTTTAGCAAAGTTGGACTTCCAACAGATGCCCGAGTAATTGAAATCTCCCATGATCTCTGTATCCCTTCTCTTGGAGAACTTTGCAATCTGCTGTAGAAGTATCTCATCCAAGTCCTCTGCCTGACTTGGTGGTCTAAAGCAGACCCCCACAATAATATCACTGTTATTCCTTACTCCTATTTTTACACCCAGAGACTCTCAACTGAGCTGCCATGCTCAGATTCACATATTTCCTCACAAGTAAGGTACTACCCAAAGTTTTTCAAAGGCAGGCACTATGCAGTTGCTGATGATGCCAATATTTAGTCCCTTATCCCTTGCTCTATGCAAGCCAACGGAATGAATTCATTTAGAATGGAAAAGAGGAGAGAGAAGGAACCACAAACAGAAATACAGTGGAGAGATTAGAGGAAAAACAAGACTTTTACCCAATCTCTTCTTTCATAAATAAAAGCAGGTTAACGTATGGGCCATTTAATCCAGAGTTCATATACACAGTTTCTAAAATGAGAAGGCTAAAGCTATCAAAATATCTAACTCTCAATATGGCCAAATGTGTGGATAGTTAAAATCCAAAAAACTGGAGCCATAAACAAACAAAACATATTTCTGCAAACTTGAAAAATGCCACACCTTTGCAGAAAAATCCCCCCCCCCCCCCCAGTAACAGAAGCAGCACCTGTAGGCTTTAAGAAACAAATGCCCAGTGGCCATTTTCTAGGCCACCACAACAGTACTCAAAATCCTTAGTTTCTCTCAACAAAAGGCAAGTGGAGATGACAGGGCCCTTTCCACTGTGTTTTGACCCTTGAGGGAGGGCTCATGGAGGCCAAGACTGTCAACAACCACTAGGTGACTTGCTACCATGCAACTTAGCATAGACTGGCTGCTTGCTGTTGTTCAAAAGCCAGTGTGATGTAACAGTTAGATTAGTTTCAGATTAGGATATCAGAGACCCATGTTCAAATCACTGCTCTGTTGAGCAAGCTCACTGGATAACCTAGGGTAAGTAATACATTCTCAACCTAACCTACTTCACAGGGTCATTGTGAGGAATCAATAGAGAAGAGAATGATATAAGCTGCTTTGGGTCCTCATTGTGGCAAAAACAGGGTATAAATGAAAGAGTAAATATAGCTAAAAACAGAGGGGAGGCAAATAAAAGTAGGCTTGCTGATGGGTGGGAAGGGCAGAAGAAAATGGGGAAGGGGAGAGGCTTTGGGGGCTTTCAGAGAAAGGAAAGAAGAAAAAGTGGGGAGAGAGATCCTCCCCTCCCCCCCCCCCCAGTCTTTGCAGGTCCCCTATTCATGTATACATATTCTAGGAAGATAGTTTACAGTATGCCTCTGATGGTGGTGGAACATGTCATCAAGTCACAGCTGACTTATGGTGACTTTGTAGGGTTTTTAAGGCAAAGGATGTTCAGAGGTGATATTCAATATTAAATTAAATGGAGCTTTTAAAACAATAATGGGATTACCAGAAAGTTAGGTTAGAATTAAATGTGAGATTTCTGTTGATGGGATGACAACCAGGGCAATCTCTCTGCATTTATTTATATACCACACTTCTGTTAAAATTATGAAAAATAAGGAGCAGGTTTTATGGTGGCAATAATGACAAAATATAGTCATTAATATGAGAAATTCTGAAAACTCAGTAATAAGTCTGGCTCCTAAACTTCTGGTCTGGTTTACAGAGCCAAATTTTTTTTGTCAAGGTCTGGGTTATACACAGTTGAATTAGGTCGAAGAAACAAAAAACTACAGTGTTTAGAACACCAGCCAGATGTTCCAGCATAATGGAAGGGCTGCCTGCCTTTCCTAGTACGAACCCATGCCATCATCTCAGATCTCCTCATCCTCATCCCCTCCTATTGGAGCCCTCCATCAGAGTCTGGTACTCTGGTTACTACAGAGATTTGCTCTTTTAAGGGGCAGCTAAGACTCTCAGGAATGGTTTGACAAAAAGAAGTGAGGTGGGCTCTTATTTTAAACCAACTCCGTAGCCAACATGAAGTCGCTTTACATTTTGTAAAAGTTTTAACTTTGCATGCTGCCTTGAGTTGCTGTTTATGACAAGACATGTGGGATAAAAATGTTTTAATTAAGTAAATATCTTGCCCATTTGTAAACATGGGCTTGTGTTCAGCACAAAATTTCTATTTGCACTACAGCAGAAATGCAGAAGAAACACTATGGCAGCTGCTTGCACTATCAAACTTATGGCATCTCATTTGTGTTTCTGCTTGCACAAGACATTGAGCAACAAATTCCCAGGCCCTATTAACATGTTTAGGGAGCAAAGCACTAGATGTTGCACAAGATTTTGTGCAAGCAGAACTGTGCCAAGTCCATCTATGTTTCCAGTTGCACATCACTGAATTCAAGGCACATTCTACATCAGCAAAACTATGTGTGAAAACCAAAAGAATTAAGTTTGGTAGTAAGGTTAAGGAAACAAATTTGTTTTTTTTTAAAGACACTTATTTCCTTAACCTTACTACCAAACAACACATTCAGATGTCCATAGAGTAGGATAGTGAAACAAGTTTTAAAATTAACATATTATTTGTCTTTACTACGGAGTTGGCTACAAATCATAAACTCTTTTTTTATCAACATCAGAAAATGGCTGAACACACAAATTATCAAGTCCATCTTAATCCTGTGCTCACTAATAGCTTCACATGAAAGTAAGAGTTAACCTAGATATTTTCTACTTCGCAACATGCTGGAAAGATGATTAAAACAGCAATTCATTCATTCCATCAACCAATCAATCAATCAATCTCTCTCTCTCACACACACACACACATTATAAAGAGTTCTCTTGTGGTTCAGCAGCACTCAGAAGTTCTATCTGAAAACTAAAACCTTTGGACTCTAAATAACAGTTTTGTGCCTGTTCTCAGTTAGTCTGGTTTCAATAGGAATTTCATTCTCAAATGTATTTCAGCAAAATATATTTCTTATGCGTCACCTTACATTCCATATTTTGGACTTGCCAAACCAAAGACTTATAGTAGATACACAGGCAATGCTTGTAAGCAACTGCTGCCAATTTGTCCCCTTCCACATTCATTAAGCCTAAATGCAAGCAAGAGAGTTTTGCCTATAGCGAGAAAAGGATCCTGTACAAAAAGTTGCCAAACCGGCAGCTCTCAGGTCTCCGTACATACTAAATTTTAAGGACACTAAAAGATTGTCTTCTCTAAGTAAGCAACCAATTGCTGCATCTATAATTCAAACGCAGGAAAGTTGACCAAGAATGCTACTGGCAAAAGAGTGCAGATGACACCAAGTGCGTATCTAGGTTACCACTTAGCAGCCTAGATGATGAATCACAAAAAAATCTAAGAAGGGTATTATTGCCATATCTGCTATAGAGCTTAATAAATCAGGGGAAATTCCTAATGACTGCAATTCACATGAATTCTAGCAACTAAGTGAAGAGTACCAATCAGTATAAGAATGCAACCAACAAGTTACAATTCAGCAGCTGCTTGGCAGGTTTGAAGTTATATACACCAGTTCCTTGCTAATGCTGTAGTCCCAAATGATCCTGAGATGTCCCACAGGAGCAGCTTTTCAGGGAACATTTGGGGCTGCAACAGGGAAGGAAGGAAAGAGTCACACTTCATTAGCGGAAGTCCTTCTGTAAGTTTCTCCACTGTACAGTAAGCAGGTGAGATGGACATTCAACTCCTGTGCTAAAAGCTATTTTAGATATTTTTTCTGTTTTTGCACAGTACCCAGGCAGTAAAAAAAATATAATAGTTTACATTTGTACCCTCTGCACCATCAGGCATTATAATACTCTGCTGGACAAGATACCCATTCAAGAGACTTGCTTTGATCCAAAATTAAAATTTAATACATACTTTTGGATAATCCAACTCAAAGAAAGTTTCCAAGTTGTTGATGAGGTTTGGATCAACACCTTTTAATGGTTTTAGAAGTGACACTCCTGGAAGCTTGCTATATGGCTGTTTGTCTGATGCTTTTTTGTTGAGGTGTAGACGCCTGAAAAACATAATGTCCTTTTATTAGTAACAGTGTCATAAACAGCCAGTCTATATTATGCAAGACAACAATAAAAAATTTCTTCATCTGGTTCTAACAGAAGTGACAAGCATGCTGGAACAGCACTCTCCAATCCTGTCTGGACAGAAGTACAAGATATTGCATGAGAAAGTCCTTATCCTCCTGCATGGTTTTTAGTAAGGTCTGTAGAAAGGCTGTCTTGGCAGCCTAGTCTGAAGCCCTTCACAGCCTTTGTCTAATAAGGGAGGCAAAGAAAGAGGGATGTGTGCAGAGGCTAAGTCTCAGTTGTGTTCCCCTAAGCTCAAGCCCAAGAACCAACCAGGATAACGTGAGGCATTTATGCTTCAGCCAAAATAGTTCTGCTGGGATGGAGAGCCTTTCATATGTTAGGGGGTCTGCTAGGACTATGCAGTACAAATTGTAAAGTATTTTGGCACACAGAAAGTGTATTTTAACAAAAAGATGTAATGACTGAAAAGTTAAATGTGGCTGTGAACAAGGTCAACCCAATACAGTAAAGATGTACCCTAACAGTGAAAGGCCAGAACTCCATGCAGGTAACAAACGCAGTATAATTGGGGGGGGGGGGGGGAGGAGTTCTCCATGTAGCTTTATGCAGACCAAAATGCTGTCAAATTCACACTGAACGCTGATCATTTATGTGCTTACTCAGAAAAAAAAAACTGTCCAGTTCAAGAGGGATTTACTCTCAAACAACTAAGCTTCAGCTTCACATTCAGAGGAACTTTGTATGACAATTTTGTAAATCAGTCACTTGTACTAAAACAAGGAGAACCAACTTGAGAATGACTGGACTATATTTACCATGAAGTTAGAGAGAAATGATGATGTGCTAACCGAATGGTTACAGGAGGGTTTATCTGAAATGCACACCCAATAAAGGTATTCTGGAAACATTTTAAAGAACCTGAATTACAGGGCCTTACAACAATAGTAATGCACCTTAGCTTCTAATTATTAGGTGCTTGCATAGCAAATTTCCCAAAAGATCTGATAGCAGAAAGTTTACCAGAACACAGAACTGTTTGATGAGGCTTGAAAATTATACTAGTAAGTTAATGAATAGATGCATTAAGATAAAGTGAAAAGAGACACATCCCTACATTAAAGGTATGTTTCATAAAACAATTTTGACATATTTTAGTAACTTTAAATATAGCTACAATAAAACATACTATAACTTATTTAACACTGATGAATTGTTGATTCAAGTGATATTCACAAAAAATCATCACAGCTTTAGATAACCTGCATGTAAAAAGCTCAAAATTCTGTCCCCTGTCAAGTCAGTCGTATTTTCCTACACTTATGCATTCTGCCTACTCAACTTCTGCTTTTTACTGGGAGCAGCAAAGATCAATGCAGGGCATTTCCGTAACGAATCGTATGCTATTCTTTCTGGATGACCAGAAACAGAAAGCTTCCACTTTTTAATAAACTTTGAGGTTTTCAGAACACAGATACTTGACTCCAGTGATAGAATCCACACTTACGCAATACAGTCGCAAAACTGTAGCATAGCACAACTCTGGATATAATCCACTGAAGGCCATTGTAGTCTATCTTGTTCTGCATCACTGCAACAAAATTTGCACAGCACTTTGAAACCAATGCAGATTGAGCACCATCTCTCTTTGGGGAACTGTTCCCTTTATGATCTACTTCAATGTATCATATTTTCCTGAAAAATTGCTTGTACAGTTAGGTAGGAGTGCATACTGTTGTATATTTTTAATTTCTTTGGAAATAATCATGGCACAAAACGGAGTTGCACTTAGCAGTAACTGTTGTTCATAAATGTCTTCTGGGCAGACACACACTGGGACTGCACCTGTGTAGGCCAGCTGTGGACAGCTTTTCTTCCAGTTAAAAACCCTCTGAGGGGTCAACCCCCCCCCCCAGAGCAGATGCAAATAGATTTTCCCGCCCCAAAAGTCACATGTTCTGGAGGCAGGCACCCCCTGCTAGGACACTACAAGCAAATGCACTACTAAGCACGATCATACAAGACCTCACAGAGGGGCAGGAGAGAGGGAATGTGTGTCTGCACAGAAGATGATGATGAACAATAGTTACAGGTGGGTGGGGGGGCGTGACGTCGCAGAAGAGAATGGATGCCTAAGGCTTTAGCTCTCCTAGATCCCGGCGAGAAAATACTCTAAAATAGTGATTCCTTTCAACAAATGGAAAATAAAACGAAAGAAAAAGCAACAGTACCAACCCAGAAGAAACCAGAGAAACAATAACGCCTGGTAAGCCATTATTTCACAAAAACACTGCCGATGGAGGTGGAGAGAGGAAGCCGCGGCAACACTAAAATGGCGGAGGGGAAAATGGAGACTCAGGAGACTCAAGAACAAAATGCTCCCTACTAAAACAGACTTATCTGAACTAGAAAATAGCTTATTACAACAGATTAAAGCTATGCTGAAGCCAATCGCAGTTAAATGAAATAAAAATGACACTAACAGAAGTTTAAAAAACTGCAGACATGGCTATGACGCTGGCAGAAACAGTTCAGGAAGAAAATCAAATTCTGCAAAATGAAAATGACTCTACTGCTCTTAAAATTCTTACCTTAGAAACAGAGCTCAGACAAAATAATCTGAAATTCAGAGGTTTTCCAGAAAAAGAGTCCGAAATGCAGGAATTACAAATGTTTATGGCCAATTTGTTGGCAAAGGAACTGAACTTTGAGGACGAAGTAGTGCCTATAGTAACAAAAGCGTACCGATTGGACTCTCTTTTCAATACAAAAAGGAAAGATCCTCGAGACATAGTGGCAACGCTTATGGACTACAGAGTCAAGACAAAAATAGTTCAGCAAAAAGGTGCCTTTCAATATAAGGAAATTAAAATCGTTTTCCCAGACCTACCTCTGAAGCAATCAACAAAAGACGTGACATAAAACCTATACTGCAACAACCGCAAGTAGTACGGCAAAAATATAAATGGTCTGGCCCAGCAACCCTACAAGCGATTTACAATGGAGCAAGACTTCAAGCAACTGCTATAAAGTCAGGACTGAAACTCTTGAATACTGGGACTTAAAGAACCATCGGACATGGCTAAGAAGATCACCCAAAAGGAAACTGTTTACTCAGTCTTCTCCCCCAAAGAATAAGAACAGCAGAATTCCTGTTTCTTCATCTCCAAGAACAACAATATTTAAACATTCTTTCTCAGAATGTACAAGGTTTGAATAATGTTGTTAAAAAGAAAAGGGTGTCAATTAACCTACACAAATTGAAACCTAATGTTTTATTGCTACAAGAGATGCATTTAAAAAATTCTGTTAATTTGATTTTTAAGAATTCATGGTTTCAACAGCAATTTCAAGCTTCAGGAATGTCAAAGTCATGGGGAGTGGCAATATTACTCTCTAGAAATGTAAGGTTTAATTTAATTGATACTATGAAAGACCCCCAAGGGAGGTATATGTTTATAAAAGGCCACTTGGAAAATAAGTTAACTACAATTGGTTCAATTTATGCACCGAATAAGGAACAAATTCATTTCTTAAAGGAAACTTTTCAAAAATTAGACCACTTCAAAGAAGGAGATGTTATTCTAGGAGGGGATTTGAATTTTATAATTGATTTCAACCTAGATAAAACTAAAACTAACAAATACATCTCAAAAAAGCAAGCAAAACATTTAACAGAACTAGATGCATTAATCAAGGAACATCAGTACTTAGATGCCTGGAGAGAGTCTCATCCACAGGAGAGAGATCATACCTTTTATTCCAATAGGCACAATGTATATACCTGTACAGACTACATACTGGTATCAACAAAAATAACGGAAATGATTATTTCATAGTATATTAAGCCAGATCAGGTAGGCTTCATGCCCAATAGGGATCTAATAGATAATACACAAAGTACTAAATATTCTGAAACTAACTGAAAAAACTAAAAAGCCACTTATATTGCTTTCCTTAGATATAGAAAAAGCATTTGACTCTGTTAGTATATCATATTTAAAAACGTTACTATATAAAATGGGTTTTGGAATGTATTTTTCAAATATTATTTCAGCACTATATGAAAATCCACAGGCAACCCTGAAAATAAATAATTTGTATTCCACAACATTCAATTTAAAAAGAGGCACAAGGCAAGGTTGACTGCTCTCCCCATTGTTATTCGCAATAGCAATAGAACCTCCAGCATCTATTATTAGAACTTCAAATTATATAAAAGGTGTTAATATGGGAGAGAAAGAAAATAAGCTTACCATGTTTGCAGACGATAGATTATTGTTTCTATCAGATCCCTACCAATCATTGCAAAAGTTAGAAAAGATACTTAAAGAATTTGGTGAGGTCTCTGGACTATTAATAAATCGAACAAAATCAAAATAGTTACCTATAAATTTTACCAGAACTCAAATACAGAATTTGCAAAAACATTTCAATTTTAATTGGATTACTTTGTCTCTAAAATACTTGAGAATACAAGTACCATCTAATCTTCAAGATACATTTTGGTTGAATCATTGTAAAATAGTGCAGGAAGTTAAAATACAACTTCAAAAATGGAATAAAG
The DNA here is from genome assembly GCF_032191835.1 of Heteronotia binoei. Classification (NCBI taxonomy): domain Eukaryota; kingdom Metazoa; phylum Chordata; class Lepidosauria; order Squamata; family Gekkonidae; genus Heteronotia; species Heteronotia binoei. The sequence continues at coordinate 39,584,173 of NC_083226.1, forward strand.
AAATATTTAATTTGATAGATCAATACCATTTAATAAAATCCTTTATTTTGCCTAAGTTTTTATTTTTATTTAGAACAATACTAATTTTTATCAAAAAATCTCAAATTTTAGAATGGCAAAATATGCTCTTGAATTTGTTGTGGAATAATAAAAAACATAAAATTAAGGCTAATACATTGTATAGGAAGTCCCACTTAGGAGGATTTCAATTCCCTAATCTATACAATTACTATATAGCAACCCATTTAACGAGAACATTATGTTAAAATTGTTTAATATACCAGATTGGGTTTTAGAACTTAACAAATTCACAGCACCTTACGAGATAAAGGAAGTAATATGGCAAAATAAAAATGATAGACCAAAAAATATCCAAAAAAATGACTTTTTACTCACTACACTAAAAATATGGGATTTATATAGAAAAAAACTTGTACCAGAAATAACCCGATTTCCTCTTTTTTAAGGACAGAAATGGTATGCTCCTGGACTAGACAGAAATTAATATAAAACTTGGAGAAAAGCCAATATAAATACATTAAGAGACTTAACATATAAAAATCAAATTACAGAAAAATTACATTTAAAAAAAAGATTAGGGAAAACTGTATCCTGGTATCAATATCTTCAAATACAAAATATGTGCAAGAAAATAAAACTACCAGAAATGAAACAACAATTAACAAGTTTTGAAATAATGATTAATTTGGTTGGTGAGAATAAACAAAGAAATATTTCTAAAATTTATCAAATATTGGATAATACTGCAAAGAATTCAGGTCTTACATATAAAGCTAAATGGAAAAAAATATGTACATCAATTACATCAGAAAACTGGGAGAAAATACAGCATAACAAGGAAAATGCAACTTCAATTATTTCTTTACGCCTACAAGCTTTTAAAATTCTATCTTTTTGGTATATGACTTCCAAGAAGTTAAAGCGTGCAATGTTATTCAAAAACGTATAATGTTACTTATATTTGCAGCTAGATCAGTAATAGCGAGTAATTGGAAAAATGAAAAAAACATTAACAATCAACCTCTGGTATAAAACCATTTGGAATATATATGTCATGGCTAAACTGAATGATCAAATGAAACCAATAACTAATGCGGAAAATCAATCTGATTTTATAGCAATCTGGTTACCAATATTAGAATATTTACATGTACGGACTGAGATACAAAATATTATAGAAGTATTACAGCTTTATTGAACTAAGTAATGAGATATTTGCTTAAGATATTTAGATTATATATTAATGCATGAAAACTACACCTCCTTAAGTCTCCTAGATATATTGTATTATAAATGTAACTGTAATTTTTAATTTTTAATTATATGTTAATAAAAGTATTTTGTACAAAAAAACACAATAGTTACAGGTAAGTGCAACTCTGTTTTCAACTTCCATCTTCCGTGCAACCCCACATTGGGACATTAGCAAACTACTCAATGAAGGAGGTGGGGTGAAGCTTTCATTGGAAAAGCGACTGGAGAACTTTCTTGCCCATGTTTTCCTTGCTTTCAGGTCCAATGTGTAATGCTTGAAAAAGTTTCTTCCACTGACCACATTGCAATTTTGCAGATGTCTACCAGTGGTATCTTCCAATGCAAACACCACCTTTTCATTGAAAAACTTCAGAAACAGTGGGGGTCCACCCTCAGAACTGCTAATTCACTCATTCTCCTAGCCAAACAAACCACTACCAGGAAAACTACTTTTCTGGAAAGCAAGGCCAGTGGGCACAAAGTCAAAGGCTTGAAGAGAGGCTTCATTAACTGAGACAGTACCAGGGAGAGAGACCACTGCAGAACAATGTGAGGAAGAGAGGAACACACTGAGCAGACCTTTGAGAAAACACTGTGACAGAGACACTGCAAACAGAGAAGAGCCCTCTACACTAAGTGGACCTTTACAAAAGATACAGCTAACCTTCATCAGATAGGGAAAGCAGGTATTCAAAAACTAACTCAGGGGAGGGACGGTTGCTCAGTGGTTAGAGCATCTGCTTGGTAAGCAGAAGGTCCCTGGTTCAATCCCCGCCATCTCCAACTAAAATGGGTCCAGGCAAATAGGTGTGAAAAACCTCAGCTTGAGACTCTGGAGAGCCGCTGCCAATCTGAGTAGACAATACTGACTTTGATGGACCAAGGGTCTGATTCAGTATAAGGCAGCTTCATATGTCCATAAAGGTAATGGGCATGTAAAGAGCAATAATTCCTTGCATTGGGCCCAGGACTCAATCTGAATCCACTTCCTAGAGTACCTGGTTGAAGATTCTAGCCTAAATTACGATATCACACACCTCAGGCAAGAACTGCAATTCTACAGGTGTATCCACCATGTCGTAAGGTGTAAGCGAGCTATATCATTGTGCAAAATAAGCTCCCTTATCAGCAAATCCAGGATTGGGGGAAGGGTGATGTACTCTGACCCTGCAAGGCAGAGGAGGTCAGAGAACCAAATATAATGAGGTCAAAAGGGAGCTATAAGAATACAGCCTTCTGCTATCAACTTCCTGGTAACCTTGCTCAGGAGAGAAAAGGGTTGGAAGATGTAGAACAGAGTCCCTACTCAAGGGATTTTGAATGCATCTCCCAATGAGGCCAGACCACTGCCTGTGAGGGAACAAAACTGTGGTGCCATTCTCATCTTGGATGTGGCAAAGAGGGGTCTCACACCTCTCAAAAACTCCCTGAAAATATTTTGGCTGAACTGACCACTTGTGGTTTGCTAAAACTCTGCTTAGGTTGTTGGCTATGATGTTCAGGATTCCCACTATGTGACTAGCCCTAGGGAAAACTGTGGTCCATGCAGCCACCTCCTAAACTACAATGGCTTCCATATACAACCTCTGAGAGCCAGTACCTCCCTGTTTGTTGAGGAAATATATGGTGGATGTGTTGTCCATTTGAACAAGAACCCTCTTGTCTTGGAGGATATCTGCAAAGAAGGTAAGGGTGAACCTGACTGCATGTAGCTCAAGAATATTAATGTGAAGGCCACTACTGTGTGCTGACCTCTTGCCCTGAACAGAGTACAGTGGGCACCAATGCTCCCTCTAAGCTGTGGAGTCTTATGAGCACAAATCTTACTTTGTGAGCTATTGGCATTAAAGCTGTGATCTACTGCATAAATTAGTTGCTCTGGGGCCATTTTTCCTGAGCTAAGACAAAAATGTGTAAGCCAGAGGCTAAAAAACTGTGAGCTAGCTCACACTAACTGAGCTTAAAGGGAACACTTAAAGGGCACCCCAGTCTGGATTATCCACTGCTGCTAATGTGGGGAGGCAAAGGGGGGAGTGAGGTGAACTCAAGACTATCACGAACAATCAACAAAACCCAAACATCAGAACAAACAGAACATCATGCACTGTAAAAAGAGGCTAACTTATCCCTGAATATGGGACCATCTGAGGACATCTGAATGGAGAGTCAGAACTTTGGGAACTGCTGACTCCGGTCCCTAAGAGGAGGTTGCTGGCCTACAGATTTATGTCTTGGGACACTCTTTCTCCTTTGGAAGGAGGGTGGCCGATATTGATGCTGAGGACACTGGTAAGGCACTTGTGAAGTGTTGCTTTGGGCTGGAAGGTGAAGAAAAAACACTAAGGGATTATGTTGTTTGACAATTCTTTTTGATTGTAGATAGGAACTCTCTTGAAGGCAAGGTCCTCAACCTTATACCATGTCTCTAAGAGAGAACAGTTGTACTCAGTCAAGAATGTTTTATCAGGACAACAGCTAATGTTATGGACCTTGGTGCCACGTTGGCTGCATGCATGCATGCATGCCTGTGTTTCTCTCCTGTTTTTAAAGCCTAACCACTTTATATGGTTAGTGTCCAGTTATTGTATTAAGAGTGTCCAGATATTGTGACAGGTTGTCCCACAGGAAAAGCTGGTTGCCATCAATGATGGTTTGGTAATTTGTGATCCTGAAGTTCAGAGCTGCAGAGGAATATGACTTTCTGCCTAACAAATCTAAAAGTCATCCCTCTCTATTAGATGAAGAGGAGAACTGATCAGGCTTCTGATGCACTTATATGCTCTCAGTAACCAACAAAGAAGGAGGCGGAAACTCACATGAGTCCTGCTTCATTTTCTATAGATTCTTTACCCTATGAGAAGTAACTGGAGCAGATACCAATTTCTGCCAAATTGGTATTGTCAAGTCAGCAACGTCCTCCAAAATAGGAAACACCACAATACCAGGTGAGTCAGGATAAAGGCAACTCAAAATCTTATCCCTTGACCTATTATCAAATGTGGAGACATCAATGTCAAGCATCTTCAACATCCTGACCATCTGCTCTCTCTAAAGTCTGAAATCTTAATTTGGAGAAAAAGGAGTTCATCTGGAAATGGTTCCAATGTGGTCTCCAAGTTACAATGGGGCATCACTGTCCCTACATACTCAGGGATATGCAGGAGAGCAAACATCCACGTACCCATGATCACCTCAGCCATGATCAAAAACCAGTACAGGGGGAGGTGGAATCTGAGATTACAGGGAAGGTGAAATCTGAGACCACAGGGGGAGGTAGAATCTGAGATCACTGCTGAAGATATGCTAGTGACATACAGTATGAGGGCCACTGAGATAGACCAGGTTGTTGCCATGACAAGGATGTGGTCAGTTAGATAATACTTGTTGCCTTACTGGCAGACTGGAGTGCTCCTCTTTGGATCCTGACAGAGATCTGACTGGGGAACCAAAATAAGGTGATGGGGTGTGCAGAGGCACCGATAACATCTTGCTCCTCAGAGGACTTCTTCCCAAACATTGTAGCCAGCCTTCTCTTTCTTCTGCCCCCATGGCTGGTGGTTCCAATGAGGAATGGGCTGGGATAAATTGGGATGACTGAAGACATCTCAGTTCTGAGGCAAGGATAACTGATGAGTGAAGCCTGGTTAGACGTCAGAGCCATTTGAACTGATTGCATGGACAGTGGTCTGGAATGGGACAGGGGCTGGAAAGAGGGCAGTTTCAGAGGTTCCAATCCTGGAACTGACCTGGATGGGCCTGGGGTCAAAAGCGCTTTTTCCATAGTGTGGCCTTCTAACTAGAGGCTCTGTCTAAAAGTGCCTTTGGGGTAAAGCCCTGACAAATTTTGAAAGCAACTACATTATGTGATTCTCCCAGACATATGAGACAAAGTTCGTGCTCAACACTGTGAGTCATTTTGGTCATGTATTTTATACATTTCTGTTAAAAGTGCATTGGACGCCATGCTAGGCAACAAAAATGAGAGTGGTGAGGGAATCCAAGGGTAGGCTGATAAGAGTCACCTCACCCACGACAAAATGATCCCTCACAAGGAAAAAATTCTGTCAAAAAGGAACGACCCTCAGAAAGCTGAAAACCCCCCATCAAGTTTGGTAAGCATACAATCAAAAACAGAACAGCTACGATAGGACGCTCCTATCCACATGGTGGCAAAAAAGAAGATTTTGGATTTATATCATAAGAACATAAGAGAAGCCATGTTGGATCAGGCCAACGGCCCATCCAGTCCAACACTCTGTGTCACACAGTGGCAAAAAAAATTTGATACACAAATATATATACACAAACACTGTGGCTAATAGCCACTGATGGACCTGTGCTCCATATTTTTATCTAAACCCCTCTTGAAGGTGGCTATACTTGTGGCCGCCACCACCTCCTGTGGCAGTGAATTCCACATGCTAATCACCCTTTGGGTGAAGAAGTACTTCCTTTTATCCGTTTTAACCTGTCTGCTCAGCAATTTCATCGAATGCCCACGAGTTCTTGTATTGTGAGAAAGGGAGAAAAGTACTTCTTTCTCTACTTTCTCCATCGCATGCATTATCTTGTAAACCTCTACCATGTCACCCCGCAGTCGACGTTTCTCCAAGCTAAAGAGTCCCAAGCGTTTCAACCTTTCTTCATAGGGAAAGTGCTCCAGCCCTTTAATCATTCTAGTTGCCCATTTCTGGACTTTCTCCAATGCTATAATATCCTTTTTGAGGTGCGGCGACCAGAACTGCACACAGTACTCCAAATGAGACCGCACCATCGATTTACACAGGGGCATTATAATACTGGCTGATTTGTTTTCAATTCCTGCCCCTATACTCTGAATCTCAGAGTGTCAAAGCGGTCACAATCTCCTCTACCTTCCCCCCCCACACACACACAACAAACACCCTGTGAGGTAGGTGGGGCTGAAAGTGCTTTTACAGCAGCTGCCCTTTCAAGGACAGCTTCTATGAAAGCTATGGCAGACCCAAGGCCATCTCAGCAGGTGCAAGTGGAGGAGTGGGGAATCAAACCCAGTTCTCCCAGATAAGAGTCCGCACACTTAACCACTACACCAAACTGGCTCTCATAAAAGGAACTGAAGGAAAGGGGACACCCTCCTCCGGACCACGTGATGGTTTGGGTGAGCGGTATCTATCCCTTATTTTCTTCCCCAGGTTTACAGGAAGGTTTGGATAATGAGGGAGGGAGGGAGGGAGGGGGAGAGAGAGAGAAAGAGAGAGAGAAAGAGAGAGAGAAAGAGAGAGAGAAAGAGAGAGAGAAAGAGAGAAAGAGAGAAGAGAGAGAAAGAGAGAAAGAGAGAAAGAGAGAAAGAAAGAGAGAAAGAAAGAGAGAAAGAAAGAGAGAAAGAAAGAGAGAGAGAAGAGAGAAGAAAGAAAGAAAGAAAGAAAGAAAGAAAGAAAGAAAGAAAGAAAGAAAGAAAGAAAGAAAGAAAGAAAGAAAGAAAGAAAGAAAGGAAGAAAGGAAGGAGTCTTTCACACTGTTGCCTGCTTCTTTCAATTTTAACATCATAAGAAATGTTATTTTTTTCTTAAAATGTGAAGCAGTTAGTAAGCAGTGAACTCAAAGGCAAATTTAACATATTTTATAATAATGTTTCCTCCACACCCTTTTTACAGCTAGCCTTAAGTTATTTACATTGTCTCGATCTACACTTGCTAACAGAGCCAGTGCTAGGTCATCTTTTCAAGAATTTCCCCGATACACTGGAGGTTCTTACCATTCAGAAGAATGCTTTACTCCAATAATGCATAGTACATTAATGTAATGCATTTTGGTTTTATGAAGAGCTAAAATAAAAGTAGAAAAATGGTATCTAAAGTTTAAGATGTGAATGCCAAAAAGTTTTCAAAAACAGTAATACTAATACTAGTGCAGTGCTAACGTTTATGGAACTTAAAACCATATGATTCTGTTCAAATCTGAACATGGTCTATTCAAAGAATTTTTAATTTGCAGTCAAGCCCCCAAGATAAACCACATGCATTTTACTAGCCTGCCTATCCACAATTTTCCTGTGCAACTTTATTTGTGGCCTAACAAAGAAAAATGCCTTTGCCTTGCTGCTCAGAGATTTACAAACAAACAAACACACAGGAATTCAGGTGAAATGGTTAGTTATGGGCCCAAATTCAGCATGAGCTTCATTTTAGCATTGGTATATGTTACTTCAGTCCTATGACAGAACATCTGATCATATCCGATCCAATGATTAAGTTCTCATTTGGACATGATGCTTTTCTTTAAAAGAGAAACTATGCAGTGCTTTTCAACGCTCTTAATAAACACCACTTGTGTATTCTTGTAGATTGACACCTCAGCCCAAAAGCTCTGCAGGGATCAAATGCCCATACAGAGATTAAATTCCTCCGTTCACTTGAACATTGGGAAATACTCTGCCTGTATCACCAATGCATGCCTAAAGCTTACAAGAGTGTGTAAGCCAATATATCAATGACAAAGCTCAACTCAGTGAAATAAAATGGGAGGTATCCAAGTTTATCATACATCTGCAACAGCACAATCAGAACAACTTACTTGGAAAGCCAGGTGCTTGGTGCCTATTATGATAACCACAGTAAAAAAATGAATACAGTTATTTCATGTGCATGACAGCAGACAATATAAACTTGAATAATCTCCTTTAATGAGCAAACTACTCACATATCTCGGTTTACTTGCATTTAAAATATAGTTTCTACATCTTATCTCAAGTGGAGAGGCACCCACAATATAAAGTGCCATATTCTCAGCAATATTTGAGGGTGTGAGTCAATATCCAGTAGATCTTTTAGGTGAAAAACCATATGGAAATCACAGGCTATATACATTTCATTAATTCCACTGTTTTGATCAGTTTCTTCTCCTCAAAATACATTAATTGCTTTAAGGAATTGAGATCATTACTTCTGGTCCAATTTTTTTTTTTTTAAATTGACTTCAAAATATCTACAATAATTACCTAAGAGATACCTCACACATCAAGTTGTCTAGTGCAATTGCCACAGGATCATCCCAAAAGGGCTGCTACCGCTGTCACCAAAATCTTGATTACATGGGTGCTGTCCATACAGAGGCGCTAATTCACATAAAAGGCACCTTGCCATAAGCGCAGTCCGATTAGAAACCTGGTGCCAGCCCACACATTCCTGAAACCAGTATATAGCAGTCGCAACATGCTAATCAGCCTCAAGGCAGAGAACTATGGGAATTTTAGTTCTTGTTTTAGTCCCATAATATTCTCCTGAGTGCACAGTTCTCAAACTCTCCTACCACACAAATATACACACCCTACCACCACCTGTTTTTGCGGTTTCACTGTCAATCACTACATTGTTCAGCACTTTTGCAACCAGATAACCAGGTCAGACTGTGAACATCTTTCCCCAAAGAATACTAATACAACATGCAGAAGATGCAAAAGAAAAGATTCAGCTTGTGCTTATGAAAAACTGTTCAATGTGAAAACAGGGCTGCACTTACCTGTAACTGCTGTTCAGTTATCTTCTGTGCAGGCACACATGGGGACTGTGCATGAGCAGCCCTGCCATTGGAGAGATACTACAGCTAAAAGCCTCCAGGAGTTGCTACATGCTACGTGCTGGATCCAGAAATTGTTCCTGCCCAGGGACCACATGTTACTGTGCAGCAGCACACCTATCCTCAGTACCTCTAGGGCCTCTGAAGCAGAGCATAAAATTTATCTTCTCTAGATAAATTATATTGACATCATTTACTCAATTGTTCTTCTAGCGCCTGAAGGTCTTTAAGTACTAATTTCTCAAACACTGATATTTCTGGAGCAAAATTATGGGCATAGAGCTATATTTGGGTTTAAATTGTTTATTGGTTACATTGTCAGAAGCACCAAAAATAAATGTAATTTAATCAGATGAGTCAACTTAAATAAATCTATACAAGATTGAAAGGCATTATAGTAAGGAACCGGAACTAAATTCAAGACTAAATTAAGTACATGGAGTTCAGTGGAGGACAAAGCATCCCCCCCCCCGCTTTTCTGGGTTTTTCTTTAACAAAATTTCCTTTTTTCATTATAATAAGTTTCCAAATGGAACAATATATAGCAGGTAGTTCTTTATATATATTGGTGTTATAATTTTGAGTTCCATACTGAACCGGTGGTCGGAGTATTTTCAGGCTCTCTTCAGTGCCAACCACGTAGTTCAAGATTCAGCAATCCACGTCACCCCACTTCAACCAGTGAAAACAGAGTTGGATGAGAACCCCACCCTAGAAGAGACTGTTAAAGCCATCAAGCAACTGAAAAGTGGCAAGGCAGCAGGAGTTGATGGAATCCCACCAGAGATCTGGAAGCATGGGGGCACAGTACTACATAGCACACTTCACAAAGTACTATCACCTGCTGGGAACAAGGCAAACTACCACAGGACTTTCGCGATGCAATCATCATCACTCTATACAAGAACAAAGGAGAAAAGTCAGACTGCTCCAACTACCGGGGGATAACCCTGCTCTCCATCGCAGGCAAAATCCTTGCCAGAATACTTCTGAACAGACTGGTGCCCACCATTGCAGAAGAACTCCTCCCAGGGAGTCAGTGCGGCTTCAGAGCTAACAGGAGCACCACCGACATGGTATTTGTTCTCAGGCAGCTCCAAGAGAAATGCAGGGAACAGAACAAGGGTCTATATGTGACTTTTGTCGACCTTACCAAAGCTTTCGATACCGTTAGCAGGAAAGGCCTGTGGCAAATCTTGGAACGTTTAGGATGTCCCCCGAGATTCCTCAGCTTGATCATCCAGCTACATGAAGACCAGCGAGGCCAAGTCAGACACTGCAACGACCTCTCAGAGCCCTTCCCAATAGGCACAGGTGTAAAGCAAGGCTGCGTTCTCGCACCAACTCTCTTTACGATCTTCTTTAGCATGATGCTTCAAAGAGCCACAGTAGATCTAGATGATGACGATGGTGTCTACATCCGCTATCGCACTGATGGCAGCCTGTTCAACCTGAGGTGACTAAAGGCTCACTCCAAGACAATGGAAAAACTCATCCGAGAGCTACTGTTTGCTGATGATGCTGCACTCGTCTCCCACTCGGTATCAGCTCTGCAGCATATGACGTCCTGCTTTGCAGAGGCTGCCAAGCTATTCGGCCTAGAAGTTAGTCTGAAGAAGACAGAAGTTCTCCACCAGCCTGCACCCCAGGAAGATTATCACCCTCCCTGCATCACTGTGGGTGAATCAGTACTGAAGACAGTCCAGCAGTTCAGCTACCTGGGGTGCATCATCTCCTCAGATGCCAAGATTGACAAGGAGATCGACAACAGGCTGGCAAAGGCAAACCGTGCATTTGGCCGACTGCACAAAAGAGTATGGAGCAACAAGCATCTGAAAAAAGGCACAAAGATCAATGTTTACAAAGCGGTTGTGTTGACAACCCTCATCTACGGCTCCGAATCGTGGGTTTTATACCGTCATCACCTGCGACTCCTTGAGCGCTTTCATCAGCGCTGCCTTCGCACCATCCTCAACATCCACTGGAGTGACTTTGTGACCAACACTGAAGTCCTCAAGAGGGCGGAGGTTACAAGCATCGAAGCACTGCTGTTGAAGACGCAGCTGCGCTGGGCAGGGCATATTTCTAGGATGGAAAACCACCGCCTTCCCAAGATTGCTCTGTATGGCGAACTTTCCACCGGCCATCGAAATAGAGGGGCACCAAAGAAGAGGTACAAGGACTCCTTGAAGAAATCCCTTGGCACCTGTCGCATCAACCATCACCAGTGGTCTGACCTAGCCTCAGATCGCAAAGCATGGAGGCACACCATCCACCAGGCTGTCTCTTCCTTTGAGAACGCACGCATAGCTGGTCTTGAGGACAAAAGAAGATTGAGGAAGAATCGCACTGCTACAGCACCAACCCCAAATCAGACTTTTCCCTGCAGCCACTGTGGCCGGATCTGCCTGTCCCGCATTGGTCTTGTCAGCCACCAGCGAGCCTGCAGCAGACGTGGACTACTGCACCCTTCTTAAATCTTCGTTCGCGAAGTCAAGCTGAGAATTTTGAGTTGTTATACAATGGCAGACTGCCCCATAAAAAGTCTGCCAAGAAAACATCACGATATGACATCACCCCATGGGTCAGTAACGACTCAGTGCTTGCACAGGGGACTACCTTTAGCTTTATACAATTTTTGCTGGGTGTATTATTTGTATATTGCATTTATTTATAGATGTGTGAAGCCTTTAGACCTGAACAGATGAACAGAAATGGGAACCAGTAGCAGCTCCTATAATCTGATAGGCTTCTAATTGTTATTCATCAATTGTATATAACTAAAATATTGCTGTGAAGACTATTGACTCAATCTTTCATTTGTGGATGGGAAGGTATATAATACAGTTGTAAACTCTTTAAGATGTGAGGTTTATTCCCTTTGTCCAAATCTTGAACGTATTAGTATTAATAACAAAATTTGTACTGAGAAGCAACTTTGTATGAAAACCTATATAAATAGGTAAAGTGGTACCAAATGACATTCTAGTGTATTTTCTAATATTGTTAGAACCAGTTTTTGCACACTGTGCTATTCTGTTCCAATCATATAAGTAGCTTGATGACATCATATATGGATGCGGCAGCCATCGTATATGTGGCTGAGGATGCGGCCATGGAACTGTAGCCACCAGTTCTGTTTTGGAGTCATGCTGTATTTGACCTGCAGGTAGGCCCACATCTACTTCTCCATCCAAACTGACACTGGAGGAGACCTTGGCTGGGGGACAGGGTGCCCTAGGTTTTTCCTGTAGAGCTGAGGTGGGCTCCAGAGTGCAGAAAGGAGTCCGCTGTTGTGATGCCAATTTGCATTTCTCCTCTTTAGGTTTGTTCTTCGCCCTCTGAGCAGGTAGCTTTGATGAGGCACACTGGGTTGGAGGGGACTGTGATCCATTGTGATATATATCTGGGAGGTGGCGCCAATCATGTTGGTTCAGTGGATGCTGTGACGGACAATTTTTCTGGACCTGATGTGGACAAAGGATCCAAGGTTTTGAGAGCTTTCTTCCACAATGTTGCTTTGACTTAAGACTCCCTATCCCCACAAGCCTTGGGGATGAAGTGTTGGCAGGCTTTACATGTGGGGATGTTGTGCCCTTCACCCAAATGGAACACACACAGATCATGGGTCATCTTCACCTCACAGCAGCTACATTTTTTGAAAAGGGCTTTTTGAGCTAAAACAAGACTCACAATTGAAGTAAACCAGATGAACCAGAAAACAATTCCTTCAACTCAAACAACAGGAGGCTCGAAAGAACTTCTTCGGCAGCAAAAGAGAAATTGAGAGTATGGGTACTGCAGTGCAGGATGTGTGGTCTCTGGGAAGGAACAAGTTTTGGTTCCAGTGCACAACGCCCCTGGAAGCTTTCAGCTGTAAAACCTCTCTGATGGCAGGCCTCCTCATGTGCAGACCCCCACGTGGAACTGCATTAAAAATAGATGATTAATTTCAAATTCACTTCAACTTTAGTACTTATCTGATGACTCCACATAACTGAAAATACAGACCAGAAGCTAAAGCAGCAGCTATACCAAGAAGATTACTGTGTGCTCATCACAGGAAATAATCAACAAAACCACCAAAATAATTACTATTTATAGAAGGCAGACCTAACTCCCCTACCAAATGCACAACTCCAAACAGAAAGGAGACAGTCATCTCTAAAACGGCTAGAATGCACTAACAAACACTTGTCATCTGAGTTTAACCTTAGCCTGCTTTACTAAATGGCTATATCCTACTACTGGGTTTAGCAAAGTGTGAATGCTTCCTCCAGTCTAGGAGCAGCAACTCTTCCATCTGAATAGATGGGGAAAGGCTTCAAACTCTGCTGAGTGGAGTGAAAAGACAATTGCCAGAATGTGATTATTTCTATTAAGAGGACAATGGTAAGAGCCTGTCACAACAATGATTTCCTCTTTAAAGCTTACATATATTAAATAATGAAAAGGTGTGAGAAGCAGGAAAAGAAATATCTTAGTACAAGTATCACTACCATTTACTACTGTAATTTAATTACTACTTTAATTTTATTAGGTGTGCCCCATTAAATTCCCTTAAGAACATCAGGGAAGCGCAAAGCAGCAATAGCCTCAGCTCTTTGCGACCATCTCCAGGACTGACAGTCCAAAATGCTATGTAGAGTTACTTCAATCTAACGCCATGGAAATAATGTGCTTAGATTGGAGTGACAATGCACAAGATGTGCATGAAGAAGCTGCCTTACAATGAATCAGACCTCTTGTCTATCAGGGTCAGTATTATCTACTCTAACTGGAAGCAGCTCTCCACGCTCTCGGGCAGAGATGTTTCACATTACCTGCTGCTGCCTGATCTTTAACTGGAGATGTTGGTAACTGAAACTGGGATCTTCTGCAAGTCAAGCAGATGCTTAACCACTGGACTACAACCTCTTCCAGAAGTGAAGTGGTGCATTATTTTCTTAGCTTGAGAAAGCAGTGCAAGTTTTATTTATTTGCCAACAATTAAGAAGCACAATAAGGCTTTGGGGATATTTGCATGTCTGATACAGTAAAAAATGTATTTAACATTGTTGCTTTTATTATCTTATTGTTAAGATTTGTCTTGTATGGGGAAAGAGGTGACTTTAGTCTTGTGGGGACCCTATTTCATTCACCCCTTGAACATACACAAATTTTGTACATTTTAGATCTTCAAGGAATTACTACTGTATAACCCAACAAATACATAAAGAGAGGATCCAGTTACAGATTTTCTTCATTCAGAAAAGTCTAGACCTACCGAACAAAACCACAGCCTTCAGGGCAAGTAATACAACATTATTACTTAAGGTTAGGTAGCTTGACTAAAGATACATAAGCTCCTTCTATTTACGAGAGGTCTCTGTACAATCCGTAGCAGGCAACTAATACTGCTAGAGGACCAGTTCGAGCAGTCAGACAGGAAAGACTTCAATCCTCAAAGCAGCCTACAGAGGGAAAAAAATACACCAGCCAGGCAAATTTAAAATATGCATGTAACATCTATCCCACCTTCTTATCCAGAAGAATCCACAAGCCTGTTTACACAATATAACTGTACAATTAAGTACATTAGCAATCTCACCCAATTCTTGATTATTTCCAGTGCCTTCAAACCATTCTCACTCTTAACTGCTGCCAACTAGGACATACCTCTGACTAAACAGGCATAGAATCACACTGCAATATAGCTCCACTTGGCACCTAATTCTCCGATATATCCAGAAAGCGACAATAAAAGGATAACCACTGATGCAGCAGTAATTTGCATTAGTTGGTACAAACTAATATTAATACATGCCAGCATCTCTTTAAGCACAGCACAGTGCTTCTTCCTAGCACAGCTGTATTTCCAGTCAATTTTCCACATTGGGCTCATAAGAGTGTTGTGTGATCACATCAATTTGAAAATTGTTTCTCATATAAACATGTGAGCTTTACTGTCTGTAATGAGATATGTATTTATTTGCTGCTTGGTTAATTTGAATTTCTCTCCTTGAACTTTCTGTAAGAAGCTGAAATACAGATGACATCTGCTCCCACAATACATACCTATACATTCCACAATATATCCCACAATACATACCATGCATGATGCATAGTTTGTAATCATAAGGAGACTGCAGCAGATTTTCTGTCCACTGTGCCCCATCTCCTGCCCTATGTCAGTAGATGATGCATGGATTTGTTTATTTTTAGATACTGATGCTTCTACAACTACAATTGAATTTACAACAGGATGTACAAAAAAGGAATTGGCAGTCTTCCTGTTGTATTCTATGCATGCCCTCCAACTGGTATGCCATAGGAGGTGCTGATACCAGCTTGTCCCATGCACCCTTTGTCATCCACAGTAACATTGGAAACACCGGTAAAGCCACTGGAGCCTGAGACTGGAGTCCACTCCAGTCTGCTGTACAGACTGTAACTTGTGTTGGTGATCTGTAAACTCAGGGAAATTCTGCTTAGATGGCTGAACTTCCAAATTTTTAGTCTAGCTTGTTTCAGATGCATTGTAAACACTACACCTTCATACAGTGCTCCAGCAAAATTATCCTCTCAATTTTGAGTGCAGCTGCCTCCTCAAGGCCAAGGAACAGAATTGCCTTGCCTCCTGGTCCCCCGAGCAAGACTCCCTGCAACACTGCAATCAACCTCTATCTCTTCAGTCTATCATGGCCTTCCATATATCTCTCTGCATGAGCTGGCCCTATCAAAGCTGTGATGACTGCACATCTCAGACTGTACAGTCAACTTCCTCACTGGGGAGTATGCCCAATACTGAGAAGAGATGCAGCTGCTGCCTCATTGCATGTCATGATATCAATTACTTCTCTGATACGGAGAAGTATCAGAGACTGTTCTTTATCCCAATGTGTAGGCACATCTATTGTTCTATCCTCAATCTGCCCCTCTGGAAAGAAATACTGCCAATGATCTTAACTTCTCCAGCAACTGACTCCTCATTTCCCAGTCCTTTTGGAAAACTTCCAGAACTGGTTTTATGACTTCTGTGCCCTGCATCAGCATTTATTTGTGAGGTTCCACTAAAGTGCGGGGGGGGGGGGGGGAATTTGATTTTTTTTATTCTCCCCCCACCTTTTTATGATCACTTACTAACTCACTGAAGCATGATATTCAGCAGCCTTTGATTTCTGCTTTTGTGCCTTAAGCTCAGCAGACTTTCTTGTCTGAAAGCTCTGTTTCTGCTGATTACATTGGCAATCATTAGTTGGTTTTGGATCACTCCATACCAATACCATGGAGTCTAATGTTGTGAGAACTGGCAATGTCAGGGCCGTGGGCGAGGATGCAGTCATTTATCTGTGGCATTCTCCCACAACAGTCTTTTGTCTGTTATCACAATTATGCCTAGCTTGTTTTGTAAACTTAAGGCAATGCTGGCATTAGTCCACTTTATGTTTTTCCCTCATATATTAAAAAAGCCTACGTCCATCTGTGGATGGGATGTTTTCCGCAAAGGAGAACAATTCTTAAATGTTGTGTGCTGCACCATAAGCATGCCACCCAACCTAAACAAATAAACTTATTTGCTCTTTTCTTTCATAGTATTTGAATAGTTGGAGAAACTGTCAAAGAGAAGGTTCATCTAGAGGCTGCTGTAGTGATTAAGGAGTAACTGATGGATGAATGCAGCTCCACTGTTGCAGATGGGAAAGCTCATGCCTAAGGTTTGATAGCTTTCTATAGGATCTGAGGTAGGCTCTTAGCAAACTCAATATCACATGTGTGAGATGCCCAAAGACCAAAAAAAGAAAACATGCCAGTACCTCTTTAAGCACAGGTTTTCCAGCCTTTTTTCCCCCAAATGGGCTCATAAAATGTTGAGTGATTGCATCAGTGGAAGAACCTCTGCTTGGCATGCAAAAGGTCTCAGATTCAATTTCCGGGACCTCCAGTGAAAAGGATTGGGTAGAAGGTAATGTAAAAAGGCCTCAGCCTCAAATGCTGGAGAGTGGTGCCAGTCTGAGTAGACAATACCATCCTTGGTGGACAAATGGTCTGATTCAATGCAAGGCAGCTTCATTTGTCTCTACGAGGGTCCAATCAGATAAATGGTTCTCATGCAGCCATCCTAAAGGCTTCTAATTTAAGGGAAAGTTTTGTGAAGATTTTATATGTTAACTATGTATTGTTATACCCTACAGTTATTGTATATTCCCTACCTGAGATATCCTTGGCATGATTCCATGAGCTCTTTGCCTAGGCTGAACAGGGAGGAGAGGCAGAAAATTTTCATATGCTTTATTTTTCCATGGAAAATTTTCCACCTCACGTAAGTAATCTAGTCCATGTTTATAATTGTCAGGCCTGTTGTTCTGCAAATCAATTATGTTAGACTAAATGTGAGAAAAGAGCCCCGTGGCGCAGTGGTAAAGCTGCAGTACTGCAGTTGGAGCCCTCTGCTCACGACCTGAGTTTGATTCCAGTGGAAGCTGGTTCAGGTAGCCGGCTCCAGGCTGACTCAGTCCTCCATCCTTCTGAGGTTGGTAAAATGAGTACCCAGCTTGCGGGGAGGAAAGTGTAGATGACTGGGGAAGGCAATGGCAAACCACACCGTAAAAAGTCTGCTGTGAAAACGTTGTGAAAGCAACATCACTCCAGAGTCGAAAACGACTGGTGCTTGCACAGGGGACTGCCATTACCTTTTTAAATGTGAGAAATAAAACATGGACAAACTCCAGTGACTTGTACATAGTTCAGGCTTTTTTACATGCTGTATTTGCCTTCTTTTTGCTAAAATGATCTAATTTTTTCAAAAAATTGTTTGAAAATTGTCCCAGAAATCCACATCACTGGCACTGGGTGGGGGGGGGGGGTGGAGAGGGTTTGAAAGATGCTAAATATATACACCTTCCCATGCCTCTCTGATGGACAGGAAGCTATCCTGTCCCTGAAGGAAAAACAGCCATTGACATCCAGTCACTTTTCAGAAGGTGGATGGATTGTTGGAGGGAAGCACAGAAGGAGGGAATTCAGATCCCTTTTGTTGTGCAGAACAAAACAGCAGCCAATTTTAAGGGTAGCTCTGCCTGGTATCAGCAATCCCAAAAGAGTCACATGGACTAGAGTGTAGAAGATAAGCTGTGAAGCTCCATGCCAAAAACTGAAGGAAGGACAATGGCCTGGCCAACCTTGTTCTGCCTCCATCTTAAGACTCAGAAGGCAGCATTAAGCTTCCATGTACCTTGACCTATGCAAGAATGCTGAGGGTCTCAGAATGTGGTGCCCTTTCACCTTCTTCCTGGAATCCACACTTGGGGTTACAAGCTTATGTAAACATTGGTCGTTTCATTCTGCACGTTGTTAGTCAATGATTGTGTACAGAGGAATGTATAAAATAAAGCAACGCAACCACTGTCAGAGAGACAAGACACAAGCAGCATGGACAGACTGGTGCGTGAACCTCATCTCTGAGTCGTGTGTCCATTACTACAAAAAAACACCTCTTGAGTTTGTTGTAACTTGTGCAAAGTTATTTATAATAAAGTTTCAAAATGTTGAAACAGTTTTTCACACACAAATCCAATTTGCTCACGGATATGAAACAAACTGGGAACCAGCAATCTTTGTATAGAACAAAGTCCACAAAATTTCTAAAGTTAATTAGCACTGGTCCCAGTGTGATGAGTTACACAGCTATATTACAGATCCACTTATCCCAATGCAGCAATAGGCAAAACCGGTATGCAGGTCCTGTTTTGCTGGCTGCTTTTTCCAAGATCAAATCCCAAGCAACTTCACCATTCAAAACCATGAATTCTCCATATTCTTCTGGGTTCAGCTGGTAGAAAAGGCCTGTCACATTCCAGAACACTTCAGACTGCTGGGGGCTACTGGGGTTCCTAAGGTAATGGAACAACTGTACAAATTCTTCCAACTCCCTTTTATTACAAGGCTACTGCGCTATATGACAAAAGAGAAGCAAAGAGCCATGCCTTCCACCTAGAAGGGCTGCAGAGTTCTTGCTGTGCCTTCTGGGGGCCTGAAGAGCTCCTTGAGAGCTGCCTGCTTGGAGCCCAGCTACCTCAGACATGAGACACAGGAAGAGATGAGAGGAGCGACAGAAAAAGACAAGTGTGTTGAAGGTAGACACAACTCGGTACACCCTCAAAAAACAGCAATCTTTGCAGTGCAGAGTATGCAGACTTCAAGATTTTTAAAGTTACCATCCACCTGACTGAGTGAAATGCTTTGCACTGACATCTAGAAGGCCTGCTGTGTTAATTTCTTATGGGTTTACTGTGGGTGATTTAGGCCAGAGCTGCACATTATTCAGCTGCCTTACATATGGAACCCCAGATGCATACCCTCCTTTAAATGAAGTGGAAAAGAGTCAAAAGGATGTGGCTTGCAGTGAAACAACAGCAGCAACCAGGGAGAGCACTGAACTCTCTTCCACATACTGCTTTCCCACTAGAAATGCTTGAAGAGTGGCAATCATAAGAACTGAAGAGTTAAGTGTTGCCATCACTATGAAAACATGTTCTAAATAAATGCAGCTCTTGGGAATTCAATTCAAAATTTAACTGAAAAGTAACCTTACTCAAAAGCCACTTATCTTCCTAGAAATGGTTGAAGAGTTGGTTAGGAAGAATTATCAGATTGGAAGAGAGCTAAACAGCTTTTATGCTGCTGTTCTTAAACAAATTCCATTTCCTTCCTTGTCTGGTAAACAGGTATATAATCAATAACGGCATGCACTTTCAGTCCACAGCTCCCCAGATTCACCTTGGATGGCGAAGACTTCCTGATCGCACCCTTAATCTTGTAAGCAAGGTTTCCTGAAAAGCACAGAGATTCAGGAGTAGGTAAAGAAATCCCATTACTTGTCTACTATCACAGGTTTGTTTTAGGATGAATGCACAAACAGATATTGTTTGCATCTTGAGTCTAACTGGTCGTTCCTGGCAACATCCTCCTCACTTACTACGTATATGTAATGGCTGGGTATTTCTTGTTCTACATACCTGAAGAATTGTGTGTGCACACAGAAGCTTATATCCAGAATAAATCCAACTTATATCCAACTTTGTTGGTCTTAAGAAAAAGACAGCAGATTTATACCCCACCCTTCTCTCTAAATCAGAGACTCAGAGCAGCTTATAATCTCCTATACCTTCTCCCCACCACAACAGACACTCTGTGAGCTGGGTGGGGCTGAGAGGGCTCTCACAGCAGCTACCCTTTCAAAGACAACTCCTGCGATAGCTATGGCTGACCCAAGGTCATTCCAGCAGCTGCAAGTGGAGGAGTGGGGAATCATACTCAGTTCTCCCAGATAAGAGTCTGCACACTTAACCACTACACCAAACTGGCTCTCTTAAAGGTGCCCACTAGACTCAAAGTTTGTTCTGTTGCTTCAGACCATCATGGCTATTTTCCTGAATCTTTGTATCCCTGTTACTTTTACCTAGTGTCACACTAAATAGCAGATGGGAGTTTCTTTCTAAAGCAGTCTACCAATAAATTCAGATGACAAATTTCCTATCTCCATTTTGCACTACCTCAAGAGAAAAAGACTACGAAGTACATTTCAGCTTCCCTTTAAGCAAGTTATCAAAGTAAGGACACAAGGGAAGAGAAAGTCTTGAGCTTAAAAGAATGTTCCAGCTATCTCAGGTCTGAGCTCTTCCTTATTTCAAGAAGCAATGGAAAGGGTGCAAGTAGTCTGCAAGCTGAATCCAGTCTTTTAAAGCTGCATTTCTCAGATTTTTGGCCCAAATTGGGTCACAAAACCTGTGAAAGTGAGCCCCAGGCTTTTGCAGTTTTACTGGTTTGTACACACTCTGTTTTTAAGTGGTCCAACATACCATACCAGAAAGGCCAGGAATGACTGCCTTAAAGTATAAGATAACTCACTAGTTTCTATTTTACACATTTGGAATAACCAAAGCCTAGACACCATACAACTACTGCTGCTTACCACCTTTAAGATAGTGTTGTCCAAAAGTAAACTTCCTATTAATATTCTCATGAGTTGCTCATAATTACAACAGGTATGTTTAAAACATTTTTCTAGCTGAAGCAGATAACTAGAGCAGACTAACGTACTTGGTGACAGGCTGTGGCTCAGTGATCGAGCATCTAATTTGCAAGCGGAAGTTCTCTGGCATCTGTTAAAAGGATCAGGTAGTAGGTGATGTGAAAGACCTCTGCCCAAGATCTTGGCATTCCACTGCTAATCGAAGCAGACAATATTGATCTAGATAGATCAATGGTCTGACTCAGTATAGGCCAGCTTCATGTACACAAAGAACAGCAAAGTCTTAACATTTAGAGGTATTAGGAGGTTAAACTTCTCCCTATAAACTTTAACTTTTAGAAAACTTTAGAAAAAAGATCTTAGCAACTGATCATAAAATAAGGAATTGTAAATTCATTAGAGTCCCAACCATATGTACCTATATGTCAAAAGGTTCTCATGGAAGAGCCAATATTGTGCCCCTTAAGGAGGGGAAAATAGGACAAACCCAGATTCAAAATGTCCATGTGTTGCAAATGTATATACTTTCTCCAATACTTTCCAAGGTATAAAAAAATCATATTAGTGAGAAAGCAGTCAATGTGATTCTATGAAGAACAAGGTATTTTAACTAATGGAGGAAGATTATTCAATTGGCTTTGAATCAAAAACCAACTTAGTAGATGTACATGAATTCCATCAAGTTTTTTTAAAACCTAGCTGCACTGATAGACTCATATGAAATCTTGGAAAACACAGACTTTTAAAAAAATGATGTAAAATAGGTCTAATGCACACATGATTGTAAACCATGCACTCTGCAAAGGTAACATCATTGCAACCCTGAAATGAATGAGAGTTGGTTGCCCAATCCTTGATCTACTCATCTGACTCTCCTCCAGTACTCTCCTCTCCTAAAGAGAGGCACTGAAACAACTGGCTTACAATTTTTTTAATTCGGCTTTAAGAGGTGTCTACCTCTTGAAACAAGCCAAAGGGGAGCTAGGAGGGAAAGTTAGTGAATAACTGATTTGGAGACTGAAGAGAAGATTTCATATTCTCTTTCAGATACAGCCAGAAAGCAAGCCCTAACCAGAATTTTTTTTTGTTCCTTTCAATATAGTAGAACAACAGAACCGCAGTAGTCAACTTTGCAGCATTTGCCAGGCAGATTAATATAGTATATGTGCTGCCGAAGATTAATATAGTGGGGATAGCTGCCTTGCCTTTCTGTTCATATTGTAGGAATAGAAAGATATGATATATCCAGCCAGTTGGCACACTGTTCTTGACAGAGCCCTGTGTAAGCGAAGGCTCTGTTCTGGAAACATTGTGTGGGACTATTCTATTTGTCCCAGAACTAAGAAAACATCAGCTCAGTGTACACCTTTCAGAACTGAGCTGTTTCATGCTTGCAAGGATGCAGAAATAGTAAAATGTACTAACAAATGAACACAGCTCTGTGTTACAAGACCCTAGGTGTTGTTTGTGCGTAGAATTCCACAATGGGCCATTCCCCCTTTTCTGAAAGAGGGTTATTGAGAGCCTTCACAGTGGAAGCTCTGCACATAACTGTCTCTCTTGAGTCAATTTTTACTCACCCCAGAAGACTAAATTATCTTTCCTACTTACATTTCCCGTCTCCACAGACATTTATTTTTCCTAATGGTAGCAATTACATTACAACACTGAATGTAAGAGATAATAGAAAGAGCAATCCATGTGACAAATAGCATTATAGCTAAACTACGTTACATCCAACTGGGTGTGATTTTTGCCCTCAAATTTTGGAGGCCACAGACTTGAGTGCCATTGAAGAAAAGAGGTGTTAAAGCTTTAACTCTAGCTCAAAATCCTTCCCCATCCCCCTGGGTGCTTCCCCCCCAAGGGCCCGTGTCTTCTCTCCTGTAGAAGAGGTATCAATTTTGTGCAGAAAAATTGCTGGAAAGGGTACCACCAGAGTTCCACTCAATAAGGTGCTTTGCAAAAGGTATTCTTGAAAGAAAAGTCAAGGTATGCTCAAGAATTCTCAGTGGATCAGATAAACATTCATATATACCAAAGGCTATAACCATATTGTAGCCCTAGAAATAAATCTGGTATATAATGAATGACTGAAAATGTCCCCCCACCCCTGTGAAGAATCATGTTAACTTGCCGTCAGGACCTCTTAGGGTCAATTTTAAAATCAGCATAAAACAGGTGTATCTTAATAATTGGTTTATTGACCTTCATTAAATTTATAATTTAGAAACAACTGCTCCCTAAATTATTCAGAACTGAATGCACCTAAGGGATGCTCAAGTGCCTCTGTTTAAACAAGATGCTGTGTGAGTGCAGAGTCCCATTGGAGAGTGCATTTGCCTTGCCAGCATCACATTTAAACCAAGCGTCAGTCAGCACTGGGATGTGGAGTCGTCAACCACTGCTGACATGATTGCCTTAGCTTCCCTGAGAACTAAAGTGCCAGAAACAGGCCATGTGGGGAAGTCACAGAGTTACCAGCTCTTTCTTTCCTAGGCTTGGATACCAGATACCCTAGGGCTTAACTTCTCTATGTTTCCATATGTTGCATCTGTCTGGGATGAGCTCAGACACAGAATAATCTGAAACCCTGTTTCTTTTTCTCTCCCATTCAAGATCCCTTAAATTCTACCAAGATTTAAGCAGCAAGTGAGTACCAGAAGACAAACTGGTGAATGCCACTGGCACTAAGGCTACCATTTGTACACAATGTGCATTTTTAGTTCCTCTTAGTGACACAGAATAAATGCTGTATAAGTAGAGGTCTAGTTCGGACTACACAAAAGCTGACATCACAACACATACATGCACCCCAATAAGCAAAATTGGTCTTGTTAGACATGGTTTCTACTAATCATTAGTTGCTGTAAAGTCTGAATTCACAAATCACAGTTTGTAAGGTAGCACTGCCTCTTGCAGTCACTTGGTCATAAAGACAACAGTACAGGAAAGATGCTCCTTCTCCTAGGACAGGAGGCAAGAGGCAGACAAATTCTACAAACACACGAGTTCTACAAAGAAACTGAGCTCTGCCTCTTGAGTCTGGCTTATATAGATTCACAAACAACAATCTGACTGCACTCACTAGTAGCTTTTTTTTAAAAGGACAATAAGGCCTATACATAGCATTACATCAGCTACAAATATAGTCTCCTATCATGCCATTTAACAAATCCATGCACACTTGCAAAATGCAGTATCAAACCCATAAAAGAGGATACCTTAAAGGATCAAAATTACTGCCAACTTTCTTAGTGGGCCACAAAACAAAGATATATGTTTTAAAAGTATTTAAAGAGAGTATTTTAAAACCCCAAGTGGCCCTATGTGGTTTAGAAAGCAATCATGTCCATTTTATAGCACAGAGCCATTAAACATTAAAGAAGTTTTACTTTCTAATTCTAGGGTGTAGTAGACCAGGAATTATCCTGAAACCATACAAATTACATATGAGATACAATCTGGCTCTGTAAGGCAACAACTAGTGTGCTGTAAGAATTGTTGCAATAAGTATTGAATCCTGATTGAAACACTGTATGTATACAAGTTTCCTTCTTATGGAACTTAAAACACACAAGAATAGTGTTGTTTGCTTTTAAAGCTAGATGATAAATGCCATAAAGAAATTATCTGCAGAGCTTAACAAAATATTATTGAATGCATTAGTGGCAAGAATTCCGAACCAATACTGAGGTATACAATAAGATCTTCTATATCCCAATGCTTATTTTTTAGTCTTCGCTCCAGCTATGATGATAGCAACTATCAGTCCTCATGTAATAACCATGCATGGATTAAGTTGTTTTAGGTGTAGTGCTTAATGAAACTTCCAAGCAGGCACTTGTACTGCAAGAGGTGGAAGCAGCACACTCAATTTCCAGCAGCACAATGGTATGGCAGATGGTGATGACATCTCTTGTGGGCTACTTAATTCACCCAAAATGATTTCTCTTGTTCAGAGTACTATAGACTGTTGGGTTTCTCTCATCCTAGTAGTAAAGGAATTGGTTCCTGAATCTTGTTTGTTGCTTTTTTTAGTGATTAGCAAGTCTTGATAACACCTTACAGTCATTTTGTAGTTTCAAGAATTTCAAGATTTTGGTGTGCAAGAAATATTTCACAGGATGTTTATTACATAGCATGAAAGTATGCTCCTACTACATAATATTCAGACAAGAAAACAGTGGGGGGTGGCACACCTATCTTTGAAGAGTATAAGGGGGGAAGAGGGAGCTGTTAGAGCATTAAGTGTCAATCAAATTATTAAGACTCATAAATTGGCTCACATAACAACTGCTGCCACGCCATTCCTATCCCAAATTCATTAGTAGTTTTATTAGCTAAAAAGTCTACCTTGGTCCTATATACCTGCAAGCATAAGCAACTAAAATAATTGCCAGGACACAGGCTGCAAATGTTAAAGTAATTTTAAGAATGACACTGAATTCATTTTGTAACATGTTGTGCAGTATCTTTTGCAATATAGAGCAGTCATGAGAAATATGGGCACTAATTGAAGCAAGAAAATGTTAACACTATGTGAGAGAGAAGTTCCCTCTCCAAATCATTTTTTACTTTAGACGTCTTACTTTCTACAAACACACCACCCACTGTACCAGAGTGAAAAATATATTTACCTAAAACACTTTCCCATGAAACTGTCTTCTCCAACCCCAGGAGTTTAATTTCAGTATTTAAGAATACTTCAACAACCATTGCTGTCTTTTTATTGTACCATAGCTATGTACACAGTCTGCTTTTTAAAATGACTATTTTATATCCTACTTCAAACCACACTATTAGCAAAGTCTAAAACAGGAATAACAGGACAATGTACATTTGGGTTCCTGAGTGAGCCTTAAAAGCGATCACATTGAATCTACTTGAGGTTATACTTGATATTTATACATAAGCAACATAAGTAATTGTTGAAAGGTAATTTTTGGACTAGAAAATAATTTCAAGAGTGCCAATGAATTCATTTCAACTAAAGTTTACTTGAACACTAAAAATATTGTAGCTTTATCATAATTCAGAGCAAGGAAGATAAATAATTAGCATTAACACAAGCTATTAACATTAAGCCTGTAACAAGCCATTGCCTCGATATCATTTAACTACAGAATATGCATAACTACATTGTGGGGCATTAGGGCAAAGCTTGTACTTTAGCATCTATTGATAACATACCTTAACTGAGAGCATTTATCTTGTTTTATATATATATATATATATATATATATATATATATATATATATATATATATATATATATATATATATATATATATACACACACACACATATATATATATATATACACACACACACACATATATATATATATATATATATATATATATATATATATATATATATATATATATATATATATATATATATATATACTGCCTTTCCACAGTGCCCAAGTAATTACAGCAGGGGTGGTCAAACTGTGGCTCTTTCAGGTCCCATTACCCCATTGCCTGGCTTGGAGAAGGCACGTGTCTCTTTAAATCATTTTGCCAAGCCAGTGGCTTGGAGAATGCATTTAAAGTTGCTTTCTTTCTACCTCTACCTCCCCCATCTATTTGCCTTCCTTCCTTCAAGCTTTCAAACATCTGACATTCATGTCTTGCTGTTCTCAAACACTTGACATTTATTCTATGTGGCTCTTACATTAAGCAAGTTTGTCCATCCCTGGACTACAGAGTGGTCACTGGCCCAAAACATATAAGGTAGGTGCAGGAGGATTTCACATCAATTCAGAACCCACATAGGGAACTCTTGTATCCTGGTCCACATACACCAATTCTCCAGAAGAACAAAACACACTGTGCTGGAGGCAGGAATGTCTACAGGCATAAGGATGAATACTGTGAGGAACAGGTTCAAGAACAGCTGTACACTGAGACACCAAACTGAACTCCAAAAAAGGGAGCAGTTTCAAGCATGCAGATAATCCACAGAAAGCACTAGAGTGGATCTATGGGTTCAAGTACAATAATAGGTGTTCACAGATATTTTAAAACCCTGCCACTGTTAAAAAGTTGAGTCAAAATTTTCAGAAGTTGTAAGTTAATGGCATTTAGCTGTTGATATTTTATCCACATTTTTATTTACACACACACGTAAAATAAAAATACGGGTAAAATATCAACAGCTAAACGCCATTAACTTACAACTTCTGAAAATTTCGACTCATCTTTTTAACAATGGCAGTTGTTACTCTGTAGCTGCATACATATTTTATATATGTGTATATATATATATATATATATATATATATATATATATATATACACACACACACACACTTCATAGAGAGGAAGGAACAGAAAACCAAGCTAATGACACTAAGCTAAACTAATAAACAAGCTATACAGTCTCTGCAGTTTGGGGATGGGGAACACCCCAACTGCTGGATCGGGGAGGTTTGGGAGGAAGAGCTCAAGACTGGAGAGGCGGGGGCGGGAGCACGCCTACACCAGCACCAGGGCGTTGTGGCCCAGCCTTCGCGCCTCATCAATTCTGTGGACAGGGCAGGGCAGGGCACGGCAGGTGCCTCACCTATGCATGCCATTAAAGGGAAGGAGGAAGAAAGCAGGGGAGCTTATAACGGAGGTGGAGGTGGAAAAGCGTAATGAAGAAAGGGGGGGGAGTATCGCCTCCCTCCCCCCAAAAAATCGCATCTCTATGGAAAGAACGAGAGGCAAGGGACCGGGGGTGGGGGGGGGGAGGGAGAAAGCGAGCAAAGAGGCCTCACTTACGTGTAGATGATGGACATGAAGTGCATGAGCCACAGCACCAAGAAGAGGATGAGCCCGAAGATGGCGAGTCCCTCCAGGGCCAGATCCAGCACAGCCATCCCCGCCGGACCGAGGAAAAAGGGAGGAGGGAGCGAGGGGAGGAGGGGGGGTCCTCGCGGCGGCTATACACTGAGGCGCAGGCGAAGCCCCGCCCACTCGCCGGCTGCCCTCACGTAGCCCCTCACACTGGCGCCCGCCTTCTTGCTTCGCCCCCTCCGCTTCTCTCTCGCGCTCTCGCCTTCTTAGGCGCTCCTCCCCTGTCGAGCTCTCCGCTCTCGCGCTCGCCCTCTAGCTCGCTCGCTCTGTCTGTCTCTCTCTCTTTCTCTCTCTCCTGCCGCCGCCGCTACCTTCCCACTTGATTCTGCAGCGATGCCCGAGCTCACGCGCAACCGCTCTCTGGCACACTGCTGAGCCAAACCGACTCTCCTCGCGCTGAGAACCCCGTGGCCGCCCCGCCCCGTTGCTGTCACCTACCGAAGCCACGCCCCCTCCGCTCCCTTCTCCCTCCCGGCACCTTTTCTTTAGCTTCTGTTCTAGCCGCTTGACGACAAGCTTCCTGTTCTGGGAAGCCCCGCCCCAGGGGTGGCTGCCTGCATGCGTGGAGCGAAACACACGCACAAAGCCCGGGTGGGGGTGGTGGGAGTAGGAGGGAGGGATTGAGTCAGTCACGGTGGGCGGGAAGGCGAGCGGGGCGATGATGTCATTAATATAGGGAGGGGAGGTCAACCTCTCTGGCGTTCGTTGCCTCGTGAGGAGGCAGCAGTGCCCCTGTTGTACGGGAAGGGATGACCAGCATCTGAGGAGGGAGAGAAAAAATTTAAAGCTGTTGGCTAACTTTATGTCACAGGACTATTTTAACTCCATGTTGCATTTCCCCTCACAACCTTTTTCGTCACAGGAACTCCATAGCTACGTTTTTTTTAAACTGTAGCGACACCTTACAGACTCAGATTAATTCCCAAAATTCCATGCTTACTGGTTTTCTTATCTATGGCATTTATAGCCCACCTTTCTCCAGTCATAAGCTCCCAGTAACAGAAGTCTCGTTGACACTTAGCATTGGCCACTGAATCAGAAACTCCACAACACAAACTGCTGGGTCAAAATATCTGAAAAAGTATCTTGCATGAAAACTTGAATAAAATTTCGTTCTTAAAAGTCCACTGGACTAAAAACTTTATTCTGCTGCTTCAGACTAACATGGCTACCTGCCTGAATCTATCTGCAGTGGCAAAGTTGCCAGCTCTCTCCCAGTCACTGGCTGGGGTGGGGAGGGGGGTTGCCAAATCCAGGCTGGGAAACTGCTGGAGATTTCATAACGGAGCCTGGGGAAAACAGGGTACAATAGGATTTTGGGTACAATGCTGTGGAATCCATCCTCCAAAGCATCCTAGGGGATCCCCAGGTCCCACCTGGAGGCTGGCATCCCTAGGTTGCCATGGAGGGCCAACAAACAGAACATAGAGGCCAAGGTTTCCTCCTGATGTTGACTCCTAGGCTAGCACTGGTATTCAGAGTTTTACTACCTATGAATGAGGCTCCTTTTAGTCTTATTCACTAAAATTTTACTTTATTTATTTTGCCTTCTCTCTAGTCAGTACCCAAACAACTTACACCATTTTTTCCTCCAAAAGTCCTTCTAATTGGGTTTTGTAGGGTTGCCAACTGGCAGGAGTCAAGGGGCCGGGGACATGGGAGGGGGCAGTCTTGGCTACAATACACATCACTTTTGGGTTTTCCCAGTAAATGATGTAAAGCCATTGCCGGATGATCATTTTCCACCCTTCCCACCAGCTGTGGGTAAGCAATGGGAGCTGAGGCTACTTTTAAAGCCATCTGTGGTAATGGCCATTACTATTCCTCCCACTGTCATTTTGAGACAGATGTTGGAAATGTAAAAAGCATGAAGGTTCTTTCTACCATATGTGGTGGACTTGTGAAAGAGCTAAAATGTTTTGGCAGATGATTCAGCAAGAGATTTCTCAGATCTTGGGATATGAGTTTAATAATGTTGCAGAGACTTTTTTGTTGGGGTTACAAATGGAAAAATTTCCAAAAGGAGATAGAACTTTAATCTGGTACTTGCTCTCAGCTGCTAGGACATTGTATGCGCAGTTGTGGAAGCAAGAAAAAAATACCAGAGAAATGGGACTGGATTATAAAAGTTATGACATGGAGTGAAATGGACAAATTAACAAGAATATTAAGAGACTATGATTTGGAAGTTTTTAAGACAGAGTGGGAAAAGTTTAGAAGATATGTAGAAAAAGAGTGGAAAATAAAAGAACATTGGACAATTTTTGATAATGATTAAGTTTTAAAAAGAAGAAGAATATAAATTTTTGTTTTAATAGTTAAGGGTACCTTTAAATATTTGCTTTTTAAGTAAATAACACTGGCAGGGGTCAAGTAACGGGGGGAGGGGGGGTAGAAAGTAATATATGGGGTAGATATAATAATTTTTTAAAGATGTAAGATATAGATTTATTACCATATGTTACCAATAAAATTGTTTTAATAAAAAAAAACAATTCCTCCCACTGTCAATGAATTCCAAAATTTAATTTCTTGGTATGTAAGGAAGTACTTTAAAAACATGTTTTTTTTTTTAATTTAAGTTGCATGATAACCTTATGTTCTGAGTAAACATTATTACAAATAAAGTAATTACCATAGATGTTGATCAATGTGTTCTCTTAGTTATGTAATGTCCCTGTTCTGGGAGGCCACCTAAAATGAAACTGAAATTTTATCCTAGTGACACAAACACAATGGCAACTTCTACTAAAACTATAAGAACACAGAGATTCCAATTGGAGGATTCCTCCCATATTGGAACTAGAACTAGTTTCTGATACTTATTTCCAAAATATTAACCTCATGAGTATATTAACAAGTTGTAATATCCATTAGATGTTTCAAGAAAAATGCAATTAAAAATAGACAAACTATTAGGAGAAGGGGGGGACACTTCAGAAAGTGAAGCTGGTAGATCATTCTCTGCACTTTAGACCAGGGGTTAGCAACTGGGCTGCATAAGGAGGTGAGTGGCGGAGGAGCAAGCCCTTAGTTGCAGGAAAACAAGCTCACTGATTCTGCATTATGGTGAGTTGTACAATTATTACATTATATATTACAATGTAATAATAGAAATTAAAGTGCACAATTGTATCCTCCTGAAACCATCTCCCCCGCTCCCCGTCTGTGGAAAAATTGTCTTCCACGAAACTGGTCCCTGGTGCCAAAAAGGTTGAGGACCACTGCTCCAGATGATGGGTTGCACTGCAGAAATGCCACCATTGCTCAGCAGCCATGAATGGGGACACCATTGCAGAACTTTTAGTAACAGAAATCTTGCGAATTCATAGGACTTGTTACTGGGACAGAGGTTTATATGAAACTGACACCCCAATCTTAGCAAAATATATGGATGAAACATTTTTCTGAAACTGTAATTCTTCTCCCCTCTGTAAGTTGCCTGGTTCTGCTTGCTGTGTGTGTGTGTTTGTTTATTTTTGGGAGAAGAGGGTATTAAAGTTTTTCAAATAAAAAATATACTTTCTGCACCGATAAAAGTATGGTTCTATCCATCATCAAGGACATACTGAACTGCATACGAGTGCATAAACTTATTTACAGTAGTGCCATGCAGTTTCTCACTCACATAGCTAAACAGGTCACTACTACAGACAATCCATAATACCAAAGAATAAACCTTGCATGTAGGATGGTTAAAAAATAGGGGTGTGAATTTAATTCCAGATTGCCTTTTTTAAGCAATTAGCCAAAACAATGCTCAGAATTATGTTATTATTAGGGAATGAAATTGGATGATATGGTGCTGGAGGACTTCCCTTCTCAGGTAATTACTAAGGATGATGCAAACTTTGCAGTGAGTGTGATTGTCAAACAAACATACACTTTTCAGCTGCCGTAGCCACTCAGGACTGGTGGCTGTGTCTTCTGAAAACGCTATATTCACCTGTCTAACATGTTCATTACAAAGTATCCCTATTTGTGAGACAAACCTTGGATTTTCTCCAATTGCCACTGTTCCACTCAAATAACTGCCAAACAGCTTTGCTGCTATGCAGAAGGTGTGGTCTTCCTTGCAAGCTGCTTTTGCATCTGAACAACAGGTGAAACTGATTCTCAACCAGGAACTCGGATTGTTGGATGAGGTAATTAAATGACACAGGGAGGGACACCCAAAAGACTATGCAAAACTGCTCATGTGCAAAAAATAACATTATTATAAATGCATTCATATAGAAAAATCTTATGTTATCTCTCCAAGCTGCCGAGGCAGTTTACAAATAAAGCATAATGAAAACACAAAAAACATTAAAAGTTAATCTCCAGCATTAATAACCTAGACAGAGCATGAAAACAAACCATTGCACTGCTTAAAATTAATGTACCCATTTTTAAAGTTTAAAAGCACACTATAAAAATGATGTTTGGAGATCAACCACTTAATTAAAAGCCTAGTTACACAGAAATATTTTGGCCTGGCATCTGAAACAGACTAGCATGAGCAGCAGACAAGGCTCAAGAGGGAGGGTATTCATAGGTGAAGGGCTGCTTCTCTGGTTACCATCTGCCTCACCTCTGACAGCAGGAGAAAGATATTAGCTAGCAGCAGGGCTTTTTTTTTTTTGTAGGAACACACAGGAATGCAGTTCCGGCTGGCTTGGCATCAGGGTGTGTGTGGCCTAATATGCAAATGAGTTCCTGCTGGGCTTTTTCTACAAAAAGAAAGCCCTGACTAGCAGTCTGGACTGAATGGCAGGACACAGTCCTTCAGATGTTCTGGCCCCAAGCCATTTAAAGCTTGGGGGTGGGGGAGGGCAGCACTTTGAATCTAGCCTAGAAACAAATGGGCAGTCAGTGTACCACTGGACTGATATTATTTCTGTGTTCTACCACTGACAGTAGCCTGACTGCCACATTTTGAACCAGGTGAAATTTCCAGATAAGTTTTCAACATAAACAGCATTTTATTTATTTATTTTTATCCCACCCATTCCGTGAATGGGCTTAGGGTGGGTTACAATATTGTTTATAAAACATAAAAGCAGCATTAAAATTACAACTCCTAAACTCTAAAAGTAAAGACTATTTCATACTCTATCCCTGGTGTCCCAGTGTCAGTCTTGGTCACGTTCTGAGCAGGTTGTCAGCTCAGTCCTCAGGAGGTTACAGTTCTCATAGTTAGTTAGTAATAACAAATAATGACAGATAGTGGTAGATAATGAAAGAAGAAGCCAGATGCTTTTTGACATCCGCCACCTCATCCAAAAGTCTGGCAGAACAGTTCCATCTTGTAGGCTTCATAAGGACAAGATGGAACTCTGTGGGACCCCATAAGGCAAATGCCACAGGGCCAAACAGCATTCTCCCAGAACAACCTTCTGCAATATAAACAACTGGAGATAGGATGCCAGCCTCCAGGTGGGGCTTCGGGATCTCCTGAAATTACAGGTCATCTCCAAACTACAGAGATCAGTTCCTCTGGAGAAAATTAATTCTTTGGAGAGTGGACTATCTGGCATTGTACCCCATCAAAGTCCCTGTTCTCTCCAGGTTTCATCCCGAACCTGGATCTTGTAACCCAACACACACACACACCGCCAGTGGCCAGGGGAGACCTGGCTACTCTAATGGGGAGAGCAATGCTGGGAAAGGGATGATTAACCTTTTCCCAGAACAACTTCATGGATAGGAATTTGCTTTTTTCCCTACCAGAATGAATCAGATGAAGGAGAAAGGATTTTTGTCCAGTAAATAATGCTGGGGGACAGGATTAAGCCACTGGTGCCATAGCCTCAATCACATGAGCACATGAAGCTGTCTTATACCAAGTCAAACCATTGGTCTATCAAGGCCAATGCTGTCTTTTTTTACTGCCAGAAACTCTCAGGCAGTGGTCTTTTACTATAGATGTTGACGACAGAACCTGGGACCTTCTGTGTGCAACACTGATGCTGTGCCATTCAGTCACAGTTAAAATCAGGGGCCCATGGCTGCTTTTAAATAAAATATTTATTTTTTTAATCCATTATTTTTCTCTCTGGATTTTGTTAAGCATACAGTTTTTCACAGAACCTCCAGGACTGCACCAAGACATTAGGGGGATCACCTTATCCATTCATTTCCTAGTTAACACTGAGAGGATCTACTTATTGGTTTGGTTCCCCCTTTAAAAAAAATGCTGTTTAAAAAACAGTAGTTATATTTTCCCCTACCAAACATGCTTCAATAAATCATCCCCCCCCCCCCCCATTGCAGCTGCCATACCTACACAGTTTCTTTTGTTCTTGCGTTCCTCCTTGTACTGTTTTAGGTCTCTAGCATGTGAATCCATCTGCCCAAATATCTCGAAGAGTAAAGTGATTTCAGATGCCAAATGATAATAGCAGGCATTGGTAACAAGATATGAAGTCCAGGTCTCAATTCAGTCCAGGAGGATGCATTGTCTTGAGCTTCAGAATCAGTTGCAATTCAGCAAGCTCTCTAATTTCCCTTTGAATTTTTTTTGTAAGAGAACTGAAACTCTGAGGTCAGCAGCTGAATGTCCTGGAAGG
Source organism: Heteronotia binoei (assembly GCF_032191835.1). Classification (NCBI taxonomy): domain Eukaryota; kingdom Metazoa; phylum Chordata; class Lepidosauria; order Squamata; family Gekkonidae; genus Heteronotia; species Heteronotia binoei. The sequence goes on from NC_083226.1 coordinate 39,618,417, forward strand.
TTAAAATGTCTCCCACTGGTTTTTTTTATGTTGTGGCTTCTAATAATAGTAGAAAGAACAAGAGTCCAGTAGCGCCTTAAAGACCAACATGATTTGTGGTATGGTATGTGCTTTCATGAGTAATTGGGTGGCATATAAATCTAAGATAAATAAAATAAATAACTGCTCACTTGTTCAGGCTTATTTCAATTTATTCTTTGCATCCTCCTGTACTGGTACTGGTACTTTCCTCCAGTACTGAAATGAGACCTAGGTTTCCCATCTCATTACCAGTGTGGATATCTCTACTCCTAGTACTCCTCTGCATATCACACCTTAACATGCCTGCTATTGTCATTCAGTATCTGAAATCATCTGTATAAAGTTTATATCTCTAGTAACTCATGTTACACTTTACGGCACACATGGCCTGTCTTGATAAAGTGACATTTATATCAGATCTGTTTGGTGTAGTGGTTAAGTGCACAGACTCTTATTTGGAAGAACTGGGTTTGATTCTCCATTCCTCCACATGCACCTGCTGATGTGACCTTGAGTCAGTCACAAGTTCTCACAGAGTTGTTCCTCTCAAGAGCAATTTCTGTAAGAGCTCTCTCAGCTCCATCTACCTCACAGGTTGTCTATTGTGGGGAGGGGAATGGAAAGGAAATTGTAAAACGCTCTGAGATTCCTTCAGGTAATGAAGAGTGGGCTATAAATCCAATCTCTTCTTCTTCTCTTTGTAACAAATAAGTTCGACACCTTTGCTTTATTTATTATATTTCTACCTTTCTTTTCAACAACAACAACAAAATTGGCTCCCAAGCTAGTTATCACAATTAAATAGAAGGACAAATTTTAGTTAAACCTTGGTTCAAGTATAATGGAAGATGACTAGGCTGCTGACAGCTAGGAAAAATCAGAACGATTATAACTTTTTTAATGCCCATGCTGTTTTACACCTACACTATCCCAACCTTTCTTTAGCTATACAGCCTATTTCTCCTGGTATCTCCTTTCCACATAAGGGTATTCCTCAGTTTCATAACAAGAGACCTATATTGGGTCCATCAAGTCCAACATTCTGCTTCACGAAGTAGTCAACCAGAGCAGAAGACTGGGACACTACCAGCCAGGGCTGCAAGGGCGGTTCCAGCATTGCTTCTTCTTACAAACTGACAGCTGTACAGGCCACAGTTGGTTAGCTGACACCAATTACCATTGCTGATTATCACAGCCAAGCAATCCCTGAGGCACTGGCAGAATTGCTGAGTCTTGCTGGTGCATATGTAGGTAGGGTTGCCAAGTCCAATTCACGAAATATCTGGGGACTTTGGGGATAGAGCCAGGAGACATTGGCAGTGGAGCCAAGATCAAGGCTGTGACAAGCATAATTGAACTCCAAAGGGAGTTCTGGCCATCACATTTAAAGGGACTGCACACCTTTTCAATGCCTTCCTTCCACAGGAAATAATGAAGGATAAGGACACCTTCTTTTGGGGCTCATAGAATTGGACCCCCTGGTCCAATATTTTTGAAACTTGGTGGGTATTTTGGGGAGAGACACTAGATGCTATACTGAAAATTTGGTGCCTCTACCCCAAAAAACAGCCCCCCCAGAGCCCCAGATACCCACGGATCAATTCTCCATGATTTTCTATGGGAATAAATCTCCATAGGGAATAACAGAGTTCCCAGCAGGCATTTCCCTCCCCGCCCCCCCCCCCCACTTTCTGACGACCCTGAAGCGGGGGAGGGCCTCCAAACCGAGGGATCCCCTGCTCCCACCTGGGGATTGGCAACCCTATATGTAGGTCACTAGAGGCCCATAGGTCAGTGACTCACCTGGAAATTTCCCTGTAAGTTAAATGGCTAGTCCATCCCTGCCATTTGTTTACCACTGGGGGGCCAGAACACAAGGCATAGAGGCCAAGCCCTTCCCCTGATGTTGCCCCTTACTATTGGTTTTCCAAGGCTTACTCCCTCTGAACATGGAGGTTCCCTTTATTCACCATAGTTAATAAGCATTGATGGACCTATCCTCCATGCTAGTGGCCATTGATGGACCTGTCCTCTATTAATCTGTTTTAAACCCTTTTCAAAGCCATCTGTGGTGATGGCCATCACCACATACACTTGCAGTGAACTCTATAATCTTGAATCTGCTTATTTGGGTGCTCCTGAGTTCTAGTATTATGGGTAGGCTTGCCAATCCCCAGGTGGGAGCAAGAGATCCCCCAGTTTGGAGGCCCTTCCCCCACTTCAGGATAATCAGAAAGCAGGTGGGGGAGGGAAATGTCTGCTGGGCACTCCATAATTCCCTATGGAGACCAATTCCCATAGGGTATAATGGAGAATTAATCCACAGGTATTAGGATGAGGATGTTGTTTTTTGAGGTAAAGGCTCCACATTTTCAGCATAGCATCCAGTGTCTCTCCCCAAAACACCCCCCAAGTTTTAAAAGGATTGGAGCAGGGGGTCCAATTCTATGAGCCCCAAAAGAAGGTGCCCCTATCCTTCATTATTTCAAATGGAAGGAAGGCATTTCAAAGGTGTGCAGTCCCTTTAAAAGTGATGGCCAGAACTCTCTTCAGAGTTGTTATGCTTGTCACAACCTTGCTCCCAACTCCACCCCCAAAGTCCCCAGATATTTCTTGAATTGGACTTGGCAACCCTAATTATGAGAGACGGAGAAGAGTTTTCTCTGTCCACATTCTCTATCCCATGCATAATTTTATAAACCATGATCATGTCCTCCCTCTTAGTCACCTTTTAAAAGTGAGTGATGTGGAATTCGGTGCCAGAGGATGTAGTGTTGGCCATAGGCACAGATGGTTTTTTAATGGGGACTGGACAGATTCATGGAGGTTAGGTCTATCAGTGGCTACTAGCCATTGGCGACTAAAGTGAATCTCCATGTTCAGAGGCAGTAAACCTCTGAATACCAGTGCCAAGAGGCAACATCAGGGGGAGGCCTTGACCTTTATGCCCTGTTGTTGGCCTTCCAGGGGAAAGGGTTAGCCATTGTGTGTGAGATAGGATGCTGGACTAGATGGACTGCTAGTCTGAGCCAGCAGGCTCTTATTTTATTTTTATTTTTACATTGTTACACTACATCCTCTTCTATATGGTCTCAGTAGGATGCCACACCTCCTGGTCCTGCAGGGGTCCTCTGGTTTTTGGAGCTCCTCTCTGCCATCAGCCAGTTGGCTGGTGGTGAGAATTACCCTCCCACAAAACAGGCAAGAAACTGGAAATAAACACAATGGGTCTACATCCCCAGGAAGTGACATAGGCACATCAGTGACATCAGGAGGGTGATGTTCTGTTTTTTGGGCTCTATGGTAGAAAATAATTCTACCACAGTGGTTTTGTCCATAAACCAGAGCATCGCTTTCAACATCAATGACATAGCTACATTACATCTACGTGATGTAGCTACACTGTGTTTATTTCTGGCTTCTGCCCTCCCCACTCGTGTTACGTTCACTCCCATCCCCTGCCAGCTGATCCAACAAACCTGGAAACCTACATCTCGGAGTGGTTTACAATAAAATATTCCACAATTAACATTCAATAAAACTTGTCTAAACATTAAATAGCATCAGCTAGTCAAATATAATAAATTAATAAACATGAATCAGTAAACCAATGCCAAGAGAGTAAACCATTTAAAAATTACCAGGTACAATTCCAGAAAATCTAGCCAAAGGGCTGATGAAATAGTGTGGCTTTACATGCCCTATGGAATGCAAGAAGATCTCTCATGTTCTTATATTCTTATCTTGCTTTCTAACTGAAAAGTCCCAGACCCTTAAAACTTTCTTCACAGGGAAGCTTCTTCAAACTCTTAGAAGTTTCCCTTTAATACTCCTTCCAAAATGCTTATATTTTCCCCATACATACCTTTCTAACTTCTTGTCTTTCTACTCCCATGTTAATTGGAGGAGGAGGGGTGTTGCCCTTTCATCCATTGTCTTTCAAACTCTTTCCCCTTTAAATTCTTTGCTTATTCCTATCTTAAAATACCAGTTTAAATTATTGAGGGGTAAGTTTTTACCTTACTATGGATCTAGGGGTGTTGCACTCATTTCCATTTCTTCTCTTCTCCCGCCATGTTTATTATTATTTTCTGAACTCCAACTTGTTCCATTCACCCATTATTCGAAGTCTGTACTGTTCAATAACATCTATTACTAACTTCCTAATTTTCTTCTGGTTTAACAAGGGTTTTAAAAAGATATTCCAAATCCAATAGATTACAGTTCAGAATACCCTATCAAAAGCTTCAAGCAGAAGTGAAGTTCAATCAAAACATCATTTCCTGCACAATGCTTGTGTTTTGTCAGAGATTTCTAATGTCATCCTAACCAGATGTATGTGGACTATGAAGCACTGAAACCCACTGAAACAAAGGCTTGCTAGCCCTGACCTGGATAGCCAAGCAAGCCAGATCTTGTCAGATTTCAGAAGCTAAGCAGGGCCTAGTCAAAAGCAAGTGAACCGATTGCGGAGTTAATAAGTGGCAGAATTAATCAGGGAGCAAAGCAAAATTATTCAACCGTACAGTTCATTAATTACAAAACAGACCTATTACAGAGGTTCTCTGTTACAGAGTCTATTGATTACCTAACAGACAGAGTAAGCAGCATCTTTTGATAGCAAAGGATATGAATCAATCCCACTATTCTCAGGTCAAAAGGAAAGATGTTCATCCAGCAATTACATATAAGACACAATACAGAAGAACCACCACACTGTTGTAATAACACAAACCAACATCCAGTCCAGAGGAAGATTAAAGACAGGCATAATATGGTTTGAGCATATGCCTTGTTAAACAGGATTCCCCAGTTTGAAATCCATGGGTATCATGGTCACTGCAGACAGTTCTCCAGGCACTCACACTGCTTCAGGAAAGTAGGTGGGGTCTTTGTGAAAGTAGAACCAGTGTCTACGGTAGCTGCCTCCATACAACTAAAGGGGCTTTTTACTTTTGGAAAAGGATCCTGTAAACAGGACCTGCAGATCAACTGTGAGTTGACGGGGGCTTTGTCACTGGTTGTCTATGTTTTTATATTCTCTATCCTCCTTCTTATGTTTGTATATGTGCTTGGCTCCACCTCCTGTGGCAGCCATTTTGCTCTTGGCTCCACCTCCTGTGGTGTCCATCACCCCACCTCAAAATTTCCGAGGTTTCCACAAGCTCAAAAATGCTGGGGGCCCCTGTTATACGTCCTTTCAGAAAAGCTGCATATGTAGGAGGAACGGGAGGAGTGTATCATAAGTGAATGGGACTTTATACAGGTCTCTAACACAAGGGTAGTTGGAGACAGGGATAATGGGAAGAACACTGTATGAAAATTAAAATATTTATTTTGACATTTATTTAAATAAAAATTCACATCAGAATACAACTATCAAAAGCTTCAAGCAGAAGTCAAGTCCAATCAAAACATCCTCTCCTGTACACTGCTTGCATTATGTCCGAGATTTGTAACATCATCCTATGGACTATTTAAGCACTGAAACCCACTGAAACTAACTAGCCTTGACCTGAATAGCCTAGGCAAGCCTAATCTTGTCAGATCTTAGAAGCTAAGAAGCTCTGTCAAGTACTTGGATGGAAGACCTCATTAGAATACTACAGCCAGGAGGCAGGGGCAAGTTTTATTCAGCCACCTGTCTGAAAATCCTACATGCCCCCCGTAGGGGTCAGTCACCAGAGGTTGCCATGACTTCCAGGTGCACACACACCACTCACAAGCACACACATACATGTACATAAAATACAAAACAGAGAGAAAGAAACAAAGGCTTGCTGTGCTGAATTGTAGCCGTTGTACAATGAAATCCCCAGATAATTACACTAGGAATATTTCTTTTATTAAACAAGGCTTCTCTTTTTCATTGTTTCCACTGTTACCATTTAACACATTCAGCATTACCATGTACCCTGTGCCGAGGGTTGTAGAGAACAATGAGATGACATAGGAATCTACATGGGGGGGGTAGGAGAAGAGATCAGGGTGGAAAGACAGCAGATGAAAGGAGGAGACCAAGGATTCCCATGACCGCATCACACATGAATACATGAAAAATGAAGTGAGAAAATTGAGATACCATAAAGGGAGCCATGAGAGTAGAAACAATCAGTGGCAAAGGCTTTGAGTTTGCTCACTTTTGAAGTGGAAATCATGAAATTTCTGAAATGCTGTATTGGCATACCCTGATTGCACAACTTGTATGCCATAATGACTTCCTCAAGCTACATTTGGCACATGCCTTAAAATAGAAACTCCTGCTTTAGCAGCTCCTTTTTCTCAACCTGCCTTTTTTCCATCATAAAGTTGGAAAGCCATCTGGAGCTGTCTGCCTGCCTCAGGGAAGGGCCATCTACCCATGAATCTCTTATAGAAGAGAATACAGGGTGTCAAAAGAAGACATGCAATTCAGAATGTTGCATCCTTGATTACTAAAGTGAGCCAATATATACAGCTATATGAAAGCAAGCTTCCCTCCTATTTAGCCTGGAGTATTAACACATTTCTTCTGGGGATTTTCCTTTCTCATTCACAAACATGGGAATCAACCAGTTTCCTAACTCTGATCCAAGTTCATCAAACATTAAACATGAATTTTGAAGGCACTTTAGTGATTAGCCATTTCTATTCCAGTGTAAATTTGTGTGCGTTTATAAAGAAAAAGAGGCCATGAAATGCAAGAGATTCAAACACCACTAAAGAAAAATGAGCAGAGACCATTCACTCTCTCTAGTTTTGTGACATTTAATGCATAAGGAATCCCAAATCTTTATTTAATATTTTTAATTAATTCAAATCCAGCAGTTTCAGACTGGAGTTATTTTTTTGAAGCTCATTTTGCAGAAGTATGAAGTCTCCCACATCCTCAAAGCACTAGCCCAGAGATGACCAAACTTGCGAACATAAGATCCACATAGAATAACCATCAGATGTTTCAGAGCCACAAGACATGAACGAATACTACACACATGCAGGACTTTTTTGTAGCAGGAACTCCTTTGCATATTAGGCCACACACACCCTGATGTAGCCAATCCTCCTAGAGCTTACAGTAGGCCCTGTAAGAAGAGCGCTGTAAACTCTTGGAAGATTGGCTACATCAGGAGTGTGTGGCCTAATATGCAAAGGAGTTTCTGCTACAAAAAAGCCCTGCACACATGGCTTTATTACATCTCTTAATACTTCCTTTGCACAGAAAGATAAAACATGTATGTATACACTTTACAACATGACCATGCTAAAAGAAAACTTCTTTTTAAAAGTTGGGAATAACAGTCCCCATAAAACCAGCATAAGGAAAGGTTAGGGCATTCGTTTTTGCACCAGTGAGAGAAAGAAACACAGGTACCATATGAATCACTGACCACCGCTTGCATCATTATGCTTCTCTCTTTGCCTTGTCACCAAGGTTAGTAAATATAGCCCCTACAAGAGCTATGAAACTAAGGAGGAACCTTGCACTGACGTATTTAAGAGAGCCGGTTTGGTGTAGTGGTTAAGTGTGCGGACTCTTATCTGGGAGAACCGGGTTTGATTCCCCACTCCTCCACTTGCACCTGCTAGCATGGCCTTGGGTCAGCCATAGCTCTGGCAGAGGTTGTCCTTGAAAGGGCAGCTGCTGTGAGAGCCCTCTCCAGCCCCACCCACCTCACAGGGTGTCTGTTGTGGGGGAGGAAGGTAAAGGAGATTGTGAGCCGCTCTGAGACTCTTCGGAGTGGAGGGCGGGATATAAATCCAATATCTTCTTCTTCTTCTTAATTCTGTCCCTCCTTCCAGTGGTTCCCTCAGCTCTTGCACTCTCTTTCCCAGCTCTAGGTCTCTGGGCAACCTCTGCGATGGAGAAGAGCTTGCAACCTTGCCTATTTCCCCCTCCTTCCCCACTTCACACATGGTGGAAATAGCTGCCTTCCTATGGGTCAGTGCTCAGAGGCTGACTGAGGTCCCATTGCTAACCATCGTTTAGAGTAAGCCTGCATTGTTCCTCTTTGACCTCCAGGACCTGCACAATATGTGTGAAAGAGCCACATGTGGCTCCCTGCACTTTTTTAAAGCAAAGGGAATAAACAGTTGATCTGAAATAGGGAAAGAAGAGCAAGAAGACTTGCAGTGGTCAGAAGACACACATTGAGGTGAAGTTATGACATGTGCATTATAGATTATAAAGAAGAGAGACAAGAGGCACAGGGTTACAGCAGCTATATCTTCCTTACTGCATCTGTTTTGCTCCTTAGTTAACAATCTGAATCCTCATAAGCAGCAATGGCCCATGACAAGAACTTCCTTAGGTGATATTATCTGAATAGTTCAATATACTGACAGTCTTTCCTTGAAAGACCATTTAGTCATGTTGTGCCTTTGCTTGTACATTAGCTGAGGAAGCAGGGATCCTTTTTGCATTTGTTTGTTTGAAGTTATTTATACAATAGTCACTCATTAGGCATCACTTTGAACTTGGATCTTTTCTGCAGTTTTATGCTTCCCTTCCTCCAAGATCTTCAAGATGGTATACCCCCTCCCATGTTGTTCTCATGACAGTCCTTCTGAATTAGAGAGTGAAAGAGTGAATGGTGCAAGAATTCCATTGCTGAAAACCTGGGTCTACTAGATCATAGCTCATCATTCTTATCTTGTGATCCACAACATGGTGCCCATGGAAAGCACTTAAGCATTACCTCCTTCTTCCTTCCTTCTTCCCCACCTCCTTTTTCCATTCTCATCTTCTTCTCCAAAGCAAAGACCCAACCATGTTGAGACTTAAGACTAGTTCCCATATTAATGTTCATCACTTGATGACTATAGTATTAAGTAACAAAACAAACATGTACTATAGGGGTTACATCAATGATCCCCAACATGTAGGCATCAAGGCACCAAACCTTGCTTTTCCTGGCACCCACTTCAATCTTCCCCAAAGCAAAAAGCCAACCATGATTTCTTCCACATCATTGGAACAGGATGTACTTCAGAAGCAGCAGCATCTTTTGGGTGCTACTTGGCTTGGAACCTCCCAGCATTTTGTCCAGAGTGGTACCTGGGGGTGCCTCGGTTCCAGCCAATTGGTGCCTATTTGCTTCTTTCCATAGCAAAGAGCCAAATCTGGCTTTCTACCATCTCATTGGAGCAGAATGTGTGTAGGAAGCACCCAGGAGAGCCAGTGTAATATAGTGGTAAGAGGAGCTGTCTCTAATTTGGAGAACCAGGTTTGGTTGCCCAGTCTTCCACATTAAACCTGCTGGGTGACCCTGGGCTAGTTACAGTCCTCTAAGAACTCTCTCAGCCCTTCCTATCTCACAAGGTGCCTGTTATGAGAGAGGAAGTGAATGCAATTATAAGCTGCTTTGAGACTCCTTAAGGTAGAGAAAAGTGGGATATACTTTATCTTGCGTGTGTGCAGGAAGCACCTATTTGGAAACAGCTATAATGTGAGGATTTTAGGCTTGGGACTTTTCACATTTTGTGTAATCTACCAACATTTTGTTGTTGGCCTCATTCTCCATAGCAGCCATTTTGTTGTGGTGCCTACTATTAGTTTCCATAAAGTCTCTAATAGGGTTGCCCGGTCTCCCCTGTTCACTGGTTGGAGATGTAGGGATGGAATTGCCAGATCCATGTTGGGAAACTACTGAAGACCTAATGATGGAGCCTAAAGAGGACAGGGTGGAGCCTAAAGAGGAAATGGGATACAGTGCCATAGAGTCCACCCTCCTAAGCATCCATTTCCTCCAGGAGAACTGATATCTGCAGTCTGGAGATAAACTGTAATTCCAGGGGATTCTCAGGTTTTACCTGGAGGCTGACATCACTATTGCAGTACTGATGATCTGTGATTAAGGAATGAAGTATGAAGCCCAGATATAATCTCTGACACATCGAATTAAAGTAGTGCTGGGTTGAAAATCTATTAAGACAATATTCAAAAATATTTTAACAAGGGGTCTATTGAATATTTTTGCATGTCAAAAATACATGGCAAGATCCAGGGTGGATTTAATTCAGATTTCATAAGACTTCTAGGATTGCATGTCTTTGCGATGTAATCTAAATATTATGTATTGATTTTGTCATATATTACTAAATTCGTGACACAGAGAGAGAGAGATCTTGCACATTATATTCTGTTTGTTTTGATGTGGAGAAACAGGGGTATCTTCTTGATTATATTTGGCTTTCAGGTTTCTAGTTTTATTTATTTGTTTATTTAACCTTAGATTTCTATCCTGCCCTCTCCACAAGCAGACTCAGGGTGGCTAGCAATCTTTTTAAAACAACAATTTCAGGTTACAATTTTAAAACAATAAAACTTAAACAATTAAACAATTAAAACTACTTATATGGTGCTACTTAGAAAATTTTGATATAGGCGGATCACAGCTTTCTTTCTTCGGCAGTCTAAATTATACTGGTGTCATCATTTCTTCTCTTTTTTTTTCTGACAGTGGCCCTTCTGATGGTCCTAGTTCCTCGTAACCAGTATTGCTCAGCAGCATGAAAGTGGCAGCCCTCTCCCATTTAGATATTATAGGCCAATCAGAAAATGATTACCGGCAGGCAGGCATAAGGTTATAGAAAAAGCATGGTGCACAGTCAGATACATTTACATGCAAGATCATAGACCAGGAACCTTTTCAGCTACAGTCCTTGATCTTGAGATGGAAATGAGTCCTGTTTATCCCACCTTTATATTTTGGCCTTTTCATTAGGTTTTGTTTTGCCTTATGTACAGAACTGTACATTTTTTCTCTAGACGATGATGATGATTTCAACTTAATGAATTGCTCCATCCCAGCTAATGCCGAGCCCTGGGCAATGTACAGCAATATATAAAAATACAAACAGTTGAAACCAATAAAACCAGTTAAACAAAAGCAATTGTAACGCCTGATGGTGTTCTAATAAAATTATTCTAATCCAGACTACCAGATGTTGCATTGGGGCAGAGGAGAGAGGTGCCAGCTCAGCAATCATCACTGTCCTTAATCAAAAGTTTGGCGGAACATCTCTGCCTTACAGGGTTAGTAGCTTTTGCTCCATTAAGCAAAGCCCTGAACTGCTGTTGGATTTACCAATGTTATGTCAATACAATGAAATGGTTTCGAGTGCTGAGCTACAATGGGAGAGACCCAGGTTCAAATCTCTGCTTGGCACGAAATTTACTGGTTAACAGTGGGGCAGTCATTCTTTACTAATGTGTTTAACAAGCTTATTATAAGAATAACACGAAGGAAGAGAGATCCATATGCACTGCCCTAAACTCCTTGGTGTCCTGAATGGGATCTTGTCAGATCTTAGAAGCTAAGCAGGGCTGGCACTGGCTAATAATTGGATGGGAGACCTCCTAGGAATATCAGGGTCATGATGTGGAGGCAATGGCAGGCCACCTCTGGATGTTTCTTGCCTTGAAAACCCTATGAAGTTGCCATGAGTCAGCTGTAACTTGTTGGCAACAACAATAACAAAGCTCCTTGGAGGACCAATGAAATCCAAAGAAGCTTGGGAAAATTAAGGTATGGTCAGTATTTTATAGGCCCTCCCAGTTTTTGCCCCAACACCCAGGGTGAGGCAAAATAGGGAAGGTATTCAAGGGAAAGATAAAGTTTCTTGGTGTTAAAACAATTTTATTTGGTAACATATGGTAACAAATTATATTTCTTGCATCATTAATAACTTCTTTTATCTATCCCATATATTATTTTCTACCCACCCCTCCCCCCACCCCGTTACTTGACCCCCGCCGGTGTTATTTACTTAAAGTACTAATGTTAAAAGGTACCCTTAACTACTAAAAACAAAAATTAATATTCTTCTTTTTTCTAAGACTTAATCATTATCAAAAATTGTCCAATGTCCTTTTATTTTCCACTCTTTTTCTACATATCTTCTGAACTTTTTCCACTCCATCTTAAAAACTTCTAAATCATAGTCTCTTAAAATTCTTGTTAATTTGTCCATTTCACTCCATGTCATAACTTTTACAATCCAATCCCATTTCTCTGGTATTTTTTCTTGCTTCCACAACTGGGCATATAATGTCCTAGCAGCTGAAAGCAAGTACCAAATTATAGTTCTATCTTCTTTTGGAAATTTTTCCATTTGTAATCCCAACAGAAAAATCTCTGCAATTTTCTTAAATTCATATCAAAAGATCCTAGAAATTTCTTGTTGAATCATCTGCCAATACTTTTTTGCTCTTTCACAAGTCCACTACATATGGTAGAAAAAACCTTCATGTTTTTTATATTTCCAGCATCTGTCTGGCATCTTATTATTCATCTTTGCCAATTTCTTAGGAGTCATATACCATCTATACATCATTTTAAAACAGTTCTCTTTAATACTATGACACGTCGAAAGCTTCATGGAGTTCTTCCACAAATATTCCCAAGTTTCCATCTGTATTTCTTTATTTACATTAATTGCCCACTTAATCATTTGAGATTTCACTACTTCATCGTCCGTAGACCATTTAAAAAGTAATTTATATAATTTTGAAATTAATTTTTCGTTGTCTCCAAGCAGAAGAAGTCTCTCTTTACCCCTATTTCACACAGGGCTCTATAGCGCCCCCTATTGGTGGAACCAACTGCCGGAAGAAGCAAGAGCCTTGCGGGACCTTGTTCAGTTCTGCAAGGCTTGCAAGACAGCTTTATTTCAACTTGCTTTTAATGGATAGCCACATATGAGGATACTCAAGAAAACTGAAATTACTGGAATGTATTATTATTATTAGCACCAAACTGTTTTTTAAATGTTTTAATTGTTTTATTGTAAGATTTTATTTAGTTAATGTTTAACCTGTAAATGCTTTTACTGCTGTGAGCTGCCCTGAGCCTGCTTCAGCAGGGAGGGCGGGATATAAATCCAATAAAATAAATAAATAAATAAAAGGTAAAGTTAGTCCTCTGTGCAAACACCAGTTGTTTCCAACTCTGGGGTGATGTCGCATCACAATGTTTTCATGGCAGACTTTTTATGCAGTGGTTTGCCATTGCCTTCCCCAGTCATTTACACTTCCCCCCCAGCAAGTTGGGTACTCGTTTTACCGACCTTGGAAGGATGGAAGGCTGAGTCAACCTTGAGCTGGCTACCTAAACTCAGCTTCTGCCAGGATCAAACTCAGGTCGTGCGCAGAGTTTGGACCGCAATACTGCAGCTTACCACTCTACACCACAGGGCTCCTTAACCTTTACCCCTCCTAGTACAGGCCAAAATGCTGCTCCTGGAATATGAGGAACTACAAGAACAGCAGGAAGGGAGATAGAGGGCTTCCATGGGAGGGGGGAGAGGAGAAAATTGCCCTCCTCCTGCATGGAGATGATGAAGAAGAAGAGAGAGCCAGTAGCAGAGACTTGAGCATGTACGCGTTGATCCGTGATTGAATTCTTTGTACTGTGGCTCCAGTTAAAACAGCATTGAGAGAAGACTGATGAAAGGTAAAACCAACGAAACCGTAGGAAATCCTGGAAATACGGTCTTTTGATCTCTTTGTGAGAAGTTGTGCAGAACGACGCCCCTGTCTCCACCCAGATTCTGAACTGCAATAAGCGGCTGAAGGCAGTGCCTCTAAGACGTGACTTTAGAAAACAGTCTGAGGGAGCGTACTGTGGGTGTTCATTTTATTATTTTGCTGTATGGACTTAATATAAACTGTGCACTACATTTTTGTTTACACACTTTTTGTGTGTGAGTGATAATTCAACCGGTGAGGTTTTGAAGGATATATTGAGAGAACTTGTGGCTGACCCAAGGTCAGATCAGCAGGTGTATGTGAAGGAGTGGGAAATCAAACCCAGTTCTCCCAAATAAGAGTTCACACACTTAACCACTACACCAAATTGGCTCTCCAAACCATGGGATCCAAACCAGCATTTGATACTGCTTCTTAACTGCTACAGGCATCGTCCTTCAATATGTGCCCTAATTGTTCAGAATGACTCTGACCAAGCAAATAAAGGACTGTAAATTACACCCTGCAATTGTGCCTCAGTGAGTCAGTGAGCTCCCAGAAACATCATGGCATCAAGTGCAGGGCTGCAATGAGAGGGGAAATTAACAAAAACCACTCTCTTCCTCTTTTTTCATAAGTGTGATCCATGTCCCCTTCCCCTACAGCCTCTCCAGTCCTGATCTCTACTCTAGAAATGACTGTTCCAGTTTTAAAAAGGGCACCAAGATAGTGTGGCATGCATCTAAGTGTGGCTGGCATAGCAGCATGGTCATAGAAGAAAGCACTAAGCAGAAGAAAAGTTGCAACCCACATCCTCTTGAAGCCAATGGCAAAACTACTATCAATGCATCTGGATCACTTCCAAGGCTATGGTCTGATCTGAACTCAGAAGTGTATTTTCCTCCAAACAAGTTGGGCGGCTGAACCTAGTCCATTACGTTTTACGGTCATGAGCTAGCTATATGGATGACTGTATATAATCTGAGTTTAATCTCACAATCTATGGACACAGTCTCTCCCTTGTTCTATTGGTGAAACTGCACTGATGGAAGAGAAAAAACAATTTTGCCCTCTTCTCTCTTTCCACTGCAGCCTCCCAACTCATGTGGCTAACTGACTATGTGGGTCCCAGGCCTCTGAGAATAAACCTTCCATGGATCAGAGAAGGAAGGCTGGAGGGGGGTGAAGGAAAGGTCCATGATTGTCAGCCCCTTCCACTGGCGCATCACTGGATCCATTGCATTGCCTTTCACTTACTTACTACAACAGTCATTTCAACACAAAGTACTATTTTTCTTGTGTCTTCCTTAATACTATATATGAAACTTCCTCTTTAATATAGGCCAATAGAGATAACTAAGTTCCTTCCTTTTACGATAGACATAGGATTACAACAGAATCTCTTGTCATTCTTCCGTGACTGTAGTATCAATGCTAATGGCTCAAGAGAGAAGAAAAAAACAGAAAAGGAAGAGGATGCAGATTTTAAAAGATTTCTAAAGAACAAAAAAAAATTGAATAGGAAACTGCTGTTGAACACAGAATTGCAATGTTGTTTTCTTCCTCCCATTCAACAGTGTGTAGTATCACTGACATACACTGTGTTGACCTGACATTGTCCATTTCCCTGTCTAATCTGTGATGGAACTAGTGGCAAGCACATACACAACACTCAGCCGCCCTGAGCCTGCCTCGGCGGGGAGGGCAGGGTATTAATAAAATTTTATTATTATGGTTATTAGTAGTAGTACAACAGCTGGTGGTGCTACACGTAAGAGAAGCGATGGGGAGAACTAAATGCAGAGATGCCACTTTTGATGGTGACTTCATGTCTCATAATATGGAGTTTCCACCTTATTAGGGTCTAAAGGAGGACATTTGCAGTGCTTTCCAAAGGCCTGCATCAAATAAATGTGGTCAATTAAAAAAAATCCCTTTGATCATTTTGTCTTTCTCCAGATCTGTTGTTGAAACAACTATTCAAACATGCATAGAAGGTCATTCCAGCTTACTGCTTTCCTGTGCTCTTTTTGAGGAACAAATTGTGTAATGAATCCCTTAATTAAGATGTCCTGACTGATGACTCCTTAATTGCGGCTATATTAAGACTTAAGTGCATAGGTAGATAAGTTACCATTTTTAAGAATTCCTTTGTAAAAGTGCGCACATTCTAATACAACATTCACGTTTCACGGGATTAAATGTTAATTGCAGCATGCAGTGTACAATATATTTTGACGTGAATAGAAATAATGTAATCAGTATTATCTATTCTCCCTCTCACTTTTCTCAGCCATCTGCCAGATAAACAGCAGATTGCAGGAAGCATAATTCCTTCTCTGCCAGAAGAAACTGTATCCATTGGCAGTTGCCATGAGGCTGCAGCAGTGGAGGGAAGGGCATGAAATAAGGAATAGTTGTACCAGTTTTCTCTAAGCAAGGCACTAACCAAGAAATAAGGAATAGTTGTACCAGTTTTCTCTAAGCAAGGCACTAACCAAGAAATAAGGAATAGTTGAACCAGTTTTCTCTAAGCAAGGCACTAACCAAGAAATAAGGAATAGTTGTACCAGTTTTCTCTAAGCAAGGCAACTCATGAGAGAAGATCAATCTGGCACAATCCTTATATCTAGGTATAGTTATATAATCTCAATTCTAGTATCTCAAAGGCCTGGCCTCTGTTATTTGCCCCTGTGCCAATAACAAAATTAGCATAATGGAACTGTGCATATGGAGGGTGCTTGCAAATCTGGAGAAGCCCTCAAGGAAGCAGAAAAATGAATCCCACCACCACTTATCCCTCTAAATAAAGGCCACAAGAAATCAAAAAGGCCTATGTCTATGTCTTTTGCTTCAGCAATGCTGCAGTCTCAGATACAGATCATTTCCCAGGTCTACAAAGAGCAGACTTGCTTTTCACTGCAGAATTTTACTCAAGTGATCCAAGACAAGGAGAAGGTTTTGCAACCATTCCTGTGGTGGTTCTGAGTGTACTGCCTGAATGTCTCTTTCATAAGTGAATGGCTGCAATTCATTTTCATGAGGGGAAAAAAGTAGTGAGCGACACTGCTGAAGTGAAGGGTAAATCGCAGTGACGGTAGGCCACAGAGGCTGGGTAGAGAACCCAAGCTCTCTGGTCAACCATACTAATACAAATATGTCAAACTTCTCTGTGCTTAAAATGTTTAAAAAAAAAAAAACAACAAATGGAGAAACCCCTCTGCCATTCCCAGTGTAGCAGGAAAACCCCTGCAGTAAGCAATGGATAGTTGGTTCAGTGACAGACGAGGCCTGAGGCAGGATTATGAAAACAACTTTCTCTTTATTGCAATAACATGCACATGGATCAGGCCCATGTGGCTCATGCCAAAAGCTGTGGGTCTGACCCCGATTACAGAAAGAACACAGGGTTTTATACTGCTTAAGGTTACACATCAGCAAAATCAAGCAAACTGGAAACATGTCACGACACAGGCGGGACACAATTGGGGTTTTTCGGTACTTTCCATACATGGCATTACATGGCAGCATTATTTGCAGTCATAACACAAGCTAAACCACAGCTTTCCAGTTTAGTAAACAACTTTCTTTGGGGTTCTTTATAGTTTTAATTATTGTAAATTATTGAATGTGTTTTAATATTTACTAATTTTTTATTGTTCTGGTATTTTATGTTGTGAACCGCCCTGAGCCCGCCTCGGTGGGGAGGGCGGGAAATAAATGAAATAAATAAATCATCTCTCGGGGTGCAATTACATATACTTCTGTTTCATCAAGCTGCATGTTGTAACATCAGTTTGCTAGCTAGCTAACCACCCCGCGTGCTCGCTCTGTTGCAACGTGCTCCTAATAAACTATGTTGCCCTACTCTCGTCTCCGCTTCGAGTACGTTACACCACAGTCCCATTTCCTGGGGCCCTTTGAGACTTTCCAAGCAAGGACAGCTTTTCGCAACACCACAAACATATTTAACATGACTTGAAGTGCCTTTTACCCTGCCCTGCAAGCCTATTTGCTTCCCTCTGGCCTAAACAGTTCTAATCTCAACCTTTTACCTATCAATAGCCAATTTTATTTTGATCCTTAATTAACACCTGCCACACCAACACCCAAACAAGTCCTTAAAGGTGAGTGTTGATAAGTCTGTACTTCAGTGACCTTTGAGGCAAGACCCTTAGTTTTGCCTCTGTTTGTGTGGCATAGTGTAGTCCAGAGGTGTAACTCATTTGTTACAATGGCTGAGTCTGACATAAATGTCACTTTGTTGGCCTGGCCGCGTGTACCATAAAATGTAATGTCAGGTACCACATTTACCACTGACTGTGTTACCCAAATAGGCTTCTTGCCTGGCATACCAATGCCCAATGAAGGACACAACAGGGAGATTCCAGAAGCAGGCAAACCTTAATGCAATAAAAAGGAACTCAGTAAGAAAGTTCTGAGAATTCTGTCAATAGGGCATTACCAAAACCTTTTATACAGATTTGACAGTTTTTCAGACATGCACAGATATAATTAGCAATTATATTTAACTTTCCTCCTACATAAAAACATAAGCACATTCATTACACATATACATCAACTATATTTGCCTTTCATCTCTTATTTGGAATATATATGGTTTTCTGCAGACCTATCAAAAACAAGATTAGAAAATGAGCCCACCTCGGTGGGGTAGGGCGGGATATAAATCGAATAAAGTAAAGTAAAGTAAAATTCCCCTTTATCCCCATATATTAGCCATTTCCACTTTATTCAGCTATACTTGCAGACATCTTGCCCTCTTACCCCCTTCACCATATCCTGCTTCCCAAAGCAGTCTTTCACACAACTCAGCTAAAGTTAAACTTATCTTTTAAGCTCAACCTATGCACTTTCAGAATGGTGTTAGTCTTGTTGGTCCTGCAACCCTGCCAATCAATTGTGACCCACACCTCTCCTCAGCACCTAACCAACCACCCTTTGCTTGATATGCACAAGAAGTTTTACAAAGAACAGAGAGCTCTTTCCTGACAATCAAGGTGCAACAACTAGACTAACACATTTCAGAAGCTTTTGATGAGCTGGAGCATGAAGTGCTGCATTCCATTACCACAGGTGCAGCAGCCAAATACAGGTGGCCAAGTGGTATTCATCAATGGAACCCAACAAGCCTTGCCTTAAAGAAACTATTATGGTCAACAGGCTTTGGAGATAGGAAGGGGGTGAGGCAGCCACACAAACCCACACCTCCCATAAGTGGAACTGCTTTGCTCTCTAGCATCACAAGCAATATTCAAGCATTGCCACTCTCCAAAAATGCCAGCTCCACTTTAATTGCCAACTTTTATTTCCTGCCAGCTCCACAGTATTATCCAGCCACCCAAAATATTATTCCCCATAAGCAAGCACACAGATGCACATCCAGTAACTGCCTCTGCCATATGCAAACCCAGTGCACTTTTCTAAATGTCTGCTCCTGTCCCTGACCTTTGCCTCACCCCCATCCCTCAATTCCATTCAGACTGTTACATAAGGCAGCACTTGCATGCAGGAAACCTGGGGAACATGCATGAGTTTCAGCTTTGTCTCTGATTTAATGCTCCCCATGTTGCCCTTAGCCAAGTGTGGCATAGTGGTTAAGAACAGCCGACTCTAATCTGGAGAAATGGGTTTGATTCCTCACTCTTTCACATTAAGCCAGCTGGGAAAGCTCTCTCAGAGTTCTCTCAGCTCCACCTACTTCACAGGGTGTCTGTTGTGGGAAGAGGAAAGGACGGCAATTGTAAGCTGCTTGAGACTCCTTCAGGTAGAGAAAAAGTGGAGTATAAAAACAGGCTCTTCCTCCTCCTCCTCCTCCTGCTGAGGGAAGAAGGCAAAACTGCACACATTTTGGCCAGGAAGCTAGCAGATGCTGCTCACCTGACATGGCAGGCCTCCTCCACCCCTGCCTCTCAGAGTTCTCCACACATTATGCCCCTTACATAAGCACTAGGCTATTCTCTCTTGCCTGTGCCTGGCCTAGCCAGTCTGTCCATTCACATAGTTACATATAAGCAGGCACATCTGGTGACCTGGGCAGTGCCTTTCCACAGGTATCTGTAACTGCAGGCATTTTCCCTGGGCTGCTTGCTAGAAGCAGCCTGCAGCAACTGAACTGCCCGCAGCAACTGAACTGCCAGACATATTTCCAGCAGCCCAGGTGGCAGAGGCAGCAGCCCAATGTGCTCTGTCCAGCAGAGGAGGCAGTGGCAAGCAATACATCCTAGCCCAGCGTCTTGGCTAAGGGCGGTAGGCAGGCACCAAGGGGACTGACTTCACATAGCTTGGGGCCAAACCAGCCTGCCTCACCCCTGATGGTTGCTGGCTCTGGGTTGGGCAATCCCTGGAGATCTGGGGGAAAATCCTGGGAAGGGCTTGCATTTGGAGAAGGAAGGCACCTCAGCAGGGGGTTTAATACCCTAATAGGCCCTTCTGGTCCGCATTCTTACTGGTTCCCTCCCCACAGTTGCTTGAGGGCTAGATAAAAGCCCTGAATCGGCTGGTTCAGCCCTGGATTGTATGTTTGATATGTCTGATGGTCTAAATTGGCACTTCCCACTGATTCTTCCTCCCCCCTGCAGATCTCTCTCATGCTGTGCCTCAGGGTTCCATATGCCCCAGTAACAGCATTTAATTGACATTAGTGGACTACTGTGTGAGGTGGAAAGAAGGAATGTTCTGTTCCACTGATGGAAAATTTAACCTGGATCCAAGCCTGTGGAAGGAATGGCAAATTACCAAGGAACAGTACTTACAATACCTACAGGTTGCTAAATGCTATAGGGTGATGGTTAGAGTTGTCAAAGCTTAGAAAGAGCTAAGATTGACCAGGGAAGCTCACAATAATAAAGGTTTTTTAAAAAAAAGTGATGTGAAGAGTAAACAGCAGGAAAGGAGATGATAGATCCACTACTGGGTGGAAATTGAGAAATTCTGATGGAGGATAAAGCAAAGACAGAGAGGCTTAATGCCTATGTTAATTCAGTCTTCCCTCTTGGAAGATGGAGTAGAAGCCCACTTGACATTTGGTGTGCAGGATTGTCATTTGCAGGTGGATATAAATACAGAAGTAGTTCAGAAGTATCAGGATTCTCTGGATGGGTAGTCTAAACGGTGCCCACTTGAGAGTGCTCTCCTTAGAGTGCTTGAAGAACTAGCTGGTTAGTTAGCAGAGCCATTATTCATTATCTTCAAGGCTTCTTGGAGGATGGTTGACAGATGATGACTAAAGATTGCATGTTCTGACAGATGACTAGAGAAGATTGCATGTTGTTCTGATTTTTAAAAAGGGGAGGATGATCTGGGAATTTACAGGCTGGTCAGTTTAACCCCTGTCCCAGGGGAAATCAATGGGTGGATTTTAAAAGAGCTGATTTGTAAACATCTAGAGGAGTTGATTTGTCTCCAGTGGGTCTTGTCAGACTAATCTCATTTCCTTTTTTGACTAGGGGACAAGTTTGGTCGATTGGGGGATGCCATGGATATTGTACATTTGGATTTTAGCAGGGCTTTTTTTGTAGCAGGAACTCCTTTGCATATTAGGACAAAAATCCCTGATGTAGCCAATCCTCCAAGAGCTTTCAGGGCTCTTAGTGCAGGGCCAAATATAAGCTCCAGGAGGATTGGTTACATCAGGGGGAGTGTAGCCTAATATGCAAAGGAGTTCCTGCTACAAAAAAACCTTGGATTTTAGTAAGGCATTTTATAAGGTTCCCCATGATGTTTTGAACAGCAACTTGTAAGGCTGTGTGGATAAGATTTTAGGACAGTTAAGTGGATATATATGCCCAGGAGGTCATTATGTTCGGCCTCCCAACATCGGTTGGCCATCCTCAGCCCAAGAGATGCCTGTCTTGCCTCAACTAGGACCAGGGCTTTTTTGGTCCTGGCCCCGACCTGGTGGAATAAGCTCCCTACAGAGATCCGGGCCCTACCAGGCTTATTAGCCTTCCGTAGGGCCAGTAAAACGGAGCTATTCTGCCAGGCTTTTAGTTGAGGCTGTGGGTGTCTATTCTTGATCTGGTTGGCCTCCTTTTGGCACTGTCACTTGTGTTACAAAATGGATTATCATTTGCCATCTCTATTAGCTATCATGATGGGAGACGGCCAGGCTGGGCAATATGTGATACGATAATCTTCTCTGTGGCAAGTCCTTAAAGGGATGGGAGTACCAGACCACCTCACATGTCTCCTGAGAAACCTGTATAAGGGTCAAGAAGCAACTGTCAGAACGGGATATGGTACAACTGATTGGTTTAGAATAGGAAAAGGAGTTCGACAAGGATGTATATTGTCACCCTGCTTATTTAATTTATATGCAGAGTACATCATGCGGAATGCTGGTCTGGATGAAGCACAAGCCAGAATTAAGATTGCTGGGAAAAACATCAACAACCTCAGATAAGCCGATGACACTACTCTAATGGCAGAAAGTGAGGAGGACCTAAAGAACCGCTTGTTGAGGGTGCAAGAGGAGAGCACAAAAGTAGGCTTGAAACTCAACATCAAAAAAAGCTAAGATCATGGCATCTGGTCCCATCACACCTTGGCAAATAGAAGGGGAAGACATGGAAGTAGTGACAGACTTCACATTTCTGGGATCTAAGATCACTGCAGATGGTGACTGTAGCCATGAAATTAGAAGACGTTTGCTCCTTGGGAGGACAGCTATGGTGAGCCTGGGCAGTATAATAAAAAGTAGAGACATCACCCTGCCAGCAAAAGTCCATATAATCAAAGCGATGGTATTCCCAGTAGTAATGTATGGCTGTGAGAGCTGGACCATAAGGAAGGCTGAGTGCAAAAGAATAGATGCTTTTGAGCTGTGGTGCTGGAGAAGAATCTTGAGAGTCCCTTGGACTGCAAAAAGATCCAATCAGTCAGTCCTAAGGGAAATCAACCCAGACTGTTCCCTGGAAGGTCAGATGCTGAAGCTGAAGCTCAAATACTTTGGCCACCAAATGAGAAGGAAGAACTCACTGGAGAAGATCCTGATGCTAGGAAAGTCAGAAGGAAAAAGAAGAAGGGGATGGCAAAAGATGAGATGGCTGGACAGCGTTACTGATGTAACAAACATGAATTTGATCATACTTTGGAGGATGGTGGAAGACAGGAGGACCTGGCATGACTTTGTCCATGGGTTCACAAAGAGTCGGACTCAACTGTGTGATTGAACAACAACAACAAATCTGGAATGTTCCCTTTTCCCATGGATGGTATCTACGTAACATCACTTGACAGTCATAAAACTGAATGCCTTTCAGTACAATCCTAACCAAGGACACAACTTTTGTTGTCAACTGAATGGGCTTAGAAAGTTGTAACTTGGTATAGGGTTTATTATTTATTTATTGAATTTATTAAGCACCCTCCCCAGCAGAACTGAGCTCAATTCCACTGTTATTGTTCCACAGTTCCATGGTGCTACATGCTAAGAAATTTCTCCTTGTTTATTTACTCTCTTTTTTTTGTCACCAGCCCCCCCCCCCCAATATTACATGCTATCTTCTCCAGTGCTCAAGCATGTAATCTCCAGCATTTTTTTAAAAAAACCACCAATAGCAAGGATCACTCAATCCTCTTCCAGTATATGGAGATAGAAGGTATCAGGTTTGGCACACCACCACAAGCACCTGGCAAAAGCTTAATTCTCTGCATAGCAGTAGTGAACACAATTTGGGTCAGGGGCTTTGTGAAGGAAAGGGCAACGATCTGGCAAACCGACCTTGTCCTGAATTCATCTATAGACTTAGAAGGCAGGCTTAAGCCTTTATGTACTTTGCTCTATGCAAGAATGCTGAGGGCCTCAGAATGTGCTGCCTTTTTACCTCCTTCCTGGAATACACATTTGGGGCAGACAGCTAAGGTAAACATCTGTTTCCGTATTCTGTATACTTCTAGTAAATGATTGTGTAGAGCAGAATGTATAAAATAAAACACCACCACTGTGAAGAAGGCAGCAGAGACAGACTGGTGCGATGAACATCAACCCTGAGTCGTGTGACATTCCTACAGCTTTGAGTTGAAGGCTAGCAGGGCTTTCTTTTTTTTTTTTTTCTGGAAAAAGAGGTGCTGGAACTCTCAAGAGGAACGTGAGGGAGAAACACACCAATGCCCCTCATGAATAAAAGGGTTTTTTTTAAAAAAAAAAATCGTTTCCACAAAGAGATTCCAGAACTCTGTTCTGCCATGTTCCCTAGGGGGGAAAAAAGCCCTGAAGGCTAGTCATTTTCATACAGCTGTTAGAAACCTACATTTTGAAAACTGACTTTCCCTTACTTGATTCCTGAGTTAATAGGGGCAGCTGTCAGGTTACCCCTCACTGAAATTGGCCACCACATTGTTATTCTCCCTCAAATATTTTCCAATATTCATATCATACTAGTATATTCTTAATAAGTTATGAGACCTGGAACATGAGGTTATGTTGGGGGGGGGGGGAATCCGGGATGCTCAGTCACCTGCCAGTCTGGTCTGTAGCCCATCTGCAATGTCAGACATTCAATAAACTGTTCATTTGTGTGGTTGTGTGGCTATGCACTTGCCTCTGTGGTGTGGAAAAAAGGGGTGCAGGGAATGTCTCTAGAAGAAGGCAGGTCACTCTTCAATAAGAATCCTGAACTGAAGTCATACGTTTCTACTGTACAGTATTTCCTCCATAGGTAACAAACATTACTTCATCCACATAACTGAACTGCATATTTGGTGATTCACAGTGATATACATTTTGCATCGCCACTGTGACTCCCTACAAGATCATGGAACAAACTGATGGTTTTGCTTTTCTGGTTGGCAACTCAGTTTTGACCTTTGATCAGCTGGCAGCATCAGCTTCACCTGTGCAGTCTTATGCCGAGACACAGACCTATCTACACAGTAAAAAAGGCAAAGGTAGTCCCCTGTGCAAGCACTGAGTCATTGCCATCCCATGGGATGTCACATCAGGACGTTTTCTTGGCAGACTTTTTATGAGGTAGTTTACCATTGTCTTTCCCAGTCATCTACACTTTACCCCCAGCTAGATGGGTACTAATTTTACCGACCTTGGAAGGATGGAAGGCTGAGTCAACCTTGAGCTGGCTACCGGAACCTAGCTTCCATCAGGATCGAACTCAGGTCATGAGCAGAGCTTCGACTGCAGTACTGCAGCTTACTACCCTGAGCCATGGGGCACATTGATCTACACAGAACATGCAAACATTTTTAAACATGAAAAGCTGCTTCAGGAGGATATATTTAACTCTTTCTCCACCCATTTTTCTTTCTTTATTGAAAATGTTCATATGCTTGTCTTCCTCCTGACCAACCCAGGAGTCAAGATGGGTTACAATATATAAATAGAATAACCACTGAAAAGCCCAATCCCAGGTCTTTGCAGAATGTGCTTTAGACTAAGGGTACTGATGGTAGACCTGGCTGGGAAGAATGACTCTGTCTCACAAGAACACACAGGGAGGGGTGGTCCTTCAAGTATGTGGGCCTCAGGTCATGAAGACCATTAAAAGTAAGCACTAGCAGACCCGTAGATACAGTGGGCCCCAGAGGGACCAGGCCCATCCTTTTAAAAACCCCTTCCAATTGTATGGCCCTTCCATTGGAGTGCCCCCAGTCTTTCCCCTTTGCTCACCACCACTCTGAACAAGTAGTAGCATTAGGGTTTGTAGAGTCTTTCGGGATCAAGTGCCGTGTTCTACTGGAGAAAGTTTTCCTTCCAGACGTTTCGTTCTCAGCTGCGGAGAACATCCTCAGTGGCTTTGCAGCCAGAGCAGGCGCTCAGACCTTCTTGGCTGCTGTGCATTGAGTGGGTCTAGGTTACTGTCTAGGTTACCCACTCAATGCACAGCAGCCAAGAAGGTCTGAGCGCCTGCTCCGGCTGCAAAGCCACTGAGGATGTTCTCCACAGCTGAGAACGAAACGTCTGGAAGGAAAACTTTCTCCAGTAGAACACGGCACTTGATCCCGAAAGACTCTACAAACCCTAATGATGTTACCAGCCGTGAAAACCTGAAATCTTTGATAAGTAGTAGCATTGCTGCAGGTCTCTCTGTGTTGCTCAAAACACTTCCTCAAAGCCTTTCCCTTTCACTGTCTTCTCTCCCCTTCCCTAACACAGTGTGCAGAGCAAGGCTAGGGGGGAGACTCTTCTTGCAGCCAGCCTTCTGAGCTCCCAAATTTGGTTTAAGAGGTCTCTGACTCTCTGAGAGAGGGGCACATAAGAAAGGGGTGGGGGAAGCAGAGCTGCTGTGACTGCCCAGGTGAAGGGAGGTTAGCTTGTGGAACTCCAGACAGCTTACAGTGTCAAGAGCCCAGGGACGCCAAACCAGGTAGCCCCTCACCGCCCCCCCCAAAAAACCAACAACAACAAATGCTGCTATGGTTCCCACCAAACATGAAATTCTGGCACTAGCACATTGAAATAACCCAGATATAAATACACAGCCAGTGATGAGATCTCAAAAGCAGAATATTATTGCCTCAAACACTGGCCACTGAATACAAACAGGCTACTACATTTTACCCAAGCCAAAGTTTCTGGCTCATCTTCAAGAGCAGCCTCATGTAGGGCACATTACGATAACCTAGACTTGAAGTTATTGAATTATGGATCACTGTGACCAGAGTGAGCATCCGCAAATGAGCAGCCAGCTTCCCCATCTGAAATGAAACTTGTTTCTCCAACAGGAGATCAGGATCCAACAAGAATTCCAGCTGCACGCCATCAGTCGTAGGAAGAACAATTCCATTTATAGCTTCCTTTCAGGCAACATCAATCATATCTGTCTTATCTGGATTAGAGTTCAGTTTTCTCTCCCGCAGGTATTAGGCCAGGCCAGGGCAGAGATAGCAGAAGCTGAAGGGTTAGTCAAAGTGATATGTATTGCTGAGTGTCTTCTGCATGTTAATGACACCAGCATATTGATAGCATCCCACACCAAAGCCTTCGACAATCTCATTGAGGGGACCTATACAGATATTAGAGATAGTACAGAACTCTGTGGAACTTCTTATGTCAGCTCCCAAGGGGATGATTCAACAGCCTTCACGGCAACTGTTTGCAGTCGGTCTGATTAAAAGGACCAGAAGCATTCCAACGACTTTCTTTACTCCAGATTGCCCTCTATGCAGCTTTCTTCTCCATTAAGATACAAGGAAATCCACCCAAGCAGAAATTGTTGGGGCTTTGGAACCCAAGGGCCACTAGAGCTGCCAACCTCATTATGCCACTTTGGACTGAATGCATTAATACTGCATGAGTCTCACCCTGGCATACTAGGCTGAATCAGCGCCACTGTGTTGCAAACAATAGCTGCTACCATGCCCTGTTTATTACAAGGAACAGGACAGACATGTCCCCATCTCCTGATGTGCAACTCTGGAGCTCTGGTATTTTTTGAACATGTTCCTACAGCTCACCATTAGATAGGCCAAGTGATTTCAAAAACTTGCAACAGCTCTTTTGAAAGGACTCTGATGCATCAGGGTGTGAACCATGATGTAGGGAAGGATGCTGCACAACCCTCCTCGCTTAAGCAATCGCAGGTAAATGAGTTGTAACCATTACTGCTTCATGTGCTCATTTGACAGAGGATTATCTGTTCTGGAGAAGATTCTCCCCAGCAGGTGCATGTGCAAAATGCAGCTGGGAACAGGAGCTATGGTTTAATTTGCCTGAGGCTGCAGCTCTGGGATCCAATTTCAGGGCCAGGGGGTTAGCCCTAGAATATAGAGGCAACTGGATAATCCCCCCTGGGAAATCAGGGGGAATTTGATCCCTTCAGGACTACAGGACAGAAACCTGGCTGGCTTCGTGATATGCCCTTTCTGTGCAGTATTTACTCTTTTAGTATGGTGCAAGGACCTTAGTTATACCCCTCCCATATACTGTGGCATTGCTGTTTTGCTCACCATTACCTGATTCTTTGTTTACAGAAGTAGACAAAAGAAGTAGCAGCTGAATGGGAGATTAGCAGAGCCCTTCTAAACAGAGTTACACCCTAATTCTGTTGACTTTAATAGACTTAGAAGGAGGTTAATTTGCTTCTGATTTTACCATAAAACAAATCCCTTGTTTGTATATAATTTAAAATGCCCCATGCATGCTCTGTTCGCTTTCTGTACTTGAAGATGGTGCCCCTGTTGTGTTTGTGTGTGCATATGAGCGCCACTCCTGTGAAATTTTTTAAAAAGTTATACATACCCCACACAATCCTCTCATCACACTACACAAGAATACAGACAACTTCAAAGATATCAAGGTACTATTTCACAGTTTCCGTCCAACTTCACCCCCCCTCCTTAAAATGACATCAATGCAAAAATGAACATAAAAACTCACAAAAATTACAAGTATTTAACATGTTGTAAGTTTGTGGTATTTTGAAGTTTAAAACTACAGAGGAAGAACTGGAAATACTGTAATAATTGTTTCACAAAAAACAGGAGGATGTATAGATTGAAGCAACATCTTCCAGACTCAATGTTATGACTCACAAATGACAAACCATGGGGTATTCAAATGGGGAAGCCCCCCATTTGATAAAGAACCCAGTATTTACTACATAAAAGATGTGTGGTCACTACAAGACCCCTGGGCCCCCCTCCACTGCAATTCCAACACAAGCATCATATGAAAGTAAAACACTGGCACAAATCCAGGTGTCTCCAGAGTGACCAGCATTCCTAGAATATTTATCCCCTTACTCCCCCCCACACACACACCTAGACCTGGATGAGGCAGAAAAAATTACTCTATATTTGTAGAAATATAGCCTACTAAGCAACCATTAATCCTACTGCATGTAGTACTAGTTATCCATATGCTGAGAATCTTTCTGAGTATATATTGAGTGATTTTCCACCACTTGAGCAACAACACACAGTTTGCAAACAACTAGTATGGAGGGAGGAATGAGTGCACAGGGCAAAGGCATGGATTCCTGGTTGGCCTAACAAGCATAATGTCAGGAGCCATAGCATGTCTCCTGTCATTTTTTGTTTTTCTTCCTGAGCGGTTTTACATATAACATAATAAGAACATAAAAGAAGCCATGTTGGATCAGGCCAATGGCCCATCCAGTCCAACACTCTGTGTCACACAGTGGCCAAAAAAATTGTATACACACACACACACACATTGGCTAACAACCACTGATGGACCTCTGCTCCATATTTTTATCTAACCCCCTCTTGAAGCTGTTTATGCTTGTAGCCTCCACCACCTCCTGTGGCAGTGAATTCCACATATTAATCACCCTTTGGGTGAAGAAGTACTTCCTTTTATCCGTTTTAACCTGATTGCTCAGCAATTTCATCGAATGCCCACGAGTTCTTGTATTGTCAGAAAGGGAGAAAGGACTTCTTTCTCTACTTTCTCCATCCCATGCATTATCTTGTAAACCTCTATCATGTCACCCCACAGTCGACATTTCTCCAAGCTATAGAGCCCCAAGCGTTTTAATCTTTCTTCATAGGGAAAGTGTTCCAACCCTTTAATCATTTCTGGACTTTTTCCAATGCTATAATATCTTTTTTGAGGTGCGGTAACCAGAATTGCACACAGTATTACAAATGAGACAGCACCATCGATTTATACAGGGGCATTATGATACTGGCTGATTTGTTTTCAGTTCCCTTCCTAATAATTCCCAGCGTGGTGTTGACCTTTTTTTATTGCAATCACACACTATCTTGACATTTTCAGTGAGTTATCTACCACGCCCCCAAGATCTCTCTCTTGGTCAGTCTCTGCCAGTTCACACCCCATCAACTTGTATTTGTAGCTGGGATTCTTGGCCCCAATATGCATTACTTTGCACTTGGCCACATTGAACCTCATCTGCCATGTTGACGCCCACTCACCCAGCCTCAACAGATCCCTTTGGAGTGCCTCACAATCCTCTCTGGTTCTCACCACCCTGAACAATTTAATGTCATCGGCAAACTTGGCCACTTCACTGCTCACTCCCAACTCCAAATAATTTATGAACAAGTTAAAGAGCATGGGACCCAGTACTGAGCCCTGTGGCACCCCACTGCGAAGACTGCCCATTTATACTCACTCTCTGCTTCCTATTAATTAGCCAGTTTTTGATCCACAAGAGGACCTGTCCTTTTACTCCATGACTCTCGAGCTTACTAAGGAGCCTTTGATGAGGAACTTTATCAAAAGCTTTCTGGAAGTCAAGGCAAACAACCTCTATTGGGTCTCCTTTGTCCACATGTTTGTTCACCCCCTCAAAGAAATGTAAGAGGTTAGTGAGGCAAGATCTTCCCTTACAGAACCCATGCTAAGTCTTCCTCAATAACCCGTGTTCATCAATGTGCCTACTTATTCTGTCCTTGATAATGGTTTCTACCAACTTTCCCGGTATTGAAGTCAGACTGACTGGCCTGTAATTTCCTGGATCTCCTGTGGAACTCTTTTTAAAGATGGGGGTGACATTTGCTACCTTCCAGTCCTCAGGAACGGAGGCAGATATCAATGAAAGATTACATATTTTTGTCAGGAGATTCACAAGTTCAACTTTGAGTTCTTTCAAAACTCTTGGATGTATGCCATCCGGACCTGGTGACTTATTAGTTTTTAATTTGTCTATCAGTTGTAGGACCTCCTCTCTTGTCACCTCAATCTGACTCAGGTCTTTCAACACCCCTTCCAAAATAAGTGGTTCTGGAGCGGGCAAACACTTCTCGTCTTCCACAGTGAAGACGAAGGAAAAAAATGCATTCAGCTTCTCAGCCATTTCCCTATCCTCCTTCAGTAATCCTTTGACCCCTTGGTCATCCAAGGGCCCCACTGCCTCCCTGGCTGGTTTCCTGCTTCTAATATATTTGAAGAAATTTTTATCATTGGTCTTTATGTTTTTTGCAATATGCTTCTCATAGGGTGCGGTCACACTCACCATTAAATCGATCTGCAACGCGCCTCTATTATAATCCGCACAACCAATTTCCCGATCAGACAACAGCTGGGCTCCTGTTCTATCCCATGGGGGTCCCACTGCTGGTTGATCAGAGTGCTCTACCAGACCTCGTTTCATGAGATGTCAATCTGCATTAGCGCAGGTGCAGTGATGCCCGCTGTCTGCACTATCGAGCAGATCCAGTGTCTCCTCCCTTCTCCACGAGAGACCTCGCACACCCACCATGACCTCGTTCTTGAGGGCGGGGATGCGCATCGCTTTTAAATGGGTCGGATCACTAACAGTTTTGCTAGTCCGTTGGCACTACTTTTCCAGCACGAGCACTATGCATGCAGAAAAAAACCCAAGAATTCAAATCAGTTCACATATAGTTCACATCTAGTTTCAAAAGTGAGTTTTGTTTCCGGACATAGGGGCGGGTAAATGATTTATCGAGCCAACATTTGCTCGCTCATTCACTGGCGCAGTGATATCACTTGCAGGGGGCTTTGGATGGGAAGTGGTGGTGCGCTTCCGACGAGTCGCCAATGATGGAGCGTTCAAACAAAGAAATTCTGCTCAGGAACCGTCAGAAGAATTTTGTTCCGGATTTAAAGCAGTATCAAATTAGTCCACGCCCCAGTCGTCTCAACGCAGGACTCGAACGAGCTAACCACCATTCGCAGATGCTGACGTTTGGACAACCGCTTAAAATCCGACATGCTTCCAGACTCCACTCATGCCCGTAGCGGGATTTTCTGAACGTCTGACCTCACCCATAGTCCCTTTTTGCCTGCCTGATCACAGTCTTGCATTTGATTTGCCACAGCCTGTGTTCCCTTTTATTAATCTCACTTGGACTAGCTTTCCACCGCTTAAAGGAGTCCTTCTTACCTTTTACAGCTTGCATTACTTTGTTTGTTAACCATGCAGGCTTTTTCTTATACCTGTTTGTGCCTTTCCTAACTTGTGGTATATATTTTATCTGAGCTTCTAGGATTGTAGTTTTAAATAGCCTCCAAGCTTCCCCAAGGGTTTTAACTATATTTACCTTTCCTTTCAGTTTCCTCTTCACATGCCTCCTCATCTCAGAGAATTTACCCCTTTTAAAGTTAAATGTGGCTGTGCTGGTCTTTTGGGGCAACTCTCTATTTATGCAAATGGTGAAATCAATAACGTTATGGTCACTGCTCCCAAGTGGTGCAATCACTTTTGCATCTCTCACCAAGTCTTGGGCATTACTTAGGACCAAATCCAGGATCGCCCCACCCCTAATAGGTTCTGAGACCATCTGCTCCATAGCACAGGTTCTGAGACCATCTGCTCCATAATAACAGCCACTGTCTTGCTATATGATATATCATGGGGTCACATGTACTGTTATTGGAATGGTTTGTGCAAGATTATTTTGTGAGGCCATTAGTGGCTGCTTGAGAACGTTGTCCCACCCCCCCTCTTTTTGTACAATCTGGAGACAGAGACTAGGAATGAGATAAGGAGATTGACTCACTGTGAATGGTTTCACGAAGAATTATATCTTTGAAGGTCAGGGGTGGCAAGCCTGCACTTTTCTAAAATTACTTAATGTAGTTTCGTTTCTGGCAAGACATCTGTATGGAAAGGTCTGAACTAGTAACATATCAATAAAGCTTTATCTATGTTTTCATAAACCAAAGTTTATTTGGGTGGCAAAATCTCACACCTGAAATGTTTCCTAAAATCCTTTTCTCAGGAAGTCACCACTCCCTTAGGAGCAGGATTTTGGGGAAACATTTTGGGCTGCTGTGAGAGGTCCTTGATTCCATGGAAGTCCTTGATCCCGTGGAGATGCTGCACTGGATCCATCACCTAGAGTCAGTCTCTCTTTTTCTGTCATTCTGGAGTCTAACATGGCTTTTAGAAATTAGTTGTGGCCTTACACTGCTTCAGTTCATCCCTTGATTTCCATAAGAATTTTGTGCCTTCAGTTTTTACTCCCCCCCCCCCCTTCGGTTTCTTTCTGTTTCTTTTGAGACCACTTTTACGTCTGGAAGCTGATTTTGATTGGCTTTTCCCTCATCCTTATTGTTTCATTGATTTTCTTTGTCTTGCTCATTCCCACTCACCTCCAGCCCACTTTTTGATGACTGGATACTGTTATCAAACCACTCCCTTTCCTCAGCACCAGGGCTCCAGGTTCTGCCACCTTAGGCCCTTAAAGGAAGCTAAAGAGAAATGTGGAGCCATGCTTGAACCCTGGAGATAAGCAGAGCAGAGCCAAATTGAAACTGTATCCCTTGGTGAGCTGCCTGAAGGATTCTCTGAAAGTGGACAGAACCAGCAGTCCAGCTTCAGCCACACCTGTTTGGGAACGACAATCACACCTGCATTGGTGAATTGGACTTCAGGAAGTCCTACAAACGAAGAAAAATATTATATATTGTAAAAGGGACTGTAAAATAATTTCAAATTAATGCTTAAATATTGTGATTTAAAATGTTGTTTAAAATATTGTTTTCAATATATATTAGTTAAAGCTCTCACGGAGTGTTCTCCTATATACCTTACTCATACCCGTGAGCTCTCTGGTTTCACCATCTGGAAGGTTGGCAACCCTACAACAGGCCCATTGTGAAAACAGGCCTTACTTGGTCAGTTGCCAACCATTGAGAGCTGTGAGGGGGCCCTCTCCAATTGCAGCTACTGCTAATGAGGGAGGGAGTCTCCCTACCTCCTCCCACCTCCTTTTCCATCTTTGCCAACAAGGGAAGGAGTTTCTCTTTCACACACCCCTCCAGCTTTCTCTTTGCAGTTTGCTTGATGCACAAATGTTCTGCAGACTCTGAAGCACATGGTCCAGTCCTTTTCATGCCTTGTTGATTGTACTATGTGTAATCTGCCTTGAGTCCATGTAAAAAAGGCAGACTATACATAACATACATAAAATAAATTTCTAAGGTTTTATTCTCTGAGGTGACACTGCTTCTGAAGACATTTTAGAAACATCAGCTGTTCCAGGACATGACAATCAGACCCCTTACTAGGAACACATAGCAAGGAATGTATTTCTCTAGTATGAAAAGAGTGTCACTAGTTTTCAAGTTTGTTTCTGGATGTAACTCAATGTGCTCGTTTTGACCTATAAAGCCCTACAGATTCTGGTACAAGGTTTACTCAAGGTTTACTCTCACATGAATCTGCCTAACAGCTCAGATCTGCATCATCAGCATGGCATGTACAGACCTTCAGAGATGAGACAGGAGACTGCTGGAACAAGGGAATTTTCTGCAGTGGTGCCTCACTGAGGAAACTTCCCTCCCTTCATCTAGTACTCACTTTATCATCCTTTGACATCAGTTGAAGCCTGCCCTGCTTACCTATGTTTTTAGTAACATTGATGCTGAAAGCGTTGCTTCTTATGTTGGTTCATAATGTTTAATTGGTGCCTGCCTGTGCTTTTTAAATTGGATGTCTTTGATGTCATGGTTTTAAAGTGTGTTGTGTTTTAGCAAAAAAAAATGCTGTAGTATTAGCTCATTTGTTTGCCTTGTGCAGCATGTGGAAGAAAAGAAACTGCCCATGCAAGCAGGACTTTTGGAGCATCTGGAAAGAATATGCATCTTTAATCTGTGTGGAAGGAGTTGGGTCCTATAGATTAAGTGCATCACAGTTTTCTGCCTAGGTAACTCACAGGTCAGCAAGCAAACCTCTATTTTTTCATATACAATAATGTATTTATAGGTCAAACTGGCATCTGCTTCTTTCACCTGTGATATATAAGTGTAGTAGTTGATTGGAAAGGAATGCCCATATGGTGTGTTATAGAACATGTGGCCCAGGTTCTTCTGAGCTCCTCAGTAACTTCTATTGCCATCCACTGTTCTGTAGAAGAGTTTGAGGAGGGCGTACAAGTTAGGTCTTCAGAGTGGGGTCTGCCAGACACTGGTTCTTGCTGTGGAAGCTGACTGGATGATTTTAGACCAGTCACAGACTTCCAGCCTAACCTGCCTCACGGGGTTGTTGTTTAGATCAAAGAGGGAAGAGGAGATTGATGTAAGCTGCTTTGGTCTCCCACAGACTATGAAGAAAGACTGTCATTTTCTTATGTAGAGGTTGTAGGGAGGGCGAAGGCGATGGAAATGTGAAGTCAGAGCGGCAGATAAAGAGGAGATAGGTTGCCAACTCCAGGTTAGGAAATTCCTGGAGATTTAAGGGATGGGGCCTGGAGAGGGTTGAGTTTGAGGAGGGATAGGATCTCAGACAGGTACAATGCCATTTCCTCCTGGGGAACCACTGGAGATCACTCACACTTACAACTGCTCTTTTAATTGTCATCATTATTATTTTTATAACGCTGTAGTTGTTGTTCATATATTTTAATAAATACAAACAAACAAACAAAACGACTCCACAGTTTAGAGGGAGTATTGCCTATTGGCCATGGGATTTTCACTGAACCTGATGTAATGCTGAATTCTTTGCTTAGCAAGTCAAGAGTAAAATCCGATCAAGTGACTTTAACAACTATAAAGAAGGTGATACTCCTAATCTCATCTGGTTAACTATCCTTTGATTTCACACATACATCCCAGGTTGCAATCTTATGCATATTTATTTGAGAGCAAGCCACACTGAACATTATGAGACTTCTATCAAGAGCAGGCATGCACAGGATCTGGCTGCAGTAATCCATGGGATACAGAATTGCATGGGTGCCATGTAAACACTTGGTGATTTTCTCCTCCCTTTTCACATTCCATGTTTTGTTCTGTATCAGTCGTTTCAAGTGTCTGCAGGGTGTTTTTATTGTATGAGTCCGTATTTGCTCTTTTCAAGTATACCTTGAGCACTTGTCAAATGAAGTTATACATAGCAATTTAAATCACAGTAGACTTGATCCAGTCAATGTCAAACACTTTAAAGACCCATTAATTTAAGTGATAGCGATTAAGAGGATATGTACATATTACCTGCAAATGCATATAATGCAGCCCTGAAGTTTTGAACTGAGAAGCCAAGGGACAGGCTTTCTTAACCTTACCTCCACTGGCCATTTTTCCTCACAAAAGCCCTTCCCAAGGTTATTTCCCCCTCCTGCAAGGTATCAGATGCATCATTATCCTTGAGAAAAAACAAATTTGAAACCCTGTGACTGGGGTTGGCGAAAGTTTCGGAGAGGACAACTTTGAGTAGGAAAATAGCTGGCGGGGAAGGGGTTTGGCATTCCTCTGTCATTCCTCAGATTAAGACCACAGCCACTCTGAAGTGCATAACAAAAAACAGCGCTGTGACTCAGTGGTAGAGCATGTGCTTGGCATGCAGAAGGTCCCAGGTTCAATTCTTGGCATCTCCAGTTAAAAAATATGGCAGTAGGTGATGTGAAAGACCTCTGCCTGAGAACCTGGAAAGCTGCTGCCAATTTGAGAAGACAATACGGACTTTGATGGACTGAGTCTGATTCAGTAAAAGGCAGTTTCATGCATTCATTTCCTGTAGAAAATTCCGGATCCCATCTAGTGTTGCCAGGTCTGTGTTGGAGTCTTTGGGGGTGGATTCAGGAGAGGGTGGGGTTTGGGGTGGGGAGGGGAGGGGCCTCAGCATGGTACAATGCCATATAGTCCACCCTTCAAAGCAGCCATTTTCTCCAGGAAAGCTTGTCTCTGCCAACTGGATATCAGTTGTAAAAGTGGGAGATCTCCAGGCCCCACCTGGAAGCTGGCAGCCCTACTTCCACCTCTCCACTCAGAACCACATGGCTGAAAACACGGAGTTAAAATGGGGACTCCCAAACCCCTCAGATCAGGTCAGCTGGATCTAATCATCACCTGCAGCAGATCAAAGTGGTAGGATCTTAATGTGGCAAATAGGCTGCAGATGGGGAGGTCACGTTTTCAATCCTTCCCCTTGTGACACTTCCCTGCAGACATCCGTTGAACACATCTGGAAAGAGCCAGGGCTGGCCCTAGGATAAATAGTGCCCTAGGCAAAGTGAGCTTTTGGTGTCCTCCATCTGCTTTGCAATATTGCCAACTTGTGTGGCTTGTGCAAGACTGTAAAACCTAGCAGAGTATTAGACTGTACAATGCCCCTCAGGTTTTTCCAGCAATGACTGTGAAAAAGACTCAGAACAAACTACCTACCCTTTGCTGCTTTTCTTTCTGTGCTCCCTCAGGCTATTCCTTCTTAGTTCTTCTTTCCTCTTTCTCCTCCCATCTCTTTTTAAAAACCAGCTTCATCCTCTAGAATGAGCCTGGAACCTCCAGGAGACTACTGAAAGCAGTCCTTCTGAAAAAATAAACACTGACCGATTCCCCACTAGCCTTACCCCACTTTCACTCTCCTCTTCTCCGTGGGGCTTCCGTCAGATTTTGCACAAGCTGCCCTGAGTCTGCAACTCGCTCCACCTCTTTCGCACAGCAAGCAAGATCCTCTAAAAACCGGTTTCTGTTTGCCACGCAAAAGAGGCGAAGCTAGTTGCAGCCCTGGGGCAGCTCGTGCAAAGTCTGAGGGAAGCCCCACAGAGAAGAGGAGAGTGAGAGCGGGGTAAGGCTAGTGGGGAATCGATCACTATCACACTATGGGAATTTCCAACATATCACTGTTGGGGGAAATGTAGGAATAGCTTTAGTCAAAATTAGCACCCCTGCTTCCCAATGGAAGAGCATTTCTTTTTCCAGGGCAATATGTCCTCCCAACAGTCTCTGAGTTCAAGCTAAATGGAATGTGTATCTAAATGCACATAACCACTGCAGATGGACTTCCAGTGGAATGTGCAATCCAGGTACACATTTCAGTGCACCTGGATTTGGACCCCCAAATGTGCACCTGCAATCCAGGTACACATTTGGGAGTCCAGGTGCACCCCCAAATGTTCCTGTAGTCATGACGGTAGTATATGCAGTTTCTAGAGTTGCCAAGTCCAATTCAAAATATACCTGGGGACTTTGAGGGTGGAGCCAGAAGACTTTGGGGGTGGAGCCAGGAGACATTGGGGATGGAGCCATAAGCAAAGTTGTGACAAGCACAACTGAACTCCAAAGAGAGTTCGGGCCATCATATTTAAAGGAAATGCACACCTTTTAAATGTCTTCCCTACATTAGAAATAATGAAGGATGGGGCACCTTCTTGTGGGGCTCATAGAATTGGACCCCCTGTCCAATTCTTTTGAAACTTGGAGAGCATTTTGAAGAGAGTCACCAGATGCTATGCTGAAAATTTGGTGCTTCTACCTCAAAACACAGCCTCTCCAGAGCCCCAGATACCCCCAGATCAATTCTCCATTATACCCTATGGGAATCCATCTCCATAGGGATGCAGTGCCCAGCAGACATTTCCCTCCCCCGCACCCTGTTTCTGATTACTCTGAAGCGGGGGAGGGCCTGCTCCCACCTGGGGATTGTCATCTCTACTCATGAGTTGCTGAACTTCCAACTTCTTCAAAGTAACACAGAACAACCAAAGGTTCAAGTTTACCTTTCCTATGCAAACAATCTCTGAAAAGATTGTGCAACCAATGGGTCTGGGCTGCTTTCACAGGCACTGTGAGCAGCCATATTGTTCTGCCTCCTCCTCCTGCCCCCATTCAGCCTTAAAGACACAGGCACACCATCCCAAAAGGAAGCCTTTCCAAGCAGAGTCTGAAACCTCCGGAGGTGGAAAGGCACATGACGGCTGTGGAGGCGGGGCTTCTCCCCACCAGCCAGCTGACTGGGAGTGGGAAGGAGTCTGGGAAAGCGGGTTTTTTTCCTTCTATGGTGGTGAATTTGGCCTATGAATGAATGCCACTTCAGACAAATTAAACCTATTCTGTGACCCTATTGTATCAGATAACTCTTAATTGTTATGCTTTGATTTCAACAACAAAAAGAATCCCCAAAAGTTGAGAATTACATTGATGTTTGATCATGTTTTTCCATTTAAATTTTTGTCATATTATTAAATATCAGAGAGAGAGCCCTATACTTGAGGATTTCATAAAAATATTTAACTGGTCACCATGATTCATTCATAGAAAAACAGAAGTGCCTTACAATGCCATTGTATTATTTACTGTATTTACCATCCTTTTAAGAGCCCTGTGGTGCAGAGTGGTAAAGCTGCAATACTGCAGTCCAAGCTCTCTGCTCACGACCTGAGTTCAATCCCGGCAGAAGCTGGGTTCAGGTAGCCATCTCAACGTTGACTCAGCCTTCCATCCTTCCGAGATTGGTAAAATTAATGCCCAACTTGCTGGGGGGGGGGGGAGTGTAGATGACTTGGGACGGCAATGGCAAACCACCCCGTAAAAAGTCTGCCGTGAAAACATCATGATGTGACATCACACCAGAGTTGGAAACAACTGGTGCTTGCACAGGGGACTACCTTTACCTTTTTACCATCCTTTTAGGTTTGCTCTGCTATTCTTGTTTGTAGGTTCCAATTGGAAGCAAGACAGTATTTTCATTCTCCAACTTCTTTTTACCAAAATTTCTCTTTGGATTTTTATGCTTCAAATGACATGTTCTAATTTCCAAAGTGAAATCAATCCACTAACATGCAGAGGATCTAAATGAACACACTGGGACAAAATACATATACTCTAATTACAGAATTAACTTCAGGAATTCTCCTGTGTAACACAAGAATTTAGGAGGAATGAATGAGCCAACGCCCTGTAATCCTGTAAGTTACATACTCCTTCTCCCTGGAATGGTTTCTTTTTATTTGCTTTGATAGCACTTCCGTCAGATATGCAAACAGGTAACACACCAAAGTGTTTCATACTGAGCATGCTTTCAATTCCAGGCCTATGAGATTCCATCTGGAAGATGTAAGAGGCAGATTTTTAAATGCTAGAGCCAGCTGGGGGCGGATCTTCCCATACCAGTCTCAATGGATGTAGAGGGACTCTGCAGCCCAGTGAAGTCAGGAAGCAAACAGCACAAGAGGGGGGCAGCTTCTCCCATACCATTCACAGCACAACGCAGAGGGACCCTGCAGCCAACCTTAAACCTAGTCTGGGAGTCAATTCAGAGACCAAACCTATTGCCTCCTCTACTCATGTACCACCCATGCTCAATTTATCACCCAAGAAATTGTTTGGATAGACAGAGCAGTGAATCAGCAAAGGACCAGCAGTGAGTTTTTAAAGAGCGCCTTCCCAAATCTGATAATCATGAACCTAAACCTGCAGTATGAAATGTTACAATCCATTCTGTCTATCACTTCAGGTCCCTGCCACCCTATTGCCACCTTATTCCCTTACATTTGTGAACCAGGATTAAGGTTTTCTTGACCAAGGATCTCCCAGATTCTGGAACCATACATAGAATGTAACTATATGTTTGAAACTACATGTTAAGTCATGGCTGGGTCCACCACAAGCACTTTCAATCAGACATGTGCTGCAAACAGCATGTTTAGACTCAGTTCCCAGGTATCAAAGAGTCCAATTCAAATTGGGGTCATGGAACATGGTAGAGGGAGTTTAAACTTCTGCCAAGTGCTGGTTTTCCACCATGAAATGACCCTGAAGAAGGCACTATTTTGCCCCATAGGGTATCCACAATATACCAATGCGGTACATGCTGCAAGAAATGAAAATATTGATACTGTGACTGAACTGTTTCTTTACATGTGTTGTTGTTTGAAGTGGATGTCTTTTTTTCTTGCACAATCAAAAATATATGAACTGCTGGAAGACAAGCAAACAGTTTGTCAAAGGTTTGATGTTGTTAATCACAACGTGCCTGACTGAACCAGTGGGTGGTAGAACATCTGTGAACTTACCCTGTGGTCAACACATTCATTTCAGTATGTATGAATGAATAAATAACAAAATAAAGAGTTTTCATTTGACTCTCTTTCCAAAACAGAGCATTTTAAAACTTTGGCAAGTACAAAGCCTGCCACAGGATCTACAAAGTTC
The DNA here is from genome assembly GCF_032191835.1 of Heteronotia binoei. Taxonomy (NCBI): domain Eukaryota; kingdom Metazoa; phylum Chordata; class Lepidosauria; order Squamata; family Gekkonidae; genus Heteronotia; species Heteronotia binoei. The sequence continues at coordinate 39,658,694 of NC_083226.1, forward strand.
TGTGAATCAGGTGACAAGAGGATGACAGGTTTCAAGAACGATGAGGAGGGAGATAGGAACACATTTGGCTGGAGATAAGCATCAGATGCTTAGTAGAAATGAAAAGGATTTGGCTGGAGATAACCATCAAATGCTTATCAACAGAAAAATTAGCTAGAGATCACAGTGGCAAGATATCACCCCCCCTCCCGAAACCATTAGATAAATCCATGGGTGGATTTGCAAACCCTTTTCTCACGCTATAAAGTGAATTTCAGTTGGGTTTTTTTTTTAATGGTAGGCACTGAAGTAAATATTTATCCTATTAATGTCAGCAGACATTCAGATCATAAATCATTTTATATGTGGACATGTTTAAAACTGGGCAAATAACATAGTGTAAGTAAATACAGCCAAGAGGGTAAGACATCCAATAAGTCAGGGATGTCAAATATGTGGCCCGGGGGGCAAATCAGGCCCCCATAAGGCTCCTATAAGGCCCCTGAGCAACTGACTGTCATCTGCTTCCTTCTCTCTCTCGCTTCCTTCTGCATCACAGCTTGCTTTGCCAGGCTCTCTGAATCACACAGCAGAGCTACTGAGCCAAGCCTCTTTTCCTTCTATTGGCTGAGGCTCTTTCCCCTCCTAGCCCCCTGAGGAAGGAAAGGTCACTGGATCCCATAGGAGAGATACAAGTAAAGCACCTTTAGGACCAACACATACTAATGTTTTAATCATGTTTTATTTTAAGTTTAAAAAAAATTAATTGTGTTTATCTGTGTCCTTTATAAAGTTTATATTTTTGCTACCTAGCATTACATTGTATGACACACATGGCCCAGCCCGACAAGGCCTCATTTATGTCAGATCCATCCCTCATAACAAATGAGTTCAACACCCCTGCAATAAGTAATGTAATAGAATTAGGATTACAGAAATCTGAAACCAAAAGAAATCTGAAACAAAGCATAAGTATTAACACAATATGTTAAACAATGCAGAAATTATACAGTAGGATAATACTAGGGTTGCCAGGTCTGACTCAAGAAATATCTGGGGACTTTGGGGGTGGAGCTAGGAGCAAGAGTGTGACAAGCACAATTGAACTCCAAAGGCAGTTCTGACAATCACATTTAAAGAGACTGCTTGCCTTTTAAAATACCTTCCCTCTATTGAAAAAAATGAAGGATAGGGACACTTTCTTCTGGGTGTCACAGAATTGGATCCGCTTGACAATCTTTTTGAAACTTGGGGAGCGTTTTGAGGAGAGGTACTTGATGTTATGCTGAAATTTTGGTGCCTCTGCCTCAAGAAAACAGCCCCCTAGAGCTTCAGATACCCACAAATCAATTCTCCATTATACCCTGTGGGAATCAATCTCTATAGGGTATAATGGAGTGCCCAGCAGACATTTCCGTCTCTCCTCCCCGCTTTCTGATAACCCTGAAGCAGGGGGAGGGCCTGCCCCCACCTGGGGATTGACAACCCTAGATAATACACTGGGAAACTGATAGTACATACTACACAAAGTAGTATAGTCTTTTCTTATTATTAAAATATTTTTTTCAACCATGCTGTTATAATGTAGCCCTGTTATAATATAGTGTAAAAATGTTCTCCTGAATTATTCAGTTTTCCATAGTAGGTAGAATGCCAGGAGCCTTCCTGACCTCAGCAGGGAGCCCAGCCTATAAGGCAGGGAGCACAACAGGAAATGCACACGTATGGGCAGTTGCTGATCTTGCCCATTTATGGAGTGGTGCCTGCAGAAGGCCCTGCTCAGATGAATGAAGCTGTCATGGCGAAACTTAGGGCAAGAAACAGTCATGCAAATATGAGAGCCCAAAACCATGAAATGTTTATATGTGATTGCCAATACCTTGAGCTGAATGGTGATGGTGTCCACTGCCATTTTACAGTCCTTTAAAAATGTTGTGAAGGCCTGATCCTGATCAGGCTCTCAGTGTGCTGACTTTGCACCCCAATGTCTTTCCAAGTGCTAAAACTGCCGTGGGTGGGGGAGTCATTTCAGCACTTGATAATTTGCAGGGGGGAAACACAAGTGCCTCAGCTCATTACACTGTGGTCCCAATCAGCAGTGAGCCAACATGGCATTTTAAAATGATTTTAAAACGGTGGAGGCAACCTTATGGCAGCCACAAGGAAGCCATCACATTTTTTTGGCTTTGATGGGCAGCCAAAGTAGCCACTGAAGAATGGAAGCAATATGCATACTCTGCATAGCTTCTGATAATAGATAAACTGCTGTATTCTGCAATAGCTGGAGTCATCAACCTGACCTTGAAGGAAGGCCTATGTATGTATGTATTTATTTACAAAATTCACACCTCACCTTCTAAGGCCGATAAAATGAGCACCCAGATTGCTAGAGGTAAAGTGTAGATGACTGGGGAAGGCAATGGCAAACCACTCCATAAAAAGTCTGCCAAGAAAACGTCATGATGTGACGTCACCCCATGGGTCAGTAACGACTAGGTGCTTACACAGGGGACTACCTTTACTTTTTTTTTTCTGCCCTCAATGGGCCCATCAAGGTGGCTAACAGATTTAAACATATGTAATAAATACATTCCTTAAAAGCCATAAAACCAAAGAAAAGGCACATTATTTAAACCAACACTTAAATACAAAAAGATAAAAACAATTAAGACATTTGGCAGGATGGATGAAACACTAAAAAAAAAAAAAGTCTTCTGTTTCCCTGAGGAGATAGTTCCAGAGTTTTAGACCCATGATGAAGGCCTTTTCCTGATTTTCTACCTACCTAATCTTGGAAGGTGGGGGCACCCAAAGCAGGGCATCAGAAGATGACTGGAGAGGTGCAGTAGGTTTGTAAGGGTGGCTCTGTGCTATGTGGAATGCATCATAGGAGTCTAGTCTCAATGGCATGGATCAGATGGGTCATTTTCTGGACTAAATTGAGTTGGAAGAAATCATTTCTTGCAACTGCATTAACTTGCTTCTCCAGCATTAATGCTGCATCCAGTATAACCCCAGTGCTCTCAACCGAGTTAGCAAAGGTCAACTGAACTCCACTGAAAGTGAAAATGAAGCGTCCTTCAACATCTCTGACTTCCCAACCAGCATTACCTCTGCATACCATCTATTCATCATCATCATCATCATCATCATCATCATCATCATCATCATCATCATCATCATCATCATCACCATCACTATTACTATTATTACTATTTTATTGTTGTTGTTATTATTATAATTAATTATTATGATTATTAACATTTGATGAATTGCCCTATCCCGGCTCAAGGAGATGTACATTTAAAAACACACACACATATATATAAAGTTACATAAAAAAAATTAAAAACCCTGATGGCGTCTTTAAAATGCTCTTATTCAGTCATTACATCACATCAGGGTGGGGGGACTGCCTCCAAGAGGGGGTGGAGAGGGAAAGGTGCCAGCCTGGCAACCATCACTGTCCTTATACAAAGGCTTGGCGGAACATCTCTGCCTTATATGCCCTGCAAAACTGTAAAAGATCCCACAGCGCCCTGATGTCTTCCTTTCTTTCTCTTCTTAAAAACAGCAACAACAAAAAGAACATTATGACTCTATGGGTGGTTTCACACAAGAGATTTGGCTGAACCTAGCCCCACCTCCCATTCAGATTAAATGTGCATGATTACATGAGTACATCTGACCTCTGAACCGCACCCGTTCTCATCCCATCTCCAGATGTCTCCCATCCAGATTAAAAAGCCACCTGGATCTTCCTGGTAGTTTCCCCCTGAATTGCATTTAGGTCGCTGTCTGAACACCTAGGTGCAACTCATAAGTGGAAGAGCTGTGTGATCACGCCAAGCCATTTCCTGCACAGTCGGGGTTTCCCCGCCCCCCATCCCTCTCTGAGGAGTGCTTGTGCACTTCTCTGCTTGAGTGCACACACCAGGGGGGGGGGGCTTTAAAAAAAACTCTTTCTGCAGTGGGTCCATGGTTGAGGTGCACTAGCAGTGTGAATAAACAACCATGGACCACTGCTGGGATCCTGGCACTTCAGCAGACAGTGTCTGATTCCTCTAAAACAGATCAAACTCAAGTGGGTTTTTTGCTGATGGGATAATATTGTGTAAGTTTCACAGTGTGAAGCCACTCTATGTCCCTGCCTTATGCTGAGGCATCCCATTGATCCATCTAGCTTTGTCAGTCAGCAGCTCACCAGGATCTCAGGCCTGGGATTTTCTGTGGGCACAACAGGTTCATTGCTATTGAGTCAAAGACACACACAACCCATGATGATGGTGCTGCAAATGTGACATTCCTTATGAAAAAGTGTGTATCACAGTCCACCAGTTGAAAACCATAGTTCATTTGCCTTGAGGTTGTCAGGAGGGTTGATAATATTATAGAACACTCCATCCAGATATGCAGTTGTAGGCAGGGCTTTTTTTTTTTTAGCAGGAATGTACAGGAACACAGTTCTGGCTGGTTTGGTGTCAGGGGGTGTGGCCTAATATGCAAATTAATTCCTGCTGGGCTTTTTCTACCAAAAAAGCCTTGGTTGAGGACTTCTGGGGGGCGGACCTTGGAGGCGGCTGCTTGTTCTCCGCTCTCCGTGAGATTTTATTTTGCCTTTTGCCTTTCTCTCTTTTACACTCCCTTAAGTTTGTTTTGGCAGGGAGTGGACTTGTTAAAGGTTAAATGGTTCTCTGCTTTTTGGTCTAATAAGATCCTCTGAAGCTTAGGAGCTGCTGTTTTCGCCTTATTTACTGAGCCCTAACCGTTTTACCCCACTTGGGGAGCATTCAGACCCACCAGAGAAAGAGGAGTGCGGTTGCTCACCTCAGCCAGTCGGAAGGGCAGCGGCTGTAGATGATTCTGGGGCGTGGCAGCTGCCCAGCAGGAATCTGACTGAGGGGGACTGTGTTGCATCAGCAGGCAGCAATCTGCTTGACTTAATTGCAAGAACTGTTGATTGTATTTTCCTAAGGTATGGAGGAGATTACGAATCAACTTAAATCTCTCATAGCAGCGATAGCAGGATTGTCCCCTCCAGAGAATAGTAACCAACATATGCCAATCAGATCATTAACTTTGCAAAATTTTGGCAGTGCATGGAGGTCTGGGCAATTCACACCCCAGAGAGAGAAAGATGAGAACCGCCAGCAATTGATCCTCCAGTCATGTAAGATCTGCTTGTTGGTATGTAAGTATAGGGGATCATACCCATACTGGGGAAATAAATTCATGGCTAAGAGCCGGCTTAGCGAACTTTTGAGGACTAATCCAGCTGCAATTGACCTTATATCAATAGAGCCGCTCAATCATCAGAGCCAAGCAAAGAAAGTTTTACTTTCCTTCCCCTAAGATCCCCACTTTACTCCTCAGACAAAAAACAAAATTGAGTACAAAAGGGGTTTTTCCGGTACGTGTATTTCAAGACAACGTTGTACGGGCCCTTTATCCCATGAGGCCTTGTGACAACACTTGTTCTAACAATAGACGTGGAACGCAGAATTTAGCTATTCCCCCAAATGCAGATCAGAGGAATCTTTCCTCTGCTGGTGTACCAGCCTTCTGTAAGCAAGTTGGGAGTGATTCCCACGATCTGAGGATGGAGTCCGAGGGTGTTTCATTGGGACGGACTATGGAGGATATTACTCCTCTGGCTTGTCAGATGGGAGATGGAAATGGTTGGCTTGAGAGCATTGAAGAAAAAACTCTGCTGCAAGATTTTGCATTCCTGCCAGCGGGGGATCAAACAGCCATACTGTTCAGACTGGGCGGGGTTTATAAAAGATTGGAAGAAGTTTACCAGGCCTGTCTGGAGAACGAGGCATCAGTGGACAAATCGGTAGCAAGAGCTGATAGCTCAGGGGAGATTAACCAGAGAACTGGGGCCGCAGGAGTGAATTCCTCCTTGCCCACAAACGCAGTCCAAATCTCAGGGAGGATAAATGAAGTGAGCCCCACCTTGGAAAAGGACTGCCATTATGGATCTTATCCCCATCTGTCAGATAATCCCGAGGTCATCAAGCAAAAGGTCAAAGAAGGACTGAAGAATCATAGCCACAATGGATGTGTATTCCAGGACGATAGTGGGGCCCTGGACGCAATAGAGACAGATTGACTGACCCCCAGCCAACAGAAAGAGGGTTTGACATTTCATTCTCTCTCTGTAATATCATGGAACATCATGGGATGGGCTGCTAGATCTAGGGAACCAGATGCCAAGAACTTCATGAAGAAATATGATGTTATACTCCTCCAGGAGACTTGGTCCTTAGATTCTATGACTCTGGATGGATATAACATATATGAAGCACAGGCTGAGCCGTCGGTGAGAGGCAGAGCCAAGGGAGGATTGGGGATGCTGATATCGACAGCTCTGAGAGTCCAAGTCATCCAACCACCTTTCAATACCCGAATGGCAATGGCTTTGATCCTCAAATTTAAAGAAATTGATTGTTTGATTTTGAATGTTTATATTCCCCCCACTAAAATCAAAGCCCACATAGAGCTTGCCTGGAGAGATTTGGAGGCTTATATGGAGGAGCTATTTAGGACATATCCGACAGCATATGTTATAGTGGGAGGTGATTTTAATGCTAGATTAGGGAAGGATGACAAGACTTTAAATAGGGGGACATGATGTTTGTCTCCAGTGTGCTGAGTTCCCCAAGTTGCCCCATGAAAGAATATCTAAAGATATAAAGTGCAATTACGCTGGCCATCTATTAGCCCGCATGGCCAGGGTCCTGGACCTAAAAATTTTAAATGGTTCCCACACTAATAATCATCCTGGGGAATACACTTACTGGTCTGGAACTAGGTTAAGTGTAATTGATTACATTCTTGTTTCAGGAAACCTAGTGCCATGTGTTGAAGCATTTGAGGTGGCCACTTACTGTGGCAGTGATCACATTCCTCTCACCTTGATTATTGCAATTCCCAGTCTTCACCCTCGCATAGAGGACCGTTTCTTGAGGAACAACGAATTTGGGGGGGCAACATGTTAGGATCAAATGGGACAACCAAAAGAGGAAATATATGCAGGAATTTCTTAAGCAAGAGCACATATCTAAATTAGCAAATGACATCAGGCTTTCGGAGGAGGAGGGAGAGATCATTAATTTATATGAGGATCTCATTTGGTATTTCCAATCCCCATTAGAAGGGCAGATATCTAGTTCAGCAAGGAGGGGAGGGAAGAACAACGGTTGGTATGATAATGAATGCTTGATGGCAAAGAAGGAGCTTAGTAAAATATATTTGAAATATAGGGCGGCTCCAGAGGCAGTCAATAGAGAACAATTAAAACAACAGAAATCTAGATATAAAAAGTTAATTGCCAGGAAGAAGAAAGAAGCGAAAGAACTAGCGTGGTTACAGCTGGGACAGGCCGTTAAATTTAAAAACCCATCACTTTTCTGGAAGTTGGTAAATAGTGGTTCAGGTAGACTTTCCTCACAGGTTACTAATACTATTCTCCCAGAAGTATGGGAGAATTATTATATGGCATTGTATGGGACATCAAATGAGGTGGTTTGCTCCCCGGAGGATTGTCAGGAACTGCCAGAGTGGCCTCCGGTTGAGCCTTCAGAAATAAAATCTTTAATTGGAGCCCTGAAGCCTAATAAAGCACCAGGACTTGACTTAATCCCGGCTGAACTAATTAAAGAAAACGCTGACTGGTGGGCTCCAGTACTTGCCAAATTATTTTCTGAAATAGATAGAACAGCGAGGGTACCCATGGGCTGGGATACTGGGGAGGGATGGTGGCTCAGTGGTAGAGCACCTGCTTGGGAAGCAGAGGGTCCCAGGTTCAATCCCTGGCATCTCCAAAAAAGGGTCCAGGCAAATAAGTGTGAAAAACCTCAGCTTGAGGCTCTGGAGAGCCGCTGCCAGTCTGAGAAGACGATACTTACTTTGATGGGCCAAGGGTCTGATTCAGTATAAGGCAGCTTCATATGTCCATATGTCCAATTATTGTACCTATCCATAAGAAAGGAGACAGAAATGACCCAAATAACTGTAGACCTATTAGTCTTTTAAGTATCTTAAGCAAATTATATGCCAGCCATCTTAAAGAGAAATTGTGGGAGTGGATTGAGTATAATAACATTTTGAGAGAAGAACAGGCTGGGTTTAGACCGGGATGTTCTACTCTTGATCATTGTGTAGTATTGGACCATCTTATTACCAAATATTCCTCTAACAGCACCGTTGCCCTATACGCTGCCTTTATAGATTTCAAATCTGCCTTTGACATGGTACAGAGGGACATATTGTAGGAAAAATTGAGAGGGATGGGAATCGATCTGAGGCTACTGGCATTGATAAAAGCATTATATAGGAACACCAAGATCAGGACAAGGATAAACCTGAAGGGACATCTCACAACATATATCAAAGTAGGGAAGGGAGTTAAGCAAGGTTGCATCTTGGCCCCACTCTTGTTCAACCTCTTTATAAATGATCTGGGGGAACATCTAAGTGGCCCAGAGGTGCACACTCCAAAGATTGCAGATAGGCATATCCCGCTCCTGCTATATGCGGATGATGCAGTGCTGATCTCTAGAACCCCAATCGGGCTAAAGAGAGCAATGAAAATTCTAGCGCATTATTGCCAAGTTAATCAGGTTGAAATAAATTATTCAAAATCAAAAATTTTAGCCTTTGCAAATAGACCTAAGGTATATCATTGGGAGATAAACGACAGGGCTATTGAACAGACACGCTGCTTTAAGTATTTAGGGGTAGTTTTTCAGGCCTCAGGGGCCAGGAAGGCACACGTGGACTACGTCACAACAAGTGCAGCAAAAAGTTCAGGAGCCAAAGAGAAATTTTACTGGACCACCGGGGAGCAGAACGTGGCGGCTGCAGTCAAGGTCTTTAAGGCTAAGGCCCTTGCCCAAATATTATATGGGGCACCTTTGAGTATAACACCATATCAGCATCTCTGGCATCTAGCGGAGAAAGTGCAATCTAAATTCCTTAGGCATATATTACAAGTCCCCCCATGTGCTCCCAACTCACTTATCAGAGTAGAAACGGGTATGGTCACAGTGAAAGCAAGATTGTGGATTGCTGCTATTCTCTACTGGTACATACTAATGACTCAGCCCACCAGTTTGGCGGGACTGATAGTAAGAGACTCGTTTGTGCCTCCGTGGATCAGAGAAATGGAGTCCAAGTTGGGTTATTATGGACTATCTAAACAATTTTTGCTCAATATGGAGCATAATCTGGTTAAACCCTTTCTTAAACAGAGAATCTTGGATGTCGAAAGACAGCATGATTTGAATCAGCTTAAAGGTTATTTACCAGGAATAGAGGAGCTACATAAAATAACACTGATGCCATACTTGCAAAATCTTGACAAAGCAGAGTATAGAAGAGCATTTACTCTTCTCAGATTTGATGTTACCGTCAGCTATTACTGAAGGCAGATACACAGGACAATTATACGAGGAGAGATTGTGTATTTGTGGGGACAATAAATCGGAAGATAGGGAACATGTGTTATTCCAATGTAAATTATATCAGCGTATTAGGGCTGATTATATACTCCTGATTTGTTCCAGTGTCCCTGGAAGAAATATTAGATTTCAGCCAGATAAATTATTGGCTGATAGGAACAAAGGAACCACTTTATGTGTGGCAAAATTTGCTTTGCGAGCTATAAGTCTCTGGAAGCAATTCTTAAGGGAAATACCCAATTGAACGCCCCGGTTCTGGAACTTAATTAGTGCTCTGGGAAGGAGATCATATTTTATTTGATTGGTCTTTGACCGTATTAAACTCTACAAGTGCCCTCAAGTGCCTTGGTTGTAGGTATATGAACGTACAACTCAGATCTTTCTAACAGTTTTTCTGATCTGGCATATCACTTCTCCCATACAGGTCAATTAGATTATTTATTGTCCTCAAATTTAGATGCTTAATTCATCTAAGTTTTCCCAAAACACTGTCAGCTATTTAGAAGTTTTTATATAAACAGAATCACCATTGCAAACAAAGGCTCCTAACAGAGACAGTGGTTTAGCCTTTTCTATTTATTGAAAGGCTGTCTTCCAACACATTCAGGCTCCTTAAGATCATGCATAAGAATAGATCATTGAAACTGGGAGGGAAATGAGATCCAAGCCCTCAACAAATAGAACTGGGTTTGATCCCCCACTCCTCCATTTGCAGCTGCTGGAATGACCTTGGGTTAGCCATAGCTCTCGAAGAGCTGTCCTTGAAAGGGCAGCTGCTGTGAGAGCCCTCTCAGCCCCACCAACCTCACAGGGTGTCTGCTGTGGGGGTGGAAGATAAAGGAGATTTTTAAGCCGCTCTGAGATTCAGAGTGGAGGGCAGGATATAAATCCAATATCATCTTCTTCTTCCCAACACAGTGGAACAATTTTTTAAACATTTGCAGAGGTTTCAGATTTGCATTCCCAAATCTGAAACTCAGCTGAGCTTTCCTAGGACACCTGCTTGGTGGCGGGGACTATAACTTGAACATCCCAGATTCAGTCTTCACGAAACTTGGAGGGCAGATGGAGGAGAGCCTGCTGAAGTTTGGTGTCTTTAACTCAGACATGGGCCACTCTGCACCCTCCCAAACTTCCAAACCAAACAAACCACAATTCTGTTCAGGAAGCAAAAAATTTCGTAAGAAAACATAAATCATGGTTCGTCCAATTCAATGAACCACAAAATGGAACAAACCACCATTTTTCTATTCATGCCCATCCCTAGCATAAATACAATTGCTGGTACATGCAGACAACAAGGTGTAATTTCAGCGTTAGCATGTGGAAATCTATGGGATCGAACTCCTGTCTTCTATTTTGTCCACTTATTTTGAAATGTCTCCTTTGACTTATGGTGATCCTTCTTTATGTTCCTCCCTGTTTTGCACATTTTTCTGGTACTCTTCTTTTTATATTTCTTTGTCAATTGCACATTCTCCACCCATTTTCTCTAACCACATGTCACTTGTGAAATAGCACCGATTTGTTATGTATATGGTTCAGATTCTGTCATACTAAACGTGATATAAGAAGCCCATGATCCTCTTGGTCATATAGCAGCAAACTGGAGAATGGGCTGAATTCAGTTATTTCTCCCCAGTTGTGTTGAAACAAAATAAAAGTTGGAAATCCTGATAATGGGTCTTCCAGTGGTAATCAAACCAGCAGACCCAGCTAGGTTCCTTTAGTGGAGGAAATGGGGACCAGAAGCTCTTAAAGGTATACAGGAATCAGCTTATTGTGTTTTAAGTCAAGCCTCTTCTTCAGGGGCAAGTGAACCAGTTTCTTTGGAGGAATTGTTTCCACAGTCTTGCATGCTGTCTGAGTAAACAAGAACTAGAAAGCTATTTTGCTGAAATGAAATCTGGGCACAAGCATCATATATATATTTTTTTTTAAAGGAAGGATTTGGTTCACTTGTTTCCTTGTGGTTATGCTTATCAGGTTCCCTTGTGGTTATGCTTATTTGCATTAAAATACACCTCCTAAACAAAATGTGTACTCATTTTGGGACTATAAAGATAATATTATAAGGGTTAAACGTGACCAAAAAGGAGCCACATTTTTTCAAAGCAAAAGACTTTTAAAAAAATTGGTCTGTTGTGAAAATTAAATACTCATCCCAGTATTTATTGTAAATGGAACAATACAAAATTAAATAGTTGATTTTTAAGGGGCACAAAGTTCAGGACCCATTCAGAGAGCAGAATGCTTCACTTATTGCTCTGCATCAAACTACAGTGAATTGTGCAGCTTCATCCATTACCTAATCTTTGGGACCCCATTTGAGTGGAAAGGCAACATACAAATGTGTGTGTGTGGTATATGGTGGTGTAAAGTGCGATCAAGTCACAGAGGATTTATGGCAACCTTGTAGGCTTTTCAAAGCAAGATACATTCAGAGGTGAGTTGCCATTGCCTTATTCTGCATCATGATGACCCTTGTATTCCTTGGAGGTCTCCCATCCAAATACTACCCAGGGCCAACGCTGCTTAACTTCTGAGATCTGGGTTGTGCATTAGTATGTGCAGCACACATGACTGCGTGACCCGTTTGGTTAAATATTGCTCATGATTTACTGAAAGAAACAGGAAACAGGATTCAACTAGTCAACTATACCACAGACTATTTCGGCCCTGTAAATGATTCTTATCAGCTGCATTCAGAAAACATTAACCAGAATGCAAATACTCTGAAAAAGATAGAAAGAAATAGAAGAATTAAGAAGCTTTTAATACCTAATCAGTACTGATTCTGCTAATGCCCAAATGCATGGAACGAGCACATAATTTCCAAGCTGTGCTCACACTACATTCTTGGTTAGTCTCGGTTTTATCCTGATGCGTTTGGGATGACGCCAGCGTTTGTGTATGACTCAAAATGAACCTGTAATTGCATCACTATCTCAATAATGTGCCTGACAAAGCTCACAACAGTCTGCTGTTGTGCCTTTTAATCGAGTTATTAGGACTGGACTGTTCTTCATTGCTGAGCTTAAGAAGACGGAGCTGTACTCTTGCAAAGGGATAAGCATTTGGGGACATTTTAAGCTTCAGCTTATTTGTGAATGTGATTTGTGATTATTTGTCTGGGTCTGCATGTTGTGAATTGTGACTGTTTTAAAGTATTATAAGAGTATGAGCATGAACTTTATGCACTTATAAACACTTTATTACTTGTGCAAGAATATAGAATACTTTTTGCAGTAATTGGCTGTGAGATTGCGCTTGTGTAGCTTTGTGGCACGGTCTCCTCTTGTGTAGTTCATTTTGAAGAAAGAGCAGGATGCTAAGTATACCCTATCAAGGCTCTTGGCAACAGAATTCTCTTTTGCAAGACTTCAGATGCCATTTTAGCTACTGCCAGGGTGCCATCCCACACTTTGCCATGGATTCCTATGGCTCAGTTGTTGCAATGGTATGAGAAAAGCCACCTCCATTGCAGAAACTTGCCATTGCCCATGGAGCAACCACAAGTCAGGGATGGTGTCATGATAGGGTTGCCAAGTCGAACCCCAGAAATATCTGGAGACTTTGGGGGTGGAGCCAGGAGACTTTGGGGGTGGAGCCAGGAGACACTGGGGTGGAGCTAGGGAGAGGGGCGGAAACGGCGCCGGGGAGCATGGCCATTTACAAGAAGGGCGGGAAATCAGAAGCCTAGCACTGGTAGAAAGGTGGCACCACGAGCACTTCACTCCTTTGAAAGTGGAGAAAGACAACAACTTCTTTTGCGACTTTCCTAGCAACCATGAATTCACTCAGACAGCATACGCTGACGTGACACCAGAAGCAACGCGGGGATGGTTGAAGTTGCTTGAGTCAGACAGGGGCCGGGCAAAGATTTCCAGTCAGCGAGGAGTGGCGGCGACCACAACTCTTCTCAGGAAGGAAGAGAATTGCAATAATCTGTACACAGGAAATTGCTTGAGCTTAATTTGTGGAAAAAATCCATCAGATTTTATTTCTTAAGAACTTGGATGGGTATATTTACTTTGCTCTTTCATTTCCTCACTTACTAGCAGTTTCCTGATGTACATAGGCTTTGGCCATAATATGACTTTTGAAATTTCTTTTCAGCCCAGTTCCCATTTATATTTCATACTTTATTTTTTAATTTCTCTTGTCCAAACTGAATTTACAGTCTCAATCTTAAAACCACTTTCCTGGGAGTAAGCCCCACTGAATAGATCTTAGAAGAATTCAGAGTAGACCTGTATAGGATTACTCCCTTAATTCTTTAGGTAGGTTTTTGAATGTTTATTCTTTCCAGACAAGTAAAAATCAAAAGGAAAGATAACTATTTGAATTTATCATATGTGGATTCCTTCCCTATATGCTCACTTTTCCTGAATATGTTGACTGAACAGAATTCAAGATGTTCCAGTGGAAGAAGGGTACTATAGATACAGTGCATTCACACATTACAACTTCCTTGCGTCCCCCAATCATCTTCTTTTCTCAATGTTGTCAGTCTGGGAGTTCCATGCTTGGAACTTTATTCCCAGGCATGTACAAGCTTCAAAGCCCTAAACAGTCTGGGGTCATTGTATCTATAGGACCACCTCTCCCCACATACCCCTCAGAGAACATTACTCTCATCTAATAACAACCTACTGGTAGTCCTGATACAGATCACACATTCCAGTAATTCAGGGGGGCTGGGAGGTACAGGGGGAGAAGATTGTAGTCAGGGCTTTTTTTGTAGCAGGAACTCCTTTGCATATTAGGCTACACCCCCCCTGATGTAGCCAAACCTCCAATAGTTTACAGGGCTCTTATTACAGGGCCTACTGTAAGCACCTGGAGGATTGGCTACATCAAGGGTGTGTGGTCTAATATGCAAAGGAATTCCTGCTACAAAAAAGCCCTGATTGTAGTTCAGAGAAGGAGTCTGAAATATGGGAATATTCCGTCATATCCCTCCTGATCTCTGGCCTATCTGTAGGAATTATGGTGTTCAGATTTCTGGTTTACCCTCCTCTTTGTCCTTGATGCTGTGCAGTGCCAGATCAATAAACAACAAAACTACGTCCCTTCAGGATGTAATAAAATTGGTTGGGTTTGATCTGGCTTCCTTGTTTGATACTTGGGTGAAACCTGATGAGGTTGTTTCTCTTACTCAGCTGGCTCCATCCAGTTTCTCAGTCCTTTATCAAGCTCAAATGGGAGGACAGGGTGATGGTGGTTATTCTCATCTGAGAATGTTTCCACTTTCAGAGGATCTCTGCACCTCAGATCTCCAGCACGGAATGTGTTGGCCTGGTCTGGGATGTCAGGAAGAGGATGGATATCCTGCTGGTGTATTATCCATCTAGCTCTCCACCAGATACCCTGCCAAAGCTAGCTGGCTGTCTCTGATTGGGCCATGCATTTTCCATGACTATTAGTCCTGACTTTTAGTCCACACAGACACAGTCCTGACTGAAAATGCTTCAGCTTTCATGTTGTCCATGTCAGCACTGGGACTGTCCCAAGTTGTATCAGCCCCAATGCAAGAAGCAGGCCACGTGCTTGATCTGACTTTCAACACAGGTACTGATCTGGATGTCACAATCACAGAACGGGTGTCATGGTCAGATCATTTCCTCTTTGAGGTTGGTATGAGATTTACTGCATCCCTCTGCAAGGGTGGCAAGTTGATTTCTGCCCCTCCATAGAGACTTTTGGATCCAGCTGGATTCTAGGATGCTCTGTGGGATTTACCAGAATCTGTCAGCTGTTCCCTTGTAGATAGCTGGATCAAGTGGCCTACTAGGTGCATGCCTGTGTTCCTGGTCCAGCTCCCATTAACATCAAAACCTTGCTATCTAGGTCTGAGGAGACTTGCCTGATGCTGGGTGTAGAATACAGGCGAGAGAGTGCTACTGGATTGCCTTTATCTTATCTCCACAGAGTGGCAAGCCATCCAGGAGATTCACAGGTTCACAATCCAGGAGATTCCCAAGTCACCAGATCTGCTACTTTTCACAGTGTCTGCAAGAGGGCATTCGAACTACATTACACTGGCCTCCATTGCTGAGATATTTTACCTTCGATGGCCCAAACAAAATATGACATCATTATTGGCCAGCTGGAAACCATACTAAAATGATACCTTCTGTCTCCTGCTCTGAACCAGGAGGTTTTTGTTTTAATGTATTGATTTTATTGATCTTAATGTTTTAAGTGTTGACTATGTTGTGATCTGCCCTGAGCCTGTCCGCAGGGTAGGGCGGAATATAAATTTACTAAATAAATAAACAAACAGTATTCAGCAAGGTGATGGAACTCTTCAATATAGTCTGCTACATTTTCTCTGGCTCCTAATCATGCTTTGAAAAAGTTAAAGCTTTGTAGGGTTAGGTCTTGGGCGGGTCTAAAATCTCTGGACACAGAGATGAAACTGTCTTTAGTTCTGTTCTACTCTTATATTCTGACAAGTTAATATGAAGGATTAAGCCTTGGTTCCACATGTGGCCGAACAAAGGGGAGGAACCATAACCTAGGTGAATGATGGAAACTAAGGTGAATGATGATTTTGGAAAACTACAACTTCAAGAATAAGTAGCCTATCCTTAGTATAACCATCTCACAGGGTATGTACAGAAGCAGAGAAAGAAGATTTGCATGTATTGCTTTTAATTTTGATCTTCACTCCATTGTTGTTACAAACTTAATGAGTTTCTCACAGGGAGTTGCAGCTATACTGTAGCTGCTAGTTCCTTTTGGCAGCTCTTGAGGGAAAGTGCAGCAGGGCCTGATTTGTATTGGGACCACTGTGCAGCAGAAGGAGGAATTCCTACCTTCTCTTCTGTGTTGTTTTCTGTGGCTAAAGAGCATGGGGGTTATGGGTAGGAGCATTAGTTTCTCTGGGAGAAAGCCTGCACATGCAAGCATTCAGTGACTGATAAGCATTATAAGCTTAGTCTGAGATTGGCATTTGAGTCACACTTGCTGTTGGTGTTTTTATTGTATTTTCATACATCATGGTAACCCACCTTGAGTCTTTTATTAGAGAAAGGCAGGTTAAAAATGGCATTCCTTCCATTCTCCCATATTGCCTAAGAAACATACAGTTATTTCTACTCCATCTGCGTTAGTTAGGTATGTTTTACTCAAATTCTGCCCATTACTTCTCCATTTACTGTCTCCAGCATTATAAAAATAATTGTGTCGGCACAATGAAATTTATGTTCACGGATGTATAATAATGTGTCATTCATACTACATACATGTTTTATTACTCAGTAGCTGTTATAAAAGGATATGAAAACAAGGAAATAACCAATTATCTTCACATCCTTCTTTCACATCATCTCACTCTCACAGAAGTCCATCTTTCTTGTCCCATGATTAGCCATAATCTCAATCTAACGGTGCAGTCCTAAACTGTGAGTTACACCCTTTGAAATCCATTGAAGTCAAAGAAGGGCATAATTCTGCTTTTCCCGATTGTTATAATTAGTATGTGTGTTGTTTATTCTGCTCTTTTAATTTTCTTCTAAATTCACCAATGAAAGAAATTTTAAAACAACAGCTGTGAAGTAACTAGGTGAGAGGAACCATCTTACGTGTAAACATGGAGTTTCAGCAAGGTAAGTCTGGCTGCTGATCTTTATCTCAATTTGCTTGATCCAGATGAAGGTATTACACATATTTTTTCACATCAACATTCTCATCAACATCCTTGGTCATCATGGGTTAGCACCATCTTGTCATTAAGAATATCTCCTTTAGGGGGCTTCCAGTGAGACCCTTTAGGAGGCTTCCAGTGGAAACCATGACCACACATTGAAGAACTCTTGCTGATCTGAGAGGGTAACACTGGCACCTGACCCTGAGAACAACAATCTAAACTACAGACTCAAAAGAAAGGGACTATAAAACATTGACTTACATTCCAGACATCCATAAAGCTGTCATGCTGGCCAGGTCACAGAAAAAAAGGGGGGATCTCCAGGCCAAAACAGCATGGCAGCTGCTCCCACAGTATTAAGAAGCTAGAATTGGAAATTCCTGAACCTGCACAGCCAAGATCAGCAAGCTGAAAAGCTGAATCATCACACACTGGAGTGATAGTGTAGTTGTAGAGAAAGATATAAAGAAACCAAAGCAGGTCAGAGAAGAGCAAGACTCCTTTCTGTTGTGAGCCAGGCCAGAAACAGCATAGGGCACTCTGTCAGACTGCAGAGCAAATAAGGCATGAGCACCTACTCAAGAAGTATAATCAAGGTCCAGTCCAAGGTGATGTACAGAGTCAGGAGTCTGGAGGGTCAGCCCACACAGTAGGGTCTGAGAATCCTAGAGTTACTCACAAGCAGGTTCTGGAGCAAGGCAAAGAAACAATCCAAAAAGTCACAGAGATGAGGCAGGCCTCAATGTAGTCTGGGGGACTTTGATTTGTTGCTTCCACAGCCTCCCTTGGCTGATTTGTATAGCCATATGCTTAAGGGTCATGCTTACAGCCAGCTGCTTGGAAGTAATCCTGCAACTACTCAAGCAGCTGGCATTGGGCCATGAGGCGTGCACTTTGTTGTCTCTCTCGTAGTTCTCTCCGTAGCCTCTTTCTGGAGCACTCTGAGCTTGTGGGTGATACTGGAGAGATGGAAACAATCAACTGAGTTTCACCCGTTGAATCAGATCTGGAGAATGTTGGTGGCTCTGCACCAGCTGTTGACTGAATCCTGACAAAGTCTGCAGCTCATCTTCCTGCTTGCAGGCTTGTGCTGACTCAGAGCTGGCTACATGAGACTCCTCTTCTCCTGAGGAGTCCTTGCTCTCACTGTGTTATGTCTCTTGTAATGTACCACTGAATAAAGCATGTTGCCTTCGAACCGTCTCGCAACTCAGGACATTACACACTGAGCCCCGGTTGACCCACAAGACCTTCATTCTAAAACTGGTTGAATTATGATCCTCATTAAGAAAGTGACATCAGGGACTTCATATGGTAGAGCCCTGAATATCTGCTTTAGAGGATAAGAGCCACAGAAATCCAGAGACCATAAATCAGCTTCAGAGACAAATGAAGGGGCTGAAATTTTACATAACTGATAGAGAAGTGCAATCACAGATGCAATTTATGGCTCTCAGTCTGCCAGAGAGAGCTGCAATTAAGACATTTTTTGACCAACTGCTAAGATAAATTTGGCTGCCTTGAGGATGATGGTATAGAGAGAACCCACAGAGTTCTACAAACCAGACTATCTGAAAATGCAGCTTCATAAGCTATTTTCATTTTAAGGCCTTTCACACAGAGGTTTTGGGTAATGAACTGCTGTGATTTTTCTCCAGGCATCCTCATGTCATTGTCACCCATGTGTAGTCTTCCCATGGCTTCTCACTGTTCCTCTGTGCTTCCTCAAATGTGGAATGACAAAGCTTTTACGTGAGCCAGTGTGTTGTAGCAACTGAATTTAGATCAGGGAAACCTGGATTGAATTCCCACTCTGTCACAAAGATGTGCAATCTTAAACAGAACTACAACCTTCTGTCTATTTAAATGCATTTAGAAGGGTGTGACTTTGCTTAAAATAGCAATGATCTTGGGCAGTCACCATTTTTAAATCAGAGTATATAAAAACATTTATAAACTAAAATTCCAAGAGATCATACAAGACATGCAGTTTCTTGTTTCTTAGTATGGAACTTCACAAGATAATGGCAAAATTTGGCTATCTGTCTAGAGATAGTTGGACTTGCATCCACCAAAAGTTTCTCCAAACATGCCTCGTCCGCGTCTGCCATTGGTTTAACTACAAACAGGGAAACAAACCTATCCCTCTGTACTTGGTGGAAAGGGCATCGAAAAAACATATGAGTCATCGACTCCACCTCTCCCATAGCACAAGGACAGCGTCGGTCTTCATACGGGACTTTTCTATATTTCCTTTCTAGCACCTTTGAGGGCATGGCTGCGCATCGAGCCAACGTAAAGGCTCTTCTGTGGGCTGGTACCTCCAAATAAAAAAAGTACTTGGCCGTCCTCATAACATATTTGGTCTCAGTAGCTGCTAAAAAAGAGGGGGCCTGTTCTAGATCCCTTTGTCTCTCTATATCGCAGATTCTTTGTTTGATAATACTTTTTGCTTTGGCATAGCTCTGCGCCAAGAGGTTTTCAAGTGAGAATCCTACACTTTCTAAGTTGCTTCTGACCAATTGCAGCCACCTTGGCCTATAGGGGTCTTGAGTTATTAAAGGGAAGAGGCCTTTTTTGTTTTTATGGATCCTTAGCCATTGATATGCCGAAGATAACATAATTCTGGCCTCAATTCTCATTTTGGGCAGTCACCAAATTTTCAGCATAGCATCCAGTGCCTCTCCCCAAAATACTCTCCAAGTTTCAAAAGGATTGGACCAGGGAGTCCAATTCTATGAGCCTCCAAAGAAGTTTCCCCTATCCTTCATTATTTCCAATGGAGGGAAGGCATTTAAAAGGTGTGTGGTCCCTTTAAATCTGAGGGCCAGAACTCCCTTTGGAATTCAATTATGCTTGTCACAACCTTGCTCCTGACTCCAGCCTCAAAGTCTCCTGGCTCCACCCCCAAAGTCCGCAGATATTTCTTGAATTGGACTTGGCAACTGTAAAGGGGAGGAGGGGGAGAAAAGAGCTGTGGGCCTGATTAAACCCCTGAGCAGGCCAATCCTGACCCATGGACCAGACATTTGACACCACTGGTATAAAGTTTTTGCTTAGTCTGAAACAGAATAGCTTATTTGCCACCAATTGCCATGCATGTGCAATAAAAATGGTATGCCTAGCAAGCTGGAATCTTGTGTAAACCCATGGTTTATATTAATTTTCTTTCTTGGTGATTTGAATAAATGATTCATATCCCTTTGATTTAAATTAACTTATTCTGCAATAGAGGAAATCTCAAAACATATGAACCACTGGACAATATATCTTCATATCAGCAGGCCAGTTTTTATTGACAACCTCTGAAAAGATTTTGTTAGTCAGGAACTGGAAAAAAGGAAGTAGAAGACCTCACCTTCCTATGCCCTTTCAAGGAAAGAGAGTTTGTGTTTACCAAGAACAATTTTGGCCAATTCAAGATTAGAATTCAGACAAGTGACTAGTACAGTGAACACTAAGCCTTTGCATGAGAATTTTTTTTAACTTCATTTTTGAAGTGCTTGTAAAAGCTGCCAGATGGAAGAGAGCCAGAGAGCCAATGCTATTATATCACATGCAGAAGCAACACCAAATTTTGACACACTGGCTAAAATCTCTGGTGAAGCAAGACTAAAATCTCTGGTGAAGCAAGAAGTTGACAGACCTTTGGTGCATTTCAGGACAAGTCAAAGTGCTGAAGATCTGTCATCTCAAAACAAAGATCTTGCTCTACCGTAATGCAGTTCCAATGCCATTTTACTGCTGAGCGTGTTCCCTCTAAGCTGAGTTAGCATGAGCTAGCTCACAGATTTTTAGTCTATAGGTCACACAATTTTGTCTTAGCTCAGGAAGGATGACCCCGGAGCACACTAATTTATGCAGTAGTTCACAACTTTAATGCCAGTAGCTCACAAAGTAAAATTTTTGCTCATAAGACTCTGCAGCTTAGAGGGAACACTGCTGCTGAGAACTGTTAACCCAAGGAATCCCCAAATTGCAAGATGCCAGGAAATACCACTTCCGGATGGTGGGCAGTTGCTGCCTCTGTGAACATTGCTGACTCTTCTGAGAGCTTTAGCAGGTGCAGGTTCACATAAGATTCCACAATGCTTCCTAGAAAGGTCAAATATGGATTAGGGCTGCAAACTTGAAATATAAGACACTACTAAAAATGACTACATTTCCATTTGGGGAGGCAATGCTGAGGGGCCACTTAAATTTGATACAGAGTAGGGCTGCAGCATGTCTTCAGTGGTCCTGTGTAAAATCCAGCGTTCTTCTAACTCTTTGGGTGTCCCTGTCTGTCCTGCCCCACCAAACTAACATCAGCTGTTCTCAGCACCTGTGCACCAGCCAGGAATGCGTCCTTGCCCCAGCTCTTATTTCTTTTATCACAACTGCATCAATTAAGTGTGTGTTGCTTCAGTTCCTGAGCCAAAAGTAAAAAATGTTTTTCCCCAGGTTTAGTACCTTTTGCCCCATTATACAACTATCCTAGACTCATAAATCCCCACTACCATGAACCTGACAGAAAATAAAGCTTGCATATCTTAATATATGCATTTCTTTAGGTCTTGTATCTGCATACAAAGGGATTTTTCCCCCTCCTGCATTTGGAAAAAACTGTGTGTGTGTGTGTGTGTGTATCCAGTTCTTGAAGCTTTGTGATGATCTTGCAGTGTGAGACAGTAAGGAGGCCGGTGCTGACTAGCTTGCTTGCATGATTTGCAGTATGATGTGGTACACGCTTCTCCTGTGCAGAAGCACACTGGCATTTTAAAGGAGTCCCTCCTAAATCTTTGAGATGGCATCAAAGCATAGAACCAGGAACAGAAGCAATTCCAGTGCAGACAACTGTATGACTGTCTGCTAGGGCTAAAGGGCAGCTTCTGCTCAGTCCCTCTCAAGTGCAACTGTTTACCTAGGGAATTTCACTTTCAGAGTGTAATTTGCTCATTTCAGTCAATGTACAGAGGACATAAACCATCACAAGGAGTTATGCTTAACCTACTGTGGCATTTAAAATTTATGCTTAATCTACTGTGTCTTCTTTATTTTGCAAAACTTGTCTTGCCTCTCTTACTAGCTAGTAACCTAGCTTTCAGGTTCTCCAAGTGTGTTTATTTAATAGGTAACAAGCAGAAGTGTAGCAGTCACTTAAGAGGTTCAGTGTCTGCTTTGTCTGTATTATTGTCTGCTTTGTACTGTCAGCTGACCACACAATAAAGAGTCAATGACCTTCTTTCCCATTCCATAGCTGGCAATTAAGAAGACCATAGTTGGTCCCCCAAGACAGATTAGCTTCGGTTAGTGTGTTCTGAATTCAGAAACACTTAGAGTTTAGTGTTTAATTGTACTTTTGCATGATCCTGAAAAACATAGGAATTGTAATATCTAGATGAAATCCAGAACTTCCTTTTGCTAAGTTTCCCTGTTCCACAGGAAGGAGTATCAAACTGGAAGAATAATTCTTTTTCTGCAGTGCATAATTCCTTACTTTGCAGAAGAGAGCTGTAGGATCCTTCCCTATATGTTTTCATAGGTTATAGGGGAAAGTGTGTATGAAGGCAAGATCTTTTAATAAGCATTCTGCCAGGCCAAAATCTATCTGGGAGCTGAATGGTCAGCCAGAGAGTGGCTTGCAGGAATCAGGGGCTTGCTCTCATCACTTGCTTGTTACCTACTTGCCGCTACTCATGCCCCTTATGGGCCTTGGAGAGCACACCCCTGGCACTTGAGTGCCCAAGTCCCAACCAGATTACCGTATTTACCTCAACATAGGTGGCAAGTGGGTGAATGCCCTGAGAGGAGGATGCTTTCAGGTCACAGCTTCTTCCTTTACACTGTCCAGCCTGGGTCTGGGTCAGGGTTTGCCTCTTTGCTAGGCATTACCTGCAGCCCTCCAGTTAGCTGCCTCAGGATCCTCTAAGGCAGGAATCCCCAGACTTTTTGAGCCCACAGGCACCTTTGGGATTCTGATACAGTGTGGTGGATGTAGCCACAAAATGGCTGCCACAGGAGTTGGAGCTAGTCACAAAATAATAAATCAATAAAATAAATCAATAAATAAAATGGCTGCTGCAGCTTCCTTTCAGTCACACCGTGAAAGCGAACCTCCCTGAGCCCTATGAGTTGCAGACCCCCAATCCACCGAGCTACTGGGCCATGAAAGAGATGGTCTGGCCAGAGGCTCCTCTTAAGTCCTCCAATGACCATGCAGAGTGAGCATGTTTTCTCCCATGTGGGTGACACTGTCAGCCCTCACCACTCACAACTGCTCCCTTGGGCAGCTGAGCGGTTGGTCTTCCTCAGAGTCAACTTGCTACTATTCATCTACCCAGTTCTGGGCATTGAGGGTGAGGGAATGAGCATGTGCTTGTGCCTGCACCCTTTCTGTTTGTTCTGGAAAGTTGGGGCAAAATGCTCTTCCCAAAATTAAAATGTTACTAGAAATAAAACGCAGGGCAATTACCCAATTTGATTGGCAGTATCCCTCACTCTGGCTTTCTGAGGCCTTCCTTGGGGAAGTTATGTTAATGTATGTTTGTCAGTGGACTGCACTTGGTCCAATTGTGCTTGCAAAAAGTGCAGGTGCCCCCCTTGCTTTACATTGTTCTGCTGGGGTTTTGTGGATTGCCCATGGCTTTGCTGGGCTTGCTAAAGTGGTCTCCCCTTAAGATTGTTCTGATGGGCTTCTGTAGATTGCCCTTGGTTCTGCAACAACAAAAAAAGAAAAAGCTGGGATTTCCTGGTTTGACATTAGTTTTATTGTGCTTTATTGGCTTGTTGTTCTTTTAGGATTCCTGTGTCCTGCTTTGGTTCTGTTGGGCTTATGCTGGTTCTTGGCATGGGAGGCATTGACCAGTGGTCACGGCAAACATGCCTCTTTGTTTTTTCCCTGGAGGAGGAAAGGCTTTTTCCCCCCAATTGGAAACAATGGAGGATGAATGGGGCACCTTCTTTAGGGACCCATAGAATTGGGCCCTCTGAGCAAATCTTGAAACTTCATGTTCCTCTATGGACAGGTACCTGCAACTCTGCTGCAATTAGTTTAATAAACAGTGGCAGAAATAAACTAGCTTTAAAAAAACAGCCACTCCCAGCCCTCAGATAGGTTCCCCACAGGCAATAAGGGAGCCAACTCATTTTGGATTCCTGATTTAATTGTTGATCCTGTTTATTATTTTACTGTTTTATCTTGCTGGTTTTATGTTGTAAGCTGCCCTGATACCATTTTTGGTGTAGGGTGGGGTATAAATTGAATAAATAAAATGAATAAAACCAAACATTTTACCGCTGCTATATACACATATCCGAAAAATACTGGGGTTTTTCATGCATTCCTTTAAATCTGTTGCAATTCCAGAAACTATCCAGACCCCACCTGGAGGGTGACAACCCTAGCTGCCAGTTGTAACTACAAAAATGTGAGGATATTTCGATGACCTTCCTATTTGACGGACACATCTTAAGTTCGGGATGGTTCAATGCATTCTTTGATAAGCAGCAGCAGATTTAATGAGGCCAGCTAATACCCATGATTAGTAGAGTTTAGGGTACTTTTGGTATGTGAAATGAATTATAGTTATGCATTTGTATAGGGATGGCTCATCCCCAGACCTCCTTCTTACAGGAGTATTAAGGTGGGATTGGGGGGAGGGGTATTCCTTCAGTATGAAAATTCCTCTAAGCATGTGCAGCATGCAGTTTCCACTCTATAGGGTAAATACAACCAACATATCTGGGATTTAGGTAACTGGGTTTTGAAACAAAGATCTTTTTTACAAAAATGTTTTGCTGCCATTCCTGGATGGTTGCTTAATACAGTATAAAACAAGGTTTGAAAATTCTGAGCATGGAGATAGAGAAAGAGAAAACATATATATACAGCCCCACTCCAGATACGAGAGAACTAGACCTCTCTTTGAAAACAATGGGAGAGTCGCTTCTTAACCCATACCTCTAGCATGTGTTACATTATGCTGAAACACTTTTTATATGAAGCAATATCTTATTTTGCTTAGGATGCAAAGATTGGTAGAATGCTAGGTGCTTAGCAGGAGGCTGAATAACTCCCTTCCAGCCATAAGCTAGTGTCAATTATATGACTTCATTATTGCTGAAGGAATTTGGGTATTTAAAAGTGCCTAGATACCAGGAGTCATCTGGGAGCACTAACTCAGGTCTCGCCCCAGTTGCTGCAAACTTTGCTGTGGCTAGATGTCAGACCTATCATTAATGATGCGTACACTAACAGTGGAGTTTCCATATATGTATTGCCAGTAGACCTGATGTCTTACCTTTGAGAGTCAATACACTCAGCTTTCTGAAGTTGTGGTAATTCCAGACAAGGTGGGATTATTTTGAATTCAGTTTTAATTTTTGTTAAATTAGTTCACTCCTCCAAGAGTGGACAGATATCAAAACATAAAACAGTGGTTGTCTTAGGCTCATCATGAGTACATGCTCTAAGACAGGGATAGCTAACAGCTCCCAAACCATGGTATTTGAACCCTTATGGTCTTATGAAATTTTAATC
Organism: Heteronotia binoei; assembly: GCF_032191835.1. NCBI lineage: Eukaryota > Metazoa > Chordata > Lepidosauria > Squamata > Gekkonidae > Heteronotia > Heteronotia binoei. Next base: position 39,684,318 of record NC_083226.1, read on the forward strand.
CGTGTAAAATTAAAACACACACACACACTTTCCCACAGTTTTTTGTATGAGACCAGGGTCAGCAGCCTTTTATAATTAAAGAGCCAAACTACATTAAAATTCAGAGCACAGGATCAAAGTGACAATATAAGAAATCTAATTTCTATAACTTACAACTTAACATTAGTGACAGCACGTCAATAGTAATGCACACTGTTTCTGCAACCAGTGTTGTTGTATCAGACTTTTATTAGAAAGTGACATGCACAAAATCTCAAAATAAGTAATAAAAATATGTAGAAGCACACTGCATTATCATTTTTATTTATTTTACCTATTTCATTTATATTGGTGTGTGTGGAAAGTGCCGAGTCACAGCCAACTTATGGTGACCCCATAAGGTTTTCAAGACAAGAGTGGCCTATCTCTGTGTAGCAGCTCTAGACAAAAAGATATAATATTAGATTGGTGGACGAAGCTTCAAATGAAATCTAGATATGCAAAGGATAAAGTGATAGGTTTTGCCCAAAAATCACTTTTTGATAAGATAATATTTGGAATGGAAAGCAAACTAATAACAAAGATGCATAACCGGGGGTCATTTTGTAGAAAAAAAGGTGCAGGAACTTAGTAGCATATCTCACTTGCATATGTCCCGGGATCAATATGCAGTGGGGAGAGAACTCCCCACTGCATGCAGACCCTGGCTGGAGGTTCAGGAGCTGTGCTCCTGTGAGCTCCTGCTGAATTCAAGCCTTGTGTATAACTTTCTCTTAAACCTAAAGATCCAAGATAAGAGTGTAAAAGACTGCATGGTTAAATGGGCTCAAAACTTGAGACATAATATAGACCTGGAAGCCTGGAAGAAAGTTTGGAAATGTAATATAAAAATGACTAGATCCATGGACTTAAAAGAGAATATTTATAAAATGTTTTAAAGATGTTACTTAACTCCAGATAAAGTAGCAAAAATTTATCAGAATATGTCAAATAGGTATTGGAAATGTAAGACTGCAACAGGACCTTTTTATCATATCTGGTGGTTGTGTGATAGAGCAAAATCTTACTGGAAGATGGTACACGATCTATCAAAAGATTTTGAAGATACAAATTAGATTCCAACTGGAGCTTTTCTTATTAAATATATTACCAGAGGATTACTCTAGACACATCAAAGTGTTTTTAATACAAGTGGTGACTGCAGCCAGAATAATCTTCACTAAATATTGGAAATCATATGAAATACTGACAAAAGATGAGCGGTTAGCTAAACTACTAGACCTTGAAGAAATACCCTATCAGCCAGGCTGAAAGACAGTTTGTGCAAAACAAAGAAAATATGGGCACCATTATATAGCTTGTTACAGTATACTATATGAATCCCCAGAATAAGATAAAAATGTAAATATTGCTATATAAAAATATATTCTTGTCTTAGTAGGAATTTTATGAGATGTTAATGATTAATGAACTGTAAGATGAAAATACAAAAAAATGTTATAAGATGACTGATGATGATTGTAGAGAGTATGAAATGAATTATCTATAATTAGGAACGCTATAATAATATTGAATCATTTTCCTTGCCCTTTTCCCTTTACCCTCAAACCTATTTTACCCGAAAACTAATAAAATTATTTAAAATCACTAAAGGAAGTTCTAAAGTACAACTTATTTCATTGTCAAGTCCCACTGATAATTCTGAAAGGGAAGTACACAAGAAAAAAAGTTAGTATTTTTCAGATCTGGATTTTAGGAAGGTTAAAATTATTTTTGTTCTGGGTTATTTGGTTCCCAGATTGGTATCCAAATTCATGGTTTGGGGAGATTTTGATATTATTCAGGTCCATTATTCTTGATGAGGAATCTTTTCTGGGGGCTGAGATAGGCAGGTTTTTTTACCAAATGACACCAAAATTGCAGTTGACTTAATACTACCCACCCATTGAAGAAGCTCTACATTTCAAGTGAATTGGACCAACCAATGGGTCTCTGAACAAGGTGCCCCAGCTATCCTTCATTGTTTAGTAAGGTGAAGGAATCCTATGCTTTCTTCAGGACTAAGAATAGCCAAAACACACAAAAGTGAGCAACTATTAGTCAAAAGGCTCCTTATGGAAACAGAACCAACAAGCCCCACAGTGCCAACATCAAACCAGAGAGTCCCAGCAGAATGAACAACAGACCAATGGGGCTAAGCACAACACATCCAATGTCAAAGCAGAGAATCCAAGCCAAATTAACTGAATAAGGGAAGGGAGTTCAGCCTAGCAGAACTAATGTCAAATCACAGAAGCCACACAGAGTCCATATGGCAACACAAGTGCAACAGAACCAATGTCAAGTTAAAGAAACCTGGCAAATCCCGCCCCCCCCATGTGAGATCCTATTTGCCTGCAGAGGTGCTTCCCTCCACCCTCCCTCCTGTTACCGGAGACACCTGCAAAAAGCCCTCCTCCCCAATTTGATGCTTTAAACACCAGCCTGCATATTCCTTGATAGTTTCAAATATTTCCACAAATTCCTGGGATAGCAAAGGAACCTACGGAGGTTAAAAAGGTCTACAGTTGTCAATTAACCCGATAACCAAGCACATTCTGCCACAGATTTCCCCTCTCATATTTTTGCTTTCAAATCGTAGCATGAAATAGATTTTCAAACCATAGTTTAGAGATTAGTGCTAGATATAGTTTGTCAGATAACCTGGTTACCAAAAACCAGAAAGGAAACAAGGGAACTTAAAAAAAGCTTAGACATAGATGAAGAAGCAAATGGAGTTCATAGAGGTGCTCTTATTCACCAAATTGTGGCTTGTATGTTTTACGATGACATTCTTCTGCAAAGTCAGAACCTATGATTCAAGGAAGAAAGATTTTGTCTGACTTTTTCTGATGGAGTAATGCTTCCTGTAATGGAGGAAAGTTTTTCTTGTTGAAGGAAGACTCGGTAGAAGGAAGTTATGGGATCCAACCATATGATCAGGTGTAATGCATGAATGGATCTCTATTACCCCAGTCAGCAAGTGCACACAGTTCCTGTTTCCTGTAAAGCTACTTTTAAAAAACCAAAACCAAAACCATACAGCTAAATTTAACTCACCAATAATGCCATTTCCACACTCACCTGGTTTCTGCTGAATGCTGTGAGAGAACAAAAATCCAGCAGGTTCAGTAGTAATAGTTTCTTCCCTGATGCTGTTAAGTTTTACATGAACTCTTGAACCACATTTTCTGTAGACATTTTTTTAGCTCTAAGGAGCTCAGAGTAGCAGTCAGCTCTCCCTGAACCATTTTGTTCTTACAGCAGCTGCAAGGGACAGACTGTGCTCAGTGTATTAGTGTTAGTCAAGTCATTTCTCTTAGAAGACCATTTCACACATTATGATGTTTTCATGTTCTTCACATGGCCACTCCAGATCCAGAACCTGTGGATCAGATGTACTCTGGAGCTTTTTAGAACTTAAATCCCCAGGCATGCAGGAGCCCACCTAGGCTCAGGACCACAGGATACAGGATGAGGAGGCTTAAGCCTTCCCACTTCACCATTTTCCTGACCTAGAATGGTCCTGGAGAGCTGTAATTTGTCTCATGGAGGGATGCATGTGTACTGATGTGTTATGTGTAAGTTTCTGCAATGGGGCAAATAGATTGCAGCTCCCCAAGGTTCTTTCAGGTCAGAAAAACAGTGTGCAGAGGAAAGATTTAGTCCCCTCTCCCACACTCTGTGGTCCTGATTTGGATTGGACCAACCTCCACTTGGGATTTAAGTTCTGAGCACAGAACTCCCAGAATATGTCTGATTGGGTCCAGGGTGCATACGTGGGAGACACAAGAATTTTGCAACATGGAAACTGGCCCAATGGGAATCGACATACTTTACACAGTAGCTGTGAGGCTGAAGTATTGTTACCTTACACACATCATAAACTGTGCATTTAAATAACTAACTCACATCTAATTAACTCAATAATCATTGATTAAAAATGGGTAAAAGCTAAGCTTATGCCTGTTGATGCTTATGATCAAATTTGTATGGGAAACATGTTTTATCAAGCTATTGTCCACACTTTATATTCTTTTTTATTTTGCTGCTTTGCAACACATAACATAGGCCAAGGGTTTGTACTGAAAATCCTTAGCCGGGTAACGATCGCTTGCTTATGTGAAACTAGCTTGATGTCCAAAATTGAAAAAGATGTCAAGAAGCATGGGGAAATGGAGCATGGCTTACTCTGCACACACACACCAGAACTTATTGGCAGTCAAGGGATCCTAGAAAATACTTACCAAGGGACTAGGGGTGTGCATTCAGTTCGGCCAAACCTAATAGACTACCCAATACCCCCTGATTTGGAAGTATATAGTGCCGTATACTTTGGAATCCAATTAGAAGACATTATACGGGAGCCGAATACGGCTCCTTGTATACTTCCGAATCAATATTCGGAAGTATACGGAACTCAATGTAAAAGACGGAAAAGGAGTTTCTGCATCCTAAGGAAAGCTGCTTGCCTCCTTTCCCGCTTCTCCCAAAGCCTCCCTGGGATCAGGGAGGGAGGGGGAGAGGAGCCCCAGCAGCCAATTCAAAGCATGCATTTGCAAAATGCATGCTTTGCAGGGCTGTTGTGTAGCTGATGGCTGGGCTAATCCCCCAGCCATCAGCAACATTGTTGTTCTTTTGTTTACTTGGGTATCCAAGTAAACACTGTTCTCTGGCCAATCACAGAGCAGTGGTATTTTTGAAACTGCTCTGTGTAGGGCCAGAGAACCTTTTTAATGAGTCTGCCTGACTGGACTCCATTCCATTGCTGCTGTGTTGGTGTGAGAGAGAGATTGTGCTGCACTGGCCCTTGGCCTCAGCTACTGCTGCTCTCTCTCAGCCTTGCCTGACCTGCCTGGAGAAGACATCTAAGGTAAGACAGTCTTGGGGTTCTTGTTTTTATTTTAGTTAGGATAAAAGTAAAAGGACTTTTTAAGACTCAGAGTCCCTTTACTTATCCAGATTTGGGTGGGTGGGTGGGTAGCTTATTTGGGGTTAGGGTTAGGGAGTTCTGCTAGGGTGCGGGCCTGGGGTGGGGGGTTGCCTTACTTTAGTGAGAGGACTTTTAAAAGTGCAGTGTCCTTTTACTTTTCTTAATTTGGGTGGCTTGGATTTCTTGGGGTTGGGTTAAGGTTTTTTGGGGGGGAGAGGTTGGTTAAGTTCCTGTATTGTTAAAAGTGAAGTTTTTTACTGTTTTAAAAGGATTCTGTGTTTGATTTGTTGCTGCTGTGTTGTGCTGCTGTTGTTCCTTTTCTCTTCTGGTTCTGGTTCTTGGGGGGGGGGGCGCTGTTTGGCCTAATTTTTATTGTTAAAAAGTTGAGTTTTTTAACAGTTGAGTTTGTTGGCCTTTTCTCAGTTGGATTTGTTTGGATCTGTTGCTGTTGGTTTTGCATCCTTTCCTGTTGTTCCTTTTCCTGGTTCTGGGGTTTTTTTGAGGGGGGGGGGGGTGGAGGTTAAAAGTTAAGTTTCTTTCTGTCACATTTTGGGTTTTTTTAATTACATCTGGTTGGTGTGAGGGGGTTGGTGTGTAGGCTGTGTGGGGTGGGTCACTTTCATGTTTTTATAGAGCTACTTTTGGAGTCTGAGGGTGCTTTAGGTTTGGCTAGGGCCACTAAATAGGCTGCCCCACTAGTAAGGGTGTTTTAGGGATTGTGTTTTTTGAAATTTTTAAAAAAATTAATCCAGTTTAGGGCTTTATCTTCTTTCAAAATTCAACTAGGCCAGATGGGGTGATTTAAAAAGATTTTAGGTTTCTCATAAAAGGCAGCGTGACTACTAGGCCACATCAGGCTCCCTTTTAAAGAGACTAGGGTTGCAGTGCATCTTGCTTTCAGCCACTGAAAGCTGGTACATCCTTAGATTTCCATAGGGTAAACCACAGCTTCTCTCTAGTTATAGGGGACACCTGATTTCTAGTTTGCAAGGAAATCCAGTTTGTCCCAGGATCTAGTTAGGAGAAATTTGACTAAGAGGATATAACAAAGATTGCCTTCATCTCAAGGTAGCCTTTTAAAAACTGTAGCCAGGTAGAGGCAGGATCACCTAGTCTCCTAAACTTTACCAGACTACTACTACCCCAACCCAAAGAAGGACAGGTTAGGGACCAAACAAACAAACAAGTTTTGGTGGGAGCGTTTTTAAAAAGAAGTCAGGGCACCTGTTGGTTCAGGGTACAGTGTAGTGAGCTAGGGTTGTAAAAAAAAACCCCACTCTCAGTTCAGGTTGTGTGAGACTGGACAAGGGTGACATGAGTGACAGGCAGCAGAAAAGGGGCCCTGGGGGCAAGGCCAAGGAGAAGACTAGAGGGGTGGAGGGGAGGAGGAGGGGGAGGACCCAGTTTTCCCTCTCATCGGTGCATAGGGCCACTCCACAGCCGCCTTCCAGCACTCCAACCTCTGGCCGGAGCATGATGAAGAAGGCCCACCTTGGACCCTTCATCGAGGCTGCTGCTGGGGCGCCCTCAGCAAAGGTGCCATTAGGTGCTGGCACTGAGCAGGGGTCTGCTGCTCGGGCAGTCTCTCCTCCAACGGATGTCGCTTGACCTCAGCAGCCGGAGGAGGGGCAGCAAGAGTAGCCCTCCTTGGAGATGAGCTTTGGGGACAGCTTTCTGTTCAAAACAATCACCCCAAGGAGGGTGCAGAGTGTCGTGCAGGAGCTGGAGGAGAAGCTGGTGGAGGAGGACCAGCCCCCCCTTCTTTGGTTCCTTTGAGCAACAGCAGACCTTCAGGGGATGGCCAGGAGGGGAGGCCGCATGGGGTGGAGGGGGAAGAAATGGAGACACACGAGGTGCCTCCATCTCCACCCACTTCCCCTCGATGGTCAGCCCCTCCTGCCACCCTGAGACACAATGTGTCTGCCCCGAGCACCTCACAGGAGGTGGCTCCGGACACCCAAGCTGCTGGTCAGCTTGGGCACCCGTACACCTCCGAAGTCTGGAAGCATTTCTGACTTATGGAGGATCCACGCTATGCGCAGTGCCACCTGTGCAGGGCCTGGATCAGTTGTGGGTGGGACCCTGCCCACCTGACTCCAGGGGGGATGCGGAACCACCTGCGGAAGCACCATCAGGCGGTGCTTCTTAAGGGGGAGAAGCAGCCTGGTGCTGGGGTGCCCAAGCGGCCAACACCACCCAGCCAGGAGGTCCATCCCACCGCAACTACCTCAAGAGCTCTCCAGGAGAGTTCCGCGACAGGGCAGGGACACCAGACATCTCTGCCTGAGATGTTTGGTGGGGGTGGCACCTGTGCACCAAGAGGGGGTATCAGGTATGGCAGGAAGGTGATCGCATGGAACTTTGCCAGGTCGGTTGCCCATGGGCTTCCAATTTCAGTGGTCGAGAATCCTGGGGTGCTAGGGTTGCTCGAGTACCTGGCGCCCTGGTACAAAGTTCCTGCTAGAACCACCATTAGCAGAACCATTGTGCCATCTGTTTTCAGGGCGACCAGATCTATGGTGAAGGAGCATTTGTCTCGTGTTGTCAGGGGGACTGTTCATTTCACCTCAGATATCTGGAGCTCCCAACATGAGTCCAAGGGGTATCTCTCGCTGACTGCACATTGGTGGCAACCCAGTGAGCTGCAGGGTGGGGGTGGCAGTAGCAGCAGGCAGGGTCAGGGTTGCCAGGCCGGCTATCGCTGGGCCTTGCTGCACACTGAAGCAGTCGATGCGCCGCACACGGCAGACACTCTCAGAGCCATCCTCTCACAGCAGAAGGCTGGGTAGGCAGGGACATCGCCATGGGCTTCATGGTGACTAATGGTGGCTCAAACATCAAGGTGGCTGTCCAGCGTCCGGGCCTAAAATGCCTTCCTTGTGTGGCCCACATTCTCCACCTCATGATTAAGGATGCACTGGGCCAGATGAAAAGTCAGGGTTATTGGTATCTAGCCGCAACCCATGAGTACTGACTTCTGCTCCAGAAGTGTCAGCACATCACGGGTCACTTCTCATGCAGCAGTACGGACTCATATCTGCTGCATGAGAAACAGACACTGACAGGCGTGCCAGGGCACCGCCTGATCGGTAACGTCAGCACACGCTGGACCTCCACCTGTGCCATGCTAAAGCGCATGGTGGAGCAGAGAGCAACCCTGGATGCCTTTGTCTCTGAGACGAGAGTCTTTCGGGATGAGAACCATCACACCCAAGAGGATTGGGTGGTCATTCCTCAGACTGTGGAGGTTCTTGGGCCCTTCAAGGCCCACATAGAAATGTTCTTGTCTGGTCATCCCCATGGGAAGAGTGAGTTCCTGCTGACATTTGTGCAAGCCCTTCAGGTACTTGAAGATGGTGATCATGTCACCTCTCAGCCACCTCCTCTCTAGTCCCCCTTCCCCCATTTTATTCTCACAACAACACTGTGAGTTCCCTTAGGCAAACACTGTCACAAGGTCATCCAGTCAGCTTCCATGGCAAGGAAGAAATTTAAACCTGGCTCTATCAGATCCTAGTCTGAAACCGCTTCTCCACACTGGAGTAATTCAATGTCACTGAATTTAAATTTGGGAAGCTTCTAGGATAGGAAGTCATCAGCAAAAAAACAACTCCAAAACTGCTTTGATGGTTAAAAAAGATATTACCTTGGGTTAGTCTGGAAATCTGTATTCTAATAGCACACTGAATATCAGGTTCGGCAAGTGCACCCATTTTATTCAGGATACAGAACATTGATTACAAAGCCCTGGTTTGACAAATATCAACTTTTTAAAAAAACCTGTCTTGCATAAGGGTGCTGTGCCCTGTAATATCAAAAGAGTCCTACCTCAAGAATGAATATGACTGCTCCTCTGGATATATTGGAAGTTCAGTCATGAGTGCATTGTGAAACACTTTTGATTATTATGAAACTTGCTGTAGTTTTGAATTACAGATCTTGGAGAGAGATTCCAAGCTGTCATTCAGTAAGCAGTTCTATGCACAGTCACACAAAATTTAAAATGGGATTTTTCATGAGATGTGAATGAGCCTTAAGCATAGCACAGCACTTATGCAAGTTCTTGCTACATTATCTGCCTCTGCTTGGCTTCAGAGCTGGCCACACATGATTGTACAATTTACAGTTCATTGAGAGTTCCTCCAAATCTTTTAATGCATGGCAGTCACAGGCTCCTTTCACATACAGCTGCTTCTCCAGGGTGTGACCCTTCCCATGTGGCTGCAAGTTTGGTGTGAATGATGCAACCATGTAGGCAGGACCAATTGCATGGGTCTTTCGTGGGCAACTGCTGCCCACCCTCCTACCCAGTTGGAAACACCCATGTGATCCAAACCACCCAGTTACCTCATTCACTTACATCTACTAAATACATGGGAAAGCACCACAGAGAAGCACCTGTCAGTGCCCCATCGATGCATTTGTCAGTAAAGGATTTTTCCCATCTGAGTCAACCTACAGTGACTTCCAGATGCAGCTACCAAACACTGAGGAAGCGGTGGCTAATGGCACCTGCCAAACTCCATGAACATTAACTAGTTTCCACATTGCTCTGACAGTACCTTTTCGAGTGCTCCTTAAGAGCTAATAAAGCATTGGAGCAGGCTGGAAATGGAAATGCATATACAGTATTGTTATTGATGATAAAATAAACCTGAGCAAAATGAATGAACAGATAGTTGGGGTGGGGGGAAAAGAAAGTTTTGTTGTTGTTGTTGCTTAGCATTTTGCAAGAAGGTAATCAGAATCAAAACAAAATGAGACCATTTAATTGGGGAAGGGGAAAGGTGCATCCTCCAAGTTTAGTTTTCTCCACCAATGATCCATTAAGATAAAGCCCTTGTCACTGCTTCCATGGAGGGAGGGGTTGGACCCTAGATAACCTCTTCCAATTCCATTCCCCACCCCACTCTTTCATCTGTGACATCTCCAGCAAGACTCAGCATGTCATCCAGCAAATATCCAGCCTTTTTGCACTGAAAATACTTAATTGTGTCCCTGTGGGGAGGAAAAGTGCTCACAACCATTGCAGGAGGAACAGCTACTGATCCCCTTCCTTTGCTTACTTCTGTAGAGTCCTTATATCCTTGGTGGGAAGAGTGGAGACTCTACTTTGGTGCTTGTGTCCAGGGGTGGTTTTAGCCAACAGGCAATAGGAGCAGCTGCTCTGGGCCCAATGCTGGGAGGGGCCCTGAGTGACCACCCACACAGCCCCAGTCCCAAAGGAAAGGGGAAAATAGGAAGAGCGAGTTCCTGCTGACATTTGTGCAAGCCAACTCTGGAGCTTGAATAGCACACCTCAAAGGCAGTGATGGCTCCCACATAGAGGGTGGCAGTGCTTGAAGGGTGACAATGATTCTGGGGCTTATCCTTAGGGCTGCCAGCTCTGGATTGCGAAACACCTGGAAATTTTGAGGGTAGAGTCTGGAGAGTGAAGGGACCTCAGCAGGATATAATGTCATAGACTCCATCCTGCAGAGCAGCCATTTTCTCCATATGACCTGATCTTGGTAATCTGGAGATCAACTGTAATAGATGGAGATCTCCAGGTGCCACCTGCAGGTTGGCAAACCTACTCTTCCTAGACTTTTGCCCAGGGCCCCAGAACCACTAAAATACCTCCTCCAGAACCTGTACGCATTCTGAGCAAAGCAGTATTACCAATTTACTGCAGTGGTGTTACCTGGCTCTCTGAGATGTTGAAAAGAAGCTGGAAAGAAAGGCCACCTGTTATGTCCTAGAAGGGATGTGATTTTTCAGTGGCCACCTGAGTTGCTGTCGCCATTTTGAGGGGTGTGTGCTTAGTCTGTCTCACTGTTCTGAGGCAGTGGCTCATCTGCAGACAAGCTCTTGACTGAAGTAGTCCCCGAATGTGCAGTCCCATCTACAAAGACAATTTTGGGCACCTGGGGAGTTTCAGCGTTGGGCTGGGTTTTTACACTATAATCTGTGAAAATCAGAAATAAGATTTTGATAGAAACATTGGGTGATATTCTGTTTAAAATGCAATAATTCAATTTTTCATCCAGATAAGTGGAGAATCCATAATTCCATGTCTGGTTGAAAGTGAATCCCATCAGGTGGTTCCTGTCAACTGTGAGGTTATGGATGTTGGCCATCATGGAGCCATCCTTGAAGAAGCCAAATGTGTTGAGATGAACTTTCTGCTGCATGTCATCCTTGAAGATGCAGGCCTATGCTGAACCACCCCAGAGAAGAACCGCCTAGAGGACCAGCACCCTGCAAGAGGGCAGGAAACAGGAACCACAGCCATTGCCTCCACATGCCGCCATCTTTAGCAATGCTGTTTCTTCTCCTCCTTGGTTATTTGTGTAAAGTACTTCTTTCCCTAAAATTCTCATCACTAAATAGCATTGTTAATCCCCAGTTGGAGGCAGGGGATCCCCTGGTTTGGAGGCCTTCCCCCATTTCAGGGTTATCAGAAAAGGCGGGTAGGGAATGTCTGCTGGGCACTCCATTATACTCTATGGAGATCAATTGCCATAGGATATAATGGAGAATTGATCCATGGGTATCTGGGGCTCGGGAGGGGGGGGAGGAGCTGTTGTTTGAGGTAGAAACACCACATTTTCAGCATAATATCTGGTGCCTCTCCTCAAAACACCCCCTGCCAAGTTTCAAAAAGATTGGACCGGGGGAGTCCAATTCCATGAGCCCCCAAAAACGTTGCCCCCATCTTCCAGTATTTCCAATGGGAAGGGAAGTCATTTAAAAGGCATGTGGTCCCTGTAATGTGATTGCCAGAACTTCCTTGGGAGTTCAATCCTGCTTGTCACACCCTTGCTCCTGGCTCCACCCCCAAAGTCTCCTGGCTTTATCCCCAAAGTCCCCAGATATTGCTTGAGTTGGACCTGGCAACCCTATCACTAAAGCTCCCATGAGACTGTTATGTTCTGTGTGTGCCATCATGACATCAAATAAATGTAGCCCCAAGCCATGCAACCTATCATCTGAACTATGGGTGTCTTGGATCACATTTACATACTGTTTAGGAGAGCAGCGAACAGCTACAGACTTAGTTGGTATTTTAAGCTGTGTTGTGACTGTGCAGGTGAGGCAGGAGACTGGTAGGGGGTTTAATTACAGTGAGAGTGTTTATACACATGCCAGCTTTTCCACATGGGTATATTGCACTGGTTGTTATTGGGGGCTGGATATGGGTTGAGAGACTTAGGATACCAACTAAGCCTCCCTTGATGCAGCCTCCTACATGTTATGTTGACATGCAGCTTAGCAGCTATCCTAGGTATTTTGCAGACTGGCCATAGGATTGTGCCTTCTTGTCTCCAGCCTTCTTCCTTCAGATTCTGTTTTTGTTTTTTCTCCCAGCAGAGCAATGGTGAAAAGCACACCTATTGCTGCATTTGCATACACTGAAGAAAGGAGCATGTAAGTATAGTTGCAGTGTTTTTAAAATGCAAATCACTGCAGGTAGATACAAGCTGTAATGCTTAGAAATGCCCTGGGTTCTTATGGAAAAATCCAGTTCAACAGCTTCCTTAGAAATAGCACAGAAAATTGCCCTCTCTCCATTTGCATTTGCCAAGGCGGGACCATGTTAATTTCAAAAGAGTTGGAACAGCGATACAGGGTTCATATACAAGAGTGTCTTTGCCTTATTTTCCCTAAATTAGGTCACATATAGCAATAATTGTTTGCTCATGATAAGATCATCCCTGTTTGCAGAAACTGTCCTCCACAGGGTTCTTTGAGGGTTTCTGGCTTGTTGTTGGGTGGTGTAGGTTAACTGACCTGAGAATCCACAGTTGGATGACAGTAACCTGCAATAGATATAAACAGCCATGTTTGGAACAGAGAAATAAACAAAATATGCACAATATACAATAAAGTGATTAAAACCAATGTGTCTATTTTCTTTTGAATATAATGGACGTAATACAACAAACGAGCCTATTTTCTTTTGTATGTAATGTAATACAATACAATGAACTTCAGTATATTAACCACTGTTAGGAAACAGTTCCAAAATACATATTTCTAAGTCTATAGGCATAGGAGTATAAATTCAATGGAACCTTGCATAGATCAAACCAGCAGTCCACAGGGCTTGTTACCAAAGATTCTAGCGTCTCGGGTTCATATTGAAACTGGTGCCTTGATAAACTTTGTTTGTAGACTGCATTAGAGAATATCACTCTGATGAAGAATTTAAAAATATCATTCTGATGATGATTTTGCATAAAACCACTGGCCAGATGTGGAAGAAGCATATTTGATTCATCTTCTTTTATTGAAACTCTAGACATTACAGCAAGAAGACATATTGGTTTCAATTTCTTTATTACACATCTTGCATATTTTGTTCATTCTCTGTGCCATTCATGGTTCTTTATAGCTACTGTGGGTGGTGTAGATTGGCATTAGCCTCCTGTAGTCCCTGAACCAAAGGAATAAACGAGAGCACAAAGCTCCGCCACTTCCTCCTCCTCATCAGAAGTTTCATTTCTTTGCTCCTGAAACATTACTGTCTGCTGAGCTGAATGACTCAATACTACTGCTTTCTACTGTTGGGCAGCTTTGGGCTCTTTCAGGGCTCTCTGCCTGAGAGGAGGCTCTAATTGACAGCCGCTGTGAGCCACGGGGTATCATCTGTCACTAAAGAAATATTTTGCTTAATAGATAAAGGTGGAAATAAACTGTTTTAGCTATGGAACTATCTGCATCCTCTTTTAAGCTCCCCCTCCTTATAACAAAGGGTGGAGTTTTTTTAGTTTAGGGGAAAAAAAACACTAGAAACATATAAACTTATGTGTGGGGTGGAGAAAATGAACAGAAGAAGACTTTTCTTCCATCATACTAGAACTCAGAGGCACATAATAAAGTTGATGGGGAACAGACACAGGACAGACAAAAGGAAATACCTTTTTTCAAAAAATAATTTAATTGTGGAATTTGCTGCCAGTGGATGTAGTGATGACCTTGCCCCCCAAGTTGGAATAAAGAGTCAAACACAAGGTATTGGGTATAACTAAGGGCCACTTTATTAAAGTATAAGTAACGAATGGCAAGGGCTAACCGAAACTGTGTCTTGGTCAGGGCCAGGGGTCTCAACAGACACCTCCCCTGCCATTCCACAGTCAAGGGACCCAGCCCCCAGCTGAAGCTGTATGCCACAGCTCCTGCCAGGTCAGCTCAGCAAGAAGGCAATCCCTAGAGGGTCCGTCCACTAGACGCACGTCTCAATGGAAGGCACTCTCCAGTACTAAAACTGTGGCCTGCCATTCAACGGGTGAGGGACCCGGCCCCCAGCCGGAGCTGTGTGGCACAGCTCCCGCCAGGCCAGCCCAGCAAGAAGGCAAGCCCCAGAGGGTCCAACCATCAGACACATGTCTCAATGGAAGGCTCCCTCTAGTCAAGCCTTAAAGGACGGTCTGCATTCTCCCACCCCGGGTCATCAAACCCCAAGGATGATCCTGCCAGACCCCTAACCCCCAAAGAGGGGATGCTTTCTGGTCTTCCCCTAGCCACACAGTACCATAAGCACAGTAAAACCTGCCACCACTAAGGCCAAGCCTCTGCTTAGGCCTTAGCACCCACCAGAAGGCCCAGTGCCACCCGCAGCCCTTGCTAAATGTCTCTCAAGAAAAGCATATTACCCTTTTCAGAGAGATGCCCCATCCCCTCTGTAGAGGTAAGGGAATTTAAGAGAAATATCCAGATGTGGCAGGTAGTGGCCCAACCCCCCCCCCCTCTTCTAAGGCTTTCCTAATCTCCTTGCTAGCCTTGTAATGGGCCCTCTCAATGCCTGCAGGGTCCCAACACTACGGCAAACAAGGCGGGGAATCATATCTGGACATATTATAATGGTCCCTGGCCATCTCATCTTAATGGCCCTAAAATCGTCCCTGGCCTGCAAGGCCAACACCTTGCCTTTTTACTAGCCCGAGATCATTCCCACATAGGCTTCCCAAATCCCCCGCCTGGGCGGGGGACCCCCTATTTGGAGCCTCCTCCTCCCCCCCGCTTGGCAAAAATCCAGAAAGTGGGAGGAATGACGGTCCTTCCCACGCAGCCTAGAACCCAGCAGCTTCCCCTTCCCACCGATCCCTGATGCTTCTCCTCCTCCCTTCCCTTCCCTTCTCACCTCCGATCGCAGCAGCTTCTCCTTGCCCCTCCCCTTCCCACCCAGCTCCATCGCAGCAGCCGGAGCTTTCCCAGGCTGCTTCCTGCCCCGCCCCAAAGGACCATGTGCCTTTGCACAGAGCTTTCCCAGGCTGCTTCCTGCCCCGCCCCAAAGGACCATGTGCCTTTGCACCTCCAAAGGTGGTGAAAGGCTTCAACTTTCTGTGTCTTTGTTGCTGTGAAGAAGCTGGCTGGTGAGTAGACAGCCAATCCCCTACATCAGATTTGCGAGAAGGGGTGTGTGTGGAGGAGAGGGAAACGTCGTCATTATTCCCTATGTGAAATATTTCTCATAGGGTATAATGGGGAATTGATCTGGAGGTTTCAGGGGCTCTGGGGGAGCTATTTTTTGAGGTAGAGGCACCAAATTTTCAGTATAGTATCTAGTGCCTCTCCCCAAAATACCCTCCAAGTTTCAAAACGATTGGACCAGGGGGTCCAGTTCTATGAGCCCCAAAAGAAGGTGCCCCTATCCTTCATTATTTCCTATGGAAGAAAGACATTTAAAAAGGTGTGCTGTCCCTTTAAATGTGATGACCAGAACTCCCTTGGAGTTCAATTATGCTTGTCACACCCTTGTTCCTGGCTCCACCCCCAATGTCTCCTGGCTCCACCCCCAAAGTCTCCTGGCTCCACCCCCAAAGTCCCCAGATATTTCTTGAATTGGACTTGGCAACCCTATTCCCACACAGGTGAATAACTAGGACTTGGGGAGGAGAGCCAGCATTCCCGTAGAATAACAACGGCAGCAGGCCAGGCCAATAAAGACCCTGGCACCCACACCATTCAATAGTGACCCATTGCCTGAGTCCCAGCTAAGAGCCGACCAAAGTTCTCCGAGCCTGATGTGCAACCCAAAGCACATAACCGTGTCCACAGATGAGAACTCGGCTCCTCTGGCCAGGAACAACAGCATCTAAAAAGAAAAAACAGTCAAACTAGAAACAATAACCATAAAATTCATGTTACAAACCACACAAAGTTAGGGATTAAGTTGGGGAGTTAAGGCAGTTTAGCTAAAGCCCGAGAAGTCACAACCCAAAACTGATGTTTTGTCAGCAGGCAGCACCTAAAATGGCCACCTGAATAATAAAGGCCACAAGAAACCTGATACAGGCTACAGCCAAAGTGGCCCCCGTTCTACAGTGCCTAAAATGGCTGTCCTCCTTCTCACAAAAAAAGTCACAAGGGGAGCAAATATGGCTGCCCCAGCCCAGCTTAGCCCACCAGTGACAAAGTATGACTCTCCAAAACAGAAACCTAAGATTCCTTAATATTAAGGGAAGGGATGTTAACCACCTAACTGCCCACCCTTTACAAACTGCAATGATAAAGCAAAAATTGGGGGGGGGGAGAGTGAGGAAAACTCCAGGCTATGAAACAGCCTAACAGACCCCCCCAAGTACCTCCTTAAACCATCCTAAGGTAGGTGATTCAACTTAAATTGGATGGGGGAGGAGGAGGGGAGAGTCACAACAGGCAGTGCAAAGGAGATTGTCTTCCTCCCTCTCTGATCATGCTGCGTTCAGCATGGCCCAAACGCCAGGCCTGATGTCCAGGCCTGTGCTGCCAGCACTGCCATGGCCAAAGCCAGCCAGGGACAGACCACCTAAAGAGCTCCAGGCCAGCCTTATCATGGCCCAGATCTCCCACAACTGACATGGCTGAGAAATGGTGAGGCAAGCTGCTTTCGCTGGTCTTATCAGGGCCCCGATCAAAAATCCTGGCCCAAAACTGACACGCTTGGCTGCAAATAACATGGCAGCGAAGAAGGCGCTCCCTCCTAGTCTTATCAGGGCCCGCTCGAAACTCCCAGCTGAAACTGACACGATCAGCAAGGAGCAACCCGAAAATGCTCCTGCTCTGCCAATCATCTGTCAAAGATTGAGGTAGGGGGCGGATGGTGCTGTTGTTACAGCAGCAAGCTCCACCCCCTCAGAATTGCACCCAAACGGGCAGCGGAAGCCCTCCCTTTTCTTCCAGGGAGGCAAAGACATCCCTGCAGCCAAGCAGCGATGCTGCTAGCTGCTAGAGATGAAATGTGTCAGGGTTGTTAACCTCCCGATGGGTCCTGGAGATCTGCCAAAATTACAAGTGATCTCTAGTTCCCCTGAAGAAAAGGGCTGTTTTGAAGGGTGGATTCTATAGCATTATACTCTGCTGAGGTCCCTCCACTCCCTAAAGACCACCCTCCCCAGGTTTCACCTTCAGTCTCCAGGAATTTTCTCAACCTGCCATTAGCAACCATACCATGGGCACAGAAGGCTTTGAAAGGTTGTTAGATGGATTCATGGAGGATAGAGGATAGATCCATCAATGCTACTGGCCATGGTAAGTAAAGGGAATCTCAATATATAGAGGCAGCAGGACCAGATCTACATGGGGTTTTTTTGGGGGGGGAGGCAAAATTAAAAAATGATGCCCCCTTATAGGCCATTCTATCTTATGGTCCCATAGAATACAATGGACTCCCTACCCAATTTGGTGCCCCCCCTCTGTTGGCACCCGGGGCAAGCACCCCCCTCTGCCCCACCCCCCGAGAGGCAGGAAACCTTTGAAACTGTGCTAGGAGGCAACATCAGGGGAGGGCCAAGACTCTATGCCTGGTTGTTGGCCCTCCAGTGCAACTGGTTGGATACTGTGTGAAATGTGATGTTGGACTGTTCTGATCCAGCAGGGCTCTTCTTATGTTGATGTTTGCTGCCCCAACCTGAAGTATTTTTTGTTGTATGAAGTACAGTGGAAGCTTTTCCCATATATTTTGAGCATTTGGTTTATAAAAGGGAGGAATTAACCTCCTTTTTAAAAAAAGAACATTAATAATTTAAATCCATGGAGATAAAATGGGATATAAATATTTTAAATAAATAATTAGATAAATGAACATTTTTATAATGAAGTTTTTAACCACTAAAAACTAGAACGCTTGCGTGCAGATGCTTCTATTAACATAAACAGCGACTATAAATCCAGGAAAGGATGTGTTTGCAAAATGTGTTTCTTTACAGTTGCTAACTGCTGGTTAGTTCCCTAATCTGCAACTCAGAGCCACACCAAATGCGCACATCCCTATCTATGTGCTTGGGATCACAATCAACCAACAATTAAGGAACTGTTATAAAACAGCATGGTATTCCACCCACATGCTCCCTGATAACTACACACCTGTGTATGTGAATGACATGTGCACACATCTTAGGGACACTTGCTTTTAAGTCTCAAACAAGAAGTGATGAAACAATAATTTTGCATAGTGCTTCCTGAATCAGACCATGAAGATAAGTTCAGAGTGATAATACTACAGAATTGTAAGTATACAGCCTTTTGCTCCATACTTTACACACATACATTTGCTACCCTTATACAAACACATGATGCAAGCAGGAGACCTGCAAGAATTTGTGGGGAGCACCTAATTTTTCCCTTCCCCACTATTTCTTCTTTCTGTAACCTATAAGTGTCAAGGGTCTGCCAGTTCAATTCAGTCTGGCAAGACCTGATATGTCATTAGTGTGTGCTTCAAGCCTCATCATTAAATGCTTTTTTTGAACTAACCTAAGAAGCCTCATGATTGAACCTGGACAAACCTTACAGATATCTTTTCTTTTCCAGTAAGTCAAGTGGCATCCACCAATCCACAAACTGTGGTGTACCCAGTTATTCTGATTATGAGGCTGCTAGCTTCACTAAGCCGTTTCACATATCCATTTCATCAGACACTGGAACAAGGAAGAAAACTTAAATATATCATCACCATCCATTCAAATCTTCAGATATGCTTACACTGAGTCAAAAGATAAACTGGCTTCTCCAGCTCAGTTCTGTAATGCCAGCCACTAGGCCTAGGCCCAGGTAAACTAGGGGGTACTAACAAGGACTTTTGATGAGGCCTCACTTTCCTGTTTCTACTTCCCCATACTATTTCCTCTTTCTTTCCCCATGGCAGCCACAATATTCTGCTTGCTTTCCTTGCTTCCTTCTTTTCTTCCTCCCCACAAACCTGCCTACCTTTTATCTGCCCTATTCTTCAGAGAGCCAGTTTGGTGTAGTCCCCTGGAGACCTGGGCAGCCTCAGCTGCCTGCATCAAAAGAGACCCAAAGGGAGAACTGCCGCTAGAAAGGACGAATAGAGAGCTTATTTTGTTTTCAACCTCTGCACTTAGCACTTTGTTTTCATCTTGGCAAAGTCCATTATCCTATTCTGCTCATATGCTGCTACTGACATCACTTATTTACTTATATCATCTAATTTAATTGGTAAAGTTGCTTGTATTTAGGAGATTGAAGAGGGATTTAATTAACCGATTATAAATTGAGGAGAGATTTGATTAATTATCAATTGGACTGAGTTAATCTTACAGATTAAAAGGAGGGGTTTAATTACCTAGGGAAACTGAATTAATTATTAAATTGATGCCACTTAATTGCTACTTAATAGACTGGTTTTAGTTAGCAGATTAATTGAGTTAATTGGGTTAAATTAAGTTGGGAGGGTGTCTTATATTAATTAGCTAATAAAGGTTTAAATTAGTAGTTGGGGTCAATTTATTTGCAAAATTTAGATGATGTGATTAGTGGGCCTGAAGTAGTTGTAGGAAAGTATAATAGATTAAGGAACTGTAAAATGACATTGTGGTGGACACAGTCTAGGTGGACCAACTCGGCTCAATAGCACTGTGCGGGGGGGGGGCATGACTGGGTCAGGGATCTCGGTCATTTGGGGGCAGGGGAGATACAGTGGTGGGACTAGGTTTCATAGATCAGGAAGAGGTCAGAGATATGGGAAAGCTCGGACTTCTTACCTCCTATGTCCCATCCCAAGGTATGTAGGTTGTGGGGCTAGGAAGATTCAACTGGCTCCGACATTGGTGCTGATTAATGCCAGGTCTATCAATAATAAGTCCTATACCCTACATGATTACTTAATGGAACAACAGATAGCCCTGGCATGTGTGACAGAGACCTGGGTACGGGAGGGCAAGTCAGTCACCCTGAATCAGCTTACCCCACCCAGGTTCTCAGTCCTCCACCAATCATGGACTACTGGCCGGGGGAGAGGGGTTGTGGTGCTCATTCGTGAGTCTTTTTCTTTCAGGGCACTTCCTGCCCCAAACATCATGGGCATCGAATGTGTCAGTCTGGTATGGGAAGCCAAGGAGAGTTTGGCTATCTGGGTTGTGTACCGGGTGCCCAACGCACCCCTAGAGAGCCTGTCTGCCCTGCTGGAGGCTGTATTGACTTGGGCACTGGACTTCCCCAGACTACTAGTCCTGGGGAATTTCAATGTCCGTGTTGATGATGCAGCTTCCATGCAGGCTCAGGACCTGGTGTCATCCATGGAGACACTGGGACTCGGCCAGATTGTTTCAGCTCCCACTCACCAGGTCAGCCATACACTTGATTTAGTCTTTGGGGCTGGGATAACACCAGATCTGATAGCTGTTGACACAGTTCCATGGTCAGATCATTCTGCCCTGAAAGTCCGACTGGACCTGCAGCCCACCTTCTATTTGGGTGGCAAGCAGATTTATGCTCGCCTGCAGAGTCAACTGGACCCAGAGCGGCTTCAAGAGGCTCTGTGGGATCCGATGCCCCTGGGCGGATCGCTATATGAGTTAGTGGAGGACTGGTATTTCCAGCTCTCCACGGCCATCGACAATATTGTGCCCCGGCGCCCTTTTCGCCACCGCACCAAAGCAGCTCCTTGGTATACCTTGGAACTGCAGAGCATGAAGCGGCAGCTTAGACAGCTAGAGCAAGTGTGGTGGAGATCTTATGACAAGGAGTCTAGAACTTCTTATAGAATGTTTATGAAGGTCTGTGAGAAGGCAATGAAGTCCGCTAAGAGAGACTTCTATGCAGCCTCCATTGCATCTGTGAAATCGCACCCAGCCCAATTGTTTAGAATGATTCGATCACTGACTACGGTGCTGGTAGGCAATCAAAAGTTTAAGGAATTGGATATCAGCTGTGAGGCCTTTGTGACTTATTTCGCAGATAAAGTCTCAACTCTCCGCCATAATCTCCCAGCAACAACTGACACGGTACGGGAACTGGAAGCCTGTTGTCCGTCTTCAGGCCCCATATTGGACCACTTCAGCTGTCTCTCTCAGGAGGATATGGACAGGATCATGGCTGTAGTAAAGCCCACCACGGGTCCAGAGGACACCAAGTCCATCCTGGCTTGTTAAAGCAGGTGGGAATGACATTCAGGGGCCTTTAGCTGCGATTGTTAACCTATCCCTGTCATCAGGGGTATTTCCGGCTAACCAGGGCACTGGAAACAGTTGCGGGTTGGCTGCAACTGAGCTGGCTGAAGCTTAATCCAACTAAGACGGAGGTCCTGTACATGGGTCGTTGGGGGCTAAGATCGGGCATCCAGCCCCCCACTCTGGATGGCACATCTTTTGTGCCAACTCAGAAGGTGAGGAGCTTGAGTGTGATACTGGATGCCACCCTTTCTATGGAGGCCCAGGTCACAGCTGTTGCACGATCTGCCTTTTACCATCTTCAGCAGGCCAAACAACTAGTTCCCTATCTGGTCCCTCGGGACTTAGCTACAGTGATCCATGCAACAGTCACTTCCAGGTTGGACTACTGTAACTTGCTCTATGCAGGCTTGCCCTTGAGGCTGATCCGGAAGCTCTGTCCTCACCATCCATGCCACCTTAATGTGAGCGGTGGCTTAATCGCTTTAATTTTAAATTTTAACTGTTTAAACTGTTTTGATTGTTTTACTATGTTGGAAGCCACCCTCAGCCCATGATGGGAAAGGGCGGCCTATAAATCTGCAAAATAAAATAATAGTGGTTAAGTGTGCGGACTCTTATCTGGGAGAACCAGATTTGATTCCCCACTCCTCCACTTGCACCTGCTGGAATGGCCTTGGGTTAGCCATAGCTATCGCAGGACTCGTCCTTCAAAGGGCAGCTGCTGTGAGAGCCCTCTCAGCCCCACCCACCTCACAGGGTGTCTGTTGTGGGGGGAGAAGATATAGGGGATTGTAAGCCGCTCTGAGTCTCTGATTCAGGGAGAAGGGCAGGGTAAAAATCTGCAATTCTTCTTCTTCTTCTATATTTATTTACTTCACTTATAACCCAGTTTTCTCTGCAATGGGGACATAAAGCAGTTTACATCATTCTTCTCTCCTCTATTTTTTCTCTCTTATCCTGTAAGTTAGGCTGAGGGTGTGTGTGACTGGCTCAAGGTCACTCACTGCACTTCTGTGGCAAAGTGTGGATATAAACCTTGGCCTCTCACATCCTAGTCTGATACTCTAACCACTAAACCATGCTTACTATAATATAGTACATAACATCGACATTCATGTTGTTACTGCTGTTGAACAGTAGTCATCAGCTGGGTTTGGATAAGTCATGAAAGTTGCGTGGTAGCAAGTCCTGTTGCTGCTGCTGGGCTGGCCCCAGTGAGTCCTTCCTCAAAGGTCAGAACAGCCCTGGAAAGGGCCTTTCCTACATTGCTGGTGGAATTGTTACTATATCTCTCATTTTGGCTGTGAATTGCTTATCAAATTCAACAAATAATAGGTTATTCAATCTCTATGTTACGAGGGAAAAAATTATTAGATAAATGGATAGATTATATATTTAAACAAAAGAACGAGTATCTATTTTAGTATCTACTGCTAGGTTAACCAAATGGATAAATAAATCACCTCCCACAATAGCTCTCTGGCAAACAAAATTATGGGACCATTTATAATGAGTAAACTTTCATATCAAAAGTCAGGTGCTCCACTTGATCAATATGAATCTAAGTTTGTTACAACTTGGTTCCCTGTGTTAAGTTATATGGCTGAACATGACATCATACCCAGGCCTTGAATTCAGCAGTTCACAGGAGCACAGCTCCTGAACCTTTCTGAGGGTTCCCCCTTCTCCTCCCCACCTACCTACCTTGCCAACTGAATAGTAGGTGCAGCTGCATAACAATCCCTGGATGAGCTCCACCACCTATTTTTCTACAAAACCACCCTTGATCATACCAGAGAATCCTCTTTATAGATCTATTATTTATTTTTAATAACTGTCTGTAACTCCTGTGATTTATAAGTGAATAGGCACGATACTGTAATATTATTGAATTGCCACTTGTGTTGAAGTTAATGATATTGTATTGTATTGTTTGTTATCTGTATCTGAGTTCTAAAAATATAATAAAATGTTAGTATAAAACAAAAAAGAAAAAAAAGGGGCCTTCTCCCTCTCCACTTTTATTTTACTAACAGAAACCAACACTTGACTGCAGGCAATACTGTTGTGGTCACCTAGCAATAGCCACCAAGGCTACAGACAGTGGTTCTATTACTTGGGAGTGTTTTTTGTTTTGACTTCAGATTTTTCTGCAAACCTACGACTTTTCTCAGACCTGTAGAAAGATCTTTCTTGTCTGTCTGTGGCACCAGTCTCTGGATTTATCTACAAATGAAGCCGCATTGAGAATGGGATTGACAAGCAGTAGTCCCACAAGGACTTGTGATGGGTACCTCATTTTCCTCTTCCCCATTATTTCATCTTTCCCTTCTTTGAAAGCCCCCATAGCCTCTCTCATCTTCCTGCTTCCTTCTCACCCACAAGCTTATTTTCCTTTATCTGCCCCCTCCCTTCATCTATCTTTAGAATGCCCTCGTTTCCCACTGGCAGCCTTTAGCTAGGAGAGAATTATGACTGAGCTATACACTGTCCCCTGCAGGACCCAGGTGGTACATGGCGGGAAACCTGCAAGGATTTGTGGGAGTCACCTCACTTTCTCTTACATCCCCTCCCATACTATTTCCTCTTTCCCTCCTCCTGGCAACCTCCATATCCTCATCTTTCCTTGCTTCTTCCTCTCCTTCTTACCCGCCAACTGACCTAACTTTTATCTGTTCCCCCATCTTCATTTATACCTCACCTTTCTCCACAATGGGGGCCCAGCAGTTTACAACATTCTCTCCTCCATTCTATCCTCACAACAACCCAGTAAGGTTAGGCTGAGAATGAGTAACTGGCTGAAGGTCACCTATTGAGTTTCTACAGCAGAGCTGGGATTCAGATCCTGGTCTGAAACTCTAACCACTACAACACACTAGTTTTCATGAGGTGGCTACTGTTGAACAGTGGCAAGCAGCTGGGTTTGGTAAGTCATGCCATTTGCATGATAGCAAGTTGCCACTGGTTGCTGGCCCCAATAAGTGTCCTCCCTCAGAAGCCATTACAGGCTTGCACAAGGCTCTGCCCCCTCTCCCTGCTTTTTACCATCAGAAAACAAGCCTTGAAATCTAAAAATACTGTTTCAGTTGCCTAGCAATGGACTGAGGACTACAGGCATTGCTTTTGACATTTTGGAGGGTTTTAATTGTCCAGTGTTTTGCTGTGGTTTTTTAATGTCAGGTTGTCAGGATACTTGAGGCTTTTTCAGGTTTGTAGTAACATCTGTATTGTCTGGTCATGGCTCCAGTCTCTTCAATATTCATAAACTGTGCTGTTGAGAATTAAATAGATTTGCAAGATATTTGATTTGTGTAAGATTCCAACTGCACAAGTGAAGCTTGATTCAGAAAGTCATCTGGAAAAGTTCAATTCCAGGCCATCATTGTGGGTGTTCTGCTCTTTAAGCAGAATTTCTTCTAGATTCTTCTGTCTTTTTAATGAAATCTGGTGATATTTCTATTTCTGCTAGTTTGGATTGGCATATAAGCAAAAATCAAACTCTGCCACTGAGGTCAGCATTCAGATTATTGTGCATTTCTTACTCTTGCCCTCCTGTTTTTGTCTGTGTTCATCCTCTCCCACCCTCTTGAGTGACACTCCTTCTAAGAAGCTGCATTATCTGCTTAACAGTGTAGTCTGTGATGGAACAGGTCTACTTTGACTGTTGCCAACTCCTTGAAGGCTTTACCACTTCCTTCCACTAGGAAACTCACTGCCATCACCTGTTCATTTTAGGGGTTTCCAGGACTTCCGGTTTCGGCAACACGCTGTTAGGAGCAGCTCAGAGCGGCACGTCCAGAGCCGCTTCTAAACAGGACTGCGGAGAGGTTCCCCCCGAGGGGCGACTCAACTATGGGACCCAGGAAGGGTCCTGGAAGGCAGGCAGCTCGAGCAGTTGAATGGCTGCCCCCCGATCCCAGCTCGCTTCAAGCCTCGCTGTCTCGATCGCCATTTTTAAATGGCTCGAGGGTCGACTGCCAGACTTTTCCTTTTCTTCTTCTGATTTAAGTGACTCTGCACTAGCGGGACAAGCTGCATCTCAACTATTAAGACTGTAAGTTTTATTTCTTCTTACTACTGATTTCTGAGGCATTGTCTTTGACAAGCAGGAAAAACAGAGAACTGGGGCTGAAGCAGAATTCAGACAGAAGCAAAGGTAAAGAAGGTGGGGGGGGGACTCTCTCTCTTCTTTCAAAGCTTCTAAAAGTTTCTGCCTAACCTGGTGATGCTTATAATCCCTGCATGAAAAGAATCACACTAATTTCTATACATAGAAGAGACTTGATGGCTGAATTTAACTGATTTGTTGTAAACTTTCTGGAGAAAGATTTGACTTTGGGAAAGTTGTTTACAAGCATATATGGATGAGAAGGACAGCTGGCTTAAGAAGCAATTTGAAGTTTAGGCTGAAGTGCTCTGAACAAATTTATGTGAGCTCCAACTAGACTCTTAAATCCTGGTGGGCATTGTATACTGGATTATAAAACATATTGTATACTGGATTATAAAACATAACCTGATTGTTGGTTGAAGGAAGAATGCCTGTGCCAATTTTTAAAGTGGATTATAA
The DNA here is from genome assembly GCF_032191835.1 of Heteronotia binoei. Taxonomy (NCBI): domain Eukaryota; kingdom Metazoa; phylum Chordata; class Lepidosauria; order Squamata; family Gekkonidae; genus Heteronotia; species Heteronotia binoei. Next base: position 39,710,215 of record NC_083226.1, read on the forward strand.
TTCTCTGATGGTGGATGTTATGGATATAACCCTTTAATTTTGTTTTTATTTTTATATGGTTTGAATATTTTTGGCTTTTGATTAATTTTCCCACTTTTCCTCTTTTTCATTTACCATATTTGGAGTCTTTCTTATTTTTGCTACTATTTTTTGGGGGGGGTGTCTGGTCCAATTTGTGTTTTTATTTTTCTCTTGGGTTGTTTGTTTAATTTTTAATTTTTGATCTCACTTGTGGATTACAAATAGGGCATTCAGCCCTGGATTACAAATTTATACCTTGAAACAGTCAGATGTTCCTGTTGTGACTTGGATTTTAATTGAACTATCATTGGCAGAAGACCAGTTATAGTGAATTGTTTCTGCTTTAGTGAGTTGAACTGTTTTGGCTAAGTGGTACTAAGGGTGTTGTACTAAAAAGACTCTGTTTATTACTAGTCTTATCATTATTTTGGGTATGGCAAATTGTTGACAGAAGCTAGAACTGCCAACAAGCAGAAGTCTTCAACTGCCAACAAGCTTTTGGAAGCTAGCAGAGGAACTGGATTTTGTTGATGCATGGAGAACAAGATACCCAAATTCAAAAGGCTTTATCTATTATTCTCCTAGTCATCAAACGTGGTCAAGAATTGATATGTATTGGCTCTCTACAAATTTGGTCAAAGATTTAGTTGAGACAGAAATTCAAACAAGAGTCATATCAGATCACAGTCCTGTAATGGTAAAGTTCAAAGGTGCACGAATGAGAAGATCATGGAGGTTAAATACCTCAATTCTGAAAGATATTTTCTTAAGGAATCTAAGGCTGAAATTGAATCCTTTTTCAAACAGAACATAACACAAGATGTAAAGATGCAAGTAGTTTGGGATGCTGCTAAAGCATACTTCAGGGGCCTTGCAATTAGATATAGTGCCAAGAAAAAGAAAGAAAGAAAGAAAGAAAGAAAGAAAGAAAGAAAGAAAGAAAGAAAGAAAGAAAGAAAGAAAGAAAGAAAGAAAGAAAGAAAGAAAGAAAGAAAGAAAGAAAGAAAGAAAGAAAGAAAGAAAGAAAGAAAGAAAGAAAGAAAGAAAGAAAGAGCTGGAGAAGCTGAAAAGAACTTAAAAACGCAACTGACAAGACAGGAGTTCCAAAATAAGGTTAAAGAAACGCAACACCAATTGGATTTGTTACTCATAGAGGAAATGGAGATAAAATTGAGATATGCCAGACAAAAAATTTTGAGCATGCCAATAAGCCTGGAAGGTGGTTGGCCTATAGGATGAGAAAAGAGAACGCCAAGAGAATAATATCAGTCTTGAAAGATAAGAATAATAAAGAGAAAGCTCAAAAACAGGAGATATCTCAAATCGTGGAACAATTCTATAAAAAGTTATATGAAGATAAACAAATATATGAAGACAAAACAGATTTAAAAGATTATATTAACCAAAACAATCTTAACAAATTTACAGAAGAACAACTAAAAATTTTAAATGAACCAATAACAATAAGGGAACTTGGAGACGTAATGGCATCTCAAAAGAATGGTAAAGCCCTGGGTCCAGATGGATTGCCTGCAGAATTCTACAAAGCTTATGAGGAGTCTTTACTGTCACCATTTAAACGTCTCCTTGAAAAGATTCAAGCTGAAGGCCAAATACCAACTTCTTGGCAAGAAGCTACAATAGCCTTAATCCCAAAAGAAGATACAGATTTGAAAGATATAAAAAACTATCATCCAATCTCTCTTTTAAATGTGGATTATAAAATCTTTGCTGCAATATTGGCACAATGTTTGAAGAAAGTTCTACAGTCTACAATACATCAAGACCAGGCTGGATTCCTTCCTAGAAGATACTTGAAAGATAATGTTAGAACAGTTTGTAATATCTTGGAATATTATGAGACTCACCCAGAGAAACAACTGGCACTAATTTGCTTGGATGCTGAGAAGGCCTTTGATAATGTTCGTTGGCAATTTATGTTACAACAACTGAAAGGTATGAAATCTGATGAAAATTTTTTGAGAGCAGTAGAATCAATATACTCTCTCCAAAGAGATGGTGAATGGTGAACTAACAAAAGCAATTAATATTCAAAAGGGTACAAGACAAGGTTGCCCACTGTCACCACTCCTTTTTATTTTATCTTTAGAGATACTGAATGACCAGATAAGAGAAGACACAAGTATCAAGGGAGCGGTGCTAAAAGGTGAACAATACAAATTGAGAGCTTTCACAGATGATCTAGTTTTTATATTAGAGCAACCAATAGATTCAATAGACTGCCTTACAAACAATATCACCCAATTTGGTTACTGGGCAGGATTGAAGATCAACTACCATAAAACAAAAATTTTGACAAGGAATATGACGATGGAACAAATTCAATCTCTTCAACAAAAATCAGGGTTTTTGTATGAGAAAATAATCAAATATTTAGGTGTACTTATTTCAAATAAGTGCAGCAGTTTAAAAATGGATAATTATGATAAACTACTTAAAGAAATTAAAAAAGACCTGGAAAAATGGCATGATTTGAATTTATCCTTAATGGGAAGAATAGATTCAATAAAGATGAATATCCTCCCAAGGTTATTATTTTTATTTCAAACTATTCCAGTATTTTTAAATAGTGGGTTTTTTCAAGAATTTAATAAGATGGTTTCTAAGTATTATATTTGGCAAGGCAAAAAAACCAAGAATCAAACTAAAGATATTTCAAGACTCTAAACTGAGAGCAGGTATCGGCCTTCCAGACTGGCAGTTGTATTACAAAGCTTCTGTGCTCTTGTGGGTAAGAGACTGGATACTATCAAAGATTTCAGGTTTTCACGGCTGGTAACATCATTAGGGTTTGTAGAATCTTTCGCGATCAAGTGCCGTGTTCTACTGGAGAAAGTTTTCCTTCCAGACGTTTCGTTCTCAGCTGCGGAGAACATCCTCAGTGGCGCTGCAGCCGGAGCAGGCGCTCAGACCTTCTTGGCTGCTGCCAAGAAGGTCTGAGTGCCTGCTCCGGCTGCAACGCCACTGAGGATGTTCTCCGCAGCTGAGAACGAAACGTCTGGAAGGAAAACTTTCTCCAGTAGAACACGGCACTTGATCCCGAAAGATTCTACAAACCCTAAAGACTGGATACTATTGAATGATAAGAAGCAATTGCTGTTAGAGGGACATGATCTCACTCTGGGATGGCATGCGTATCTATGGTATCAAAGACTTGAAGGACATTCCTATTTTAAGAACCATTGGTTTCGGAAATCTTTGTATCATACATGGTCATGGTTAAAAATGAGAATTTATCAAAAAATTCCAAGATGGGTATCTCCAGTGGAAGCGTTTACTCATCCAAATCTTTTAAAACCTAACCAGAGTTATAGATATTGGGGAAAGACAATCAACTGTTGGGAAAAGACAATCGACTGAAAACCAGAGAGGAATTGGAAAACATGGACATTAAAATGAATTGGTGGTTGAGAATGCAAGTCAAACCTAGGTACGTCAAAGACAAGATGATAGGCTTTAATACAGAACAATACCCATTTGATAAAATTTTCCTAGGCCCTCAAGAAAAGCTAATTTCTAAACTATATGCATACCTACTACAGATGAAGACGCAAGATGAAGTTGTAAAAGATTGTATGGTCCAATGGGCGAAAAATTTGGGTCATAATATTACATTAGAAGAATGGGAGAGATTGTGGAAGTTCAATATTAAATTAACCAGGTCAGTAACTTTTAAAGAAAACTTGTATAAGATGTTTCACAGATGGTAAATGACTCCACAGAAATTGTGTAAGATGTATACTATTATGTCTAACAAATGTTGGAAATGTGCTAAACAGGTGGGTTCTTTTTATCATATGTGGTGGACATGTGAGATGGTGAAGGACTACTGGAAAATGGTTCGTGAATTATTACAGAAGATTATGAAGACACAGATTCAATTCAAACCAGAACTATTTTAATTGAATATATTTCCTGAGGACTATTCCAAAGAAATGAGACATTTGTTGGCGCATTTCAATACAGCAGCCAGGATTCTCTTGGCACAGAGATGGAAATCTCAGGAAATCCCCATGAGAATGGACTTGGTGGGAAAATTCTGGAAACAGCAGAGCTGGACTTTTTATCCCAGCTGTTGGCTGGGAAATCTAAGGAAGAAGCAAGAAAATATTGGTTGAAATTCTATTCCTGGCTAGATACTCAAGACTCTTAAGATTCTCTGGTGTGAACTTATATCTCCTTTTTCTTGTATTCTGTATTACAAGATTGCTTTTACTGAAAATGCCAAATTCAATAGATATTTTAACAAAAAGATTTATAACACAAAATATCAAAATGTTGATGGTGCACAGTTTAGAGACAACAATAAGTGACAATCTATGTATTTTAAGAAAGTATTGCAGATGCAGACGTATTCTTTGAAAATACTCTCTATGCAGATTAAGACTGATTTGTAATCTTTATTTCTTATCCCTTCTTATTCCCTATTCCCAATTCTTTGAAACTAATAAAACTTTTAAAACATTTTAGGGGTTTCCTGCTGGGATGAACAGGAATCCCAGTTCCCCTTCCTGTTTCTGAGGCCTAGAATCTCCTGCTACCCAGTGCTTGGTTACCATGGAGATCATTACAACTTTGGGGCTCCCCTGGAGAAATAGCCACATGCACATTGACTGCTTTCCTCCCAACTCAGGGGGCCCCTCTTGCAACAGTGTGTCCATAGACAGTGGGGAATCTCAGTGGTACAGAGATTAGGGACTATCCTCCAAAATAAAAAAAGAATTTATTGAAAAGAAAATATTTACAAGCATACATAAGCACCATGCCAGATTGAAGGAAGGAACACACACATGAAGCCAATGCCAGGCAAATATTTTTACTGGACTAAAGGGCTTTTTAGGGAAGCTTCAAAGAAATGAGAATGGTAGAGGTCACCAGCTGCCAGTAATCCAAGTCTGAACCATGCATGGATTTATGTCAGTGCATTGAAAGACTAGCACAGAGTGTTTTTGTATGTTATTATTTATGATGAGAGTTTATGTGTGCCACTTTCTAACAAAAGGAACCACAACAACCAGCATTTGGACTGCATAAACGTTATGACTTATCAGTCAACATGTTAATTCTCAGTGAAGTAATTTGTATATTTTGATTTATGCAAATAGGCTTTCTTGTATTGGCTCTTTGCTGGTCTCTTGCTCTGAATGTTGATCTTGTTAATTATAAAAGGTTGTAGATATTGCTGGCTTACACTAAGCATGGCAGGGCAATAGTTCAGTGCTTCTGAGGATGGCTCTCTGGAGAGGGAAAACAGAACATTCATTGTATCCCAATTGGATGGAGAATGTCCTCTAGAAAGACTGCAAGTCACATTGAAAGTGTACTTAATGAGTGGCTGAGTACCTTGGACCCACATCAAGAATGCATTTCTGCAGATGATGGTTCAAGCTATCTAAAAGCTATTTGTAACAGAAGAATAATAAGAACTGAAGGACAGAATAGCCATGGCCCATGCATGGCACACTGCCTAAATGTAATGAGTTCACTCTGCATTATCAACAATTGACCATCCTGATAAAAAAGTGTCTTATTGAACATGCCCAATATACAGCCATTCCAGACACTCAAGAATAGAACTGTGGAAACTAAATGAAGGAGGCACAAGACATGCTGAAGGACCTTTAAAACCCTCTAGGTATCTTTCTGTCTGATGAAGCTGGGCACCTTTGGTTTTTAGTGAGCACACAACAATATGGAATTCCAAAAACATGAGTATTGGTCAAGGACCCCAGTTCTCAATGGGACTTTGAGATCATTTTCAATGCAATCTGAAACAGAGCTATGTACCCTTCTAAGGCTTGGAAGTCTTAGCTTAGACTTATGGCTACACTCCTAGCGATTCAGCAATAATGTTAAGGAATCATTCAACTTTCCCCCTACCCTCCGCAGTGAATACTGAACACTTCTTATTCAGCCTGGTGCTAACAAACATAGCGTGAGAGAGGGTAAAGGTAGTCCCCTGTGCAAGCACTGAGTTGTTACCAACCCATGAGGTGACATCACATCACAACATTTTCTTTGCAGACTTTTTATGGGGTGGTTTGCCATTACCTTCCCCAGTCATATACACTTTACTCTCAGCAAGCTGGGTACTCATTTTACTGATCTTGGAAGGATGGAAGTTTGAGTCAACCTTGAGCCAGCTACCTGAACCCAGCTTTCGCAGAGATCGAACTCAGGTCATGAGAAGAGCTTGGACTGCAGTACTGCGGCTTACCACTCTGTGCCACAGGGTTCCTATGAGAGAGGGTATCACATACTTTTAACACTGTTACTGTAACCTTTATTAGGCATTTGTTCATAAGAATCTGAATAATAACAAGCAGGACATATACTAATCACATACTAAGCTGCCACGTTGCCTGATTGAATCTGCGTCACAACATACCTGAAATAAGAGTCTAAGGAAGCTCAAGAGCAATCAGTGCAAAAGAACGTTCTTGCAAAACCTGCAAAGTACAGTAGTTCTCTACAGACATGGATGAGATTGGTAGTGTTTCTGTCTCTGTAGGTGATCTTTCGAAATGCATGTGTACCTGCTTCAGTATACATTTCCATTTATTGTAGCTGGATGTATTTGCTAAAGGTAAAGGTAGTTCCCTGTGCAAGCACCAGTTGTTTCCGACTCGGGTGACGTCGCATCACAACGTTTTCATAGCAGATTTTTTTACAGGGTGGGTTGCCATTGCCTTCCCCAGTCATCTACACTTTCCCCCCAAGCTAGGTACTCATTTTATCAACCTCGGAAGGATGGAAGGCTGAGTCAGCCTTGAGCTGGCTACCTGAACCCAGCTTCCGCAGAGTGAATTTATTCCTCTATACCCACTTCTCCCCCACCCTGCCCCACCTGGCATGAGTGCCATATACCTAGGGTTGCGAAGTCCAATTCAAGAAAAATCTGGGGCCTTTGGGGTGGAGGCAGGAGACTTTGGGGGTGAAGCCAGGAGACATTGGGAGTGGAGTTAAGAGCAACAGTGTGACAAGTCTAATTGAACTCCAAAGGGAGTTCTGGCCATCACATTTAAAGGGACCGTACACTTTTGAAATAATGAAGGATAGGGCACCTTCTTCTGGGGCTCATAGAATTGGACCCCCAGGTCCAATTCTTTTGAAACTTGAAGTGTGTTTTGAGGAGACTCATCAGATGCTATGCTAAAATTTGGTGCATCTGTCTAAAAAAACCCGCCTTCTCAGAGCCCCAGATACCCACAGATCAATTCTCCACTATACCCTATGGAAATCAGTCTCCATAGGCAAAAATGATGTGCCCAGCAGACATTTCCCTCCCTCTCCCCCTCTCCCCCGCTTTCTGATGCCCCTAAAGCAGGGGGAGGGCCTCCAAACTGGGGGATCCCCTGCCCTCACCTTAGGATTGGCAACCCTAGCCATACCAGCCTCAGTCATGGATGGCTTGCTCTGACAGTGTCTGCAAAGGCAGCCCTACACAGCAGAGGAGACTCAAACCCACCCACCACCCACCACCACCACAGGATTGCTCTGTAAGTACACATCCAAGACCAGATAATTTCCCAGCTTGCATTTCTGAAAGCAAACTAGGTACTATCTACAGTGATACAGTCTGTTCCACTGCACAACACTATGGAGACAGGCGGGGGGGGGGCACATACTGTGCAAAACAATGTCTTTTAAAATTGCAATTTTAAAAAAAGTCAAATGAAGTGATTCCTGCAGAGAGGAGGAATTGTAAATATGTTGCCTCTATAAATAATCTGCCTTACTAATGAAGAGTTATGTGACAAATTGTGGACTACCTGAATTCTATAAAACTTCTTCTCTAACAACTGTAAAAAAGATGCATGATAAATTAAAGCTGAGGCTTTCTGTGATGTGTAACTTTTCTCAAGCGAAATATAACACTGAATTGAAATCACCAAGCAAGAGCCAGAGGGATTCTTCTTAAGTGGCAAGTGAAAGATTAACAGATGTATTACAATATTATAGAGTAACAATAAATCAGGAAGTCTTTTTTAAAGTTGTGGCAGTGACAACTACAGCAGTTAAATTAGTTCCATAGCATAAAGTCATCGTCAAGGCCTTTTACTATAACTGCAGTGTCATTTATGAGGACAGGAAAACCATCACCAAGTCTAATAAAGAGTTGTTACTGCAGATGTAATCACAGAAAGACTGATGAATGAATGGCTGACCAGCAAAGAACACCACACACAAAAAAGTAGTCAATATCTATGTTTCAATAACATAAGAATAACAGTTCAGCAGACGGTAACCAGATTTTATCGCTTCCCCAAAACAAATCCAGAAAGACATTTAATTCAGCCTTTCTTGGTTTTCTTTCAAGGTAGGAGAGATTGGAATGTGGGCCATTATTTCAGAAGAAAATAAGAGAGACTGGATTTATATCCTGCCCTTCACATGGAATCTCAGTGCGGCTTACAATCTCCTTCCCTTGCTCTCCCCATAACAGACACCATTTGAGGTAAGTGGGGCTCAGAGAACTGCTCTAGAGAGAGCAGCTCTTCTAAGAACTGTGACTGACTCACTCAGCAGGTGCATGTGAAGAAGTGGGAAATCAAACCCAGTTCTCCCATATTAGAGTCCATGCAGTTAACCACTGCACCAAGCTGGCTCTACATTTTACTCTGCTTTCCCCTCATGGGGACCCCAAAGTAACTTACATCATTCTCCTCACCTGCATTTTATTCTCACAACCACTGTATGAGGCAGGTTGGGCTGAGAAATTGTGACTGGCGCATGGGCTGAGAAATAGTCACTGTCCCATGCTGGCACTCTGTTATTAACAACAGTGAGGAAAACTGGAATTCCAACAAGAAAGCCATGTCAATCTGGTGCAACAAAAATAAACAGGCATCTTGAGTGATCTTAAAAACTAACAAGATTTTAGCCCAGCACAAGCGGCCAAGGAATAGAACCCTCATCTTCTGATGCTATGGGTAGATCATCACTGGGCTATTTACATGTAGTGAGAAAACAAAACAAATACCAGAGCCAAAGGGCCATGATACCTAATAACAATAGAGAGCTTACAAGTGCAGGCAACTGGCAAGTGCAAGGAATTTGAGAGAGTGGTCATCTCATTCCTCCCACCTTTGCTTCCTCCTTTCTCCCCAGCTTCTCTCTCTCTCCCCCCCCCCCCATCTCTTACTTTCCGTCTCTCTCACTTTTGTATGACTACTGTCACACTTTTTGCCTTCCCTACTTCAACACTCTTTCTTCCTGCCTCAATGGCACCAGCGACTCTACTGATTCAGCAGTTTACCCCCAGCAACAGCGCCACCAACTGTTATGGTTGCTTTGTGGCAGTTTAAGCTCCACAAAACAAGCACCACCAGCACTCCAGGCCACCTGCTCACCCACCAGTCATCTCCCCCTTCCCAACACACAACCAATGGCAGCATCCACTCTCCTGCCCCCCCTTCAGGGACTTCACTCACCCCCTCATGCATTGGAGAGGATTTAAGTAGGGGCTGGCAATACTCGCAGGGGTGATCCTTTCTCTCTCTTTGTGTTAACTTTCCCATTGTAACTGCCAGAGGCCCATCACAGTTCCCACTTTAAATATTAAATGTAAACAAAAGGAGGGGGCTTGAACATTAGTTGGAGCGGGGGAGGATTGAATGCAATCAGAACTACAGGAGCGGGAGGGAAAGGGAGAGAAGGCTCCTCCTCATCCTCTGCCTCAGTAAGTCCTTTCTCTGCACATTGTACTTTAAAAGGATTTAAATATCCCCCATATACTTTTTTTTAAGATATAAGATTTTTCTGCACACCTGGAGAATGCCCCGAGTGTTCAGAAAAATCTTTTACCCTCTATGTCCCCCCTATCTGAGGAAAAAAGTGTCCGCACTTAGGGGGTACAGTTGGGAAATAGATATATTGATCAAGAAAAATACAGAGACCATTCACTAACTGCTGCCATGGAGCATTCCAGAGGGATAGCTGTATTATGACACAATCCTAAACAGGATTACATCTTTCAAAGCCCAGTGACTTCAATTGACTTAGGGTGTGATTGCTTAGGGTTGCCCTGTTAGTCCAACAATTCTTATGGCACCTTAAAGACTAGTAGATTTATTAAGGCATAAGCTTTGATGAGTCACAGCCCACTGGAGGCATCGCATACAACAGGTGCTCTGGCTCATGAAAACTTATGGCACAATGAATTCTGACTCATGAAAACGTATGCCACAAGACTTGGTTATTATGTGGCTGCAGCTAAATAACACATATTCCCTTCAGAAAAGATTAAAGGGTGAATTCTATCCATCTATCTGATCTATAAGCACCTGAAGGTGATAAGACTCATTTTTTCACTGGTTGTGGGCTTGGGCTGGCAGCTCCTAAATATCGAATCTTTATTCCAGCTTGTTTACATTCCCATGGGTGTCTTAATTTGCTTCTCTACTTGTCAGGGCGTGAGAACTCTGTGAAGGAGCCAGCAACGATGTTTTGGCAATTTGTCTTTGAGCTAGAGTAAAGTGAAAGGTGTAAGCAAATTACCAGTTCTAGTACACAGACTATACATTTCAGTTGGGAGTACTTCTCCATTTATAGTGTTTGTCCAGTGTTACTTATGCTCATAAAATATGACTGTATAGTTTGACATATGTAGAATAACTTTTAATAGATGTGCTGAGAAATATACTGACTACTCGAGGCTTAATAAATGAAGAGAAATATAATATAGTATAAGAGAAAGATGTAGAGATACCACTAACTTAGGACAACTATTAAAAGGACAGGGCATTTTTAAATCTTGTGTGTGTGTGTGTGTGTGTGTGAGAGAGAGAGAATTTTTTTATCAAGTGTGACCACTGACCAGTATTTTTGTTAAATCCACCTGGCATCCTTAATAAGAACATAAGAACATAAGAGAAGCCATGCTGGATCAGGCCAACGGCCCATCAAGTCCAACACTCTGTGTCACACAGTGGCAAAAATGTTATATACACACATACACTGTGGCTAATAGCCACTGATGGACCTGTGCTCCATATTTTTATCTAAACCCCTCTTGAAGGTGGCTATACTTGTGGCCGCCACCACCTCCTGTGGCAGTGAATTCCACATGTTAATCACCCTTTGGGTGAAGAAGTACCGGTACTTCCTTTTATCCGTTTTAATCTGTCTGCTCAGCAATTTCATCGAATGCCCACAAGTTCTTGTATTGTGAGAAAGGGAGAAAAGTACTTCTTTCTCTACTTTCTCCATCCCATGCATTATCTTGTAAACCTCTATCATGTCACCCCGCAGTCGACGTTTCTCCAAGCTAAAGAGTCCCAAGCGTTTCAACCTTTCTTCATAGGGAAAGTGCTCCAGCCCTTTAATCATTCTAGTTGCCCTTCTCTGCACCTTCTCTAATGCTATAATATCCTTTTTGAGGTGCGGCGACCAGAACTGCACACAGTACTCCAAATGAGACCGCACCATCGATTTATACAGGGGCATTATGATACTGGCTGATTTGTTTTCAATTCCCTTCCTAATAATTCCCAGCATGGCGTTGGCCTTTTTTATTGCAAACGCACACTGTCTTGACACTTTCAGTGAGTTATCTATCATGACCCCAAGATATCTCTCTTGGTCAGTCTCTGCCAGTTCACACCCCATCAACTTGTATTTGTAGCTGGGATTCTTAGCCCCAATGTGCATTACTTTGCACTTGGCCACATTGAACCGCATCTGCCACGTTGACGCCCACTCACCCAGCCTCAACAGATCCCTTTGGAGTTCCTCACAATCCTCTCTGGTTCTCACCACCCTGAACAATTTAGTGTCATCCGCAAACTTGGCCACTTCACTGCTCACTCCCAACTCTAAATCATTTATGAACAAGTTAAAGAGCATGGGACCCAGTACCGAGCCCTGCGGCACCCCACTGCTTACCGTCCTCCACTGCGAAGACTGCCCATTTATACTCACTCTCTGCTTCCTATTACTCAGCCAGTTTTTGATCCACAAAATGGATCAGTATACATACCTAGTATACAAAGTAAAACGGAAACCAAGAGGCACCTGTAAGATTAAAATTGTTTATTCCAGCATGAGCTGTTATGAATCGGAACTCATTTTTTTCAAAAGAATATAAAATGGATAATTATTTTACAAACTTTTATAATCCAAATCATGGTGGAGGGGAAAGAAGCTGTAGCAGACCTTTTCTAAAGGAAAAAAAAACAGACCACAGGAATTGTTGTTATGCTCACAATATGATGATGGCACCTTGTGTGTTTACCCAGAGAAAATACAATGAGACTTGCCGCTTTCAGCAACAGCCACACAGTAGGTACAACATATGACTAATGGAAGCAAATCAAATTAATGGAATAAACATTTCACTAAAGCAAGTAGTGTTTTGAATCTACTGAGTTCATTAGCCAACAAAAATATGTACTGTCTTCCTAGAAGCAGTAATCAATTATACCTCACTTCAATGGAGGAGAGAAGTATGCCCCAGTGGGTCCCATTTGGGAGGAAATGCAGGGAATATATGAACAAAATAAACTTTGCTTTGGTTTTCAACTAAGGTTCTTAAGCTTTAATTCACTACCACCCACCAAGTATGAAAGCTTTCACTGAACACCCCCAAAGATCCAAGTGAACAATTAGGACATAAAAACAGTACCAGGCAAGGCAATTTATGATACACTGAGGTGAAAGTTAGCAGTTAGGGGCTGGTACAGAGTATTGTTTGAAAAGGTACCAAAGTGGTACCTCCAACCTTCTTCTTTAACTCTTCAAGAGAAACTTTGCCAATAACTTAATTTCACCCCTGTGATACATGCAGACGATGCAGATCCTCAGGCTTATATTCAGTAAGACTGTTATGCCTGACAGTCATCAGCCAATTCCTTAATTGGGACTCTTAAGTGTGGACTCTTATCTGGGAGAACCAGGTTTGATTCCCCACTCCTCCACTTGCACCTTCTAGCATGGCCTTGGGTCAGCCATAGCTCTGGTAGAGACTGATGTAAGAATGATGTAAAAAGACAGAATGATGTAAAAAGCTGCTTTGGGTCCCAATCAGGGAGAAAAGCAAGATATAAAATAAATACAATCAATAGTCCAAACAGGGCCACTGGATTTACTGGGAATGCTTCTTCTCATTGGGGAGCAGCAATTGTTCTGGTAAGAGACTCCTAGCAGGATAACCTCCTCTGACCATGGAGGAGACTCGAGCCCTTTACACAAGTTGCAGTGAACACGTGTGCAATCCGAGTTCAGAATATATTCTCAATCTTTCTTGAGTAATTCTCATGTTACATTCGATGTGTGTATAGCTGAATGCATGATTTAAACACCACATTTATCTAGGTACTACTGGTCCCCAGTTTTATTTGTAAAGTGAATGTGCACTGGTTCTTTCTTTCATTCAGAGGTTATGTGCACATATGGGCTCAGTTTGTAGCAGGAGCTCCTTTGCATATTAGGCCGCACACCCCTGATCTAGCCAATCCTTCAAGAATTTACAGGGATCAACTTACAGGGCCTACTGTAAGCTCTTGGAGCACTGACTACATCGGGAAGGTGTGGCCTAATATGCAAAAGAGCTCCTGCTACAAAATGAGCCCAAACTTTCTTTGCCCCTAATAAGATTTGTTTTCTAATGCCACATGCTAAGTGCAGTTTGGAAAGTGACAATAAAACATAAGTCAGTGTTGAATGAATGCTGAAGGTGATTAATGCAGTACAGAAAATAAAAAGATGGGCATTTAAAAAAAACCTCAATGTATCCTAATTAATGTAGCATTTTCATTCAATTCTAAATGTACCCCGCCAAAAAACACAAACATTTTATAAAAACAGCTTCAGACATGTTTCTATACTTCTATACTAAACACTCAATTTCCATATAAATACTACCAAGCTGTTTGACTAACAATAGAGTAATATCCCCTATAACACTGTGAATGTATTCCTAGAAACAACAGTGCTGTGGGAAACAGTGCTGCAGGAAGCAATTATGTTATCATGGAGATGTATTCAAAGTATTGCCATTTCTTAAATATGTATGAGTGACATATCAGGGCTTCGTTGGGGTGCTAGAAGTAGCGCTAATATCAATGAAGAGTTAGTTCTGAATGATGTGACATTCTTTCTTTATTATGCATACTTATTAAGTACTCACCAATACATTTGGTTGGACAGTGTGCAATTGACCACCATGCCGTTCCTCCTTCTACATGGCAGCAGTGAAAGATAATGGGAAGAAATTTTCCCAGGAGGAGCCAGTCTGTGACTCCATGAGCACTGACTGGCACTGCACTAGCCACTATACCATGCTGTTATTGGCTGAATATATTATCTTATAATAAAAATTGCACCCAAGATGAAGAGCGCTATAACAAAATCACTTCATAGGCAAAGTGTTATAAGAAATTTTACTATATAGTGCTTTTGGGCTTCCATTAGTCCATCTCCCTTTATTTTGACTTTGTCTTTTTAAGGACAATGTGTAATTTTCCAAGATAGTGTCTTCAATAAATCACTTTTTGTTTTGGAAATCAAAAGGGTACTCATATTAGTATGTATAAAATGCATTTGCTTTGCTTCATTAATGTAATCTAAGTATAAATAAAAACTGCTTCCCTGCTTATCTTCTATTTGCTATTTGATCTGGATAGCGATTTATCTGGATAGCGATTGCCTTTGATCTGGATAGCGATTTATAGGTTTTGCTTTCATTTTAACGGCACATGAGTCTGCTGTTCTGACTTGTAGCTTGTATTATTATTCTGTAGGTTCGATATTTTACTGTTTGATGAAGTCATTGCCATTAAGAAAATTATGTGCTGACTTTTCAGAGGCCTGCTTAAAGTAGCTTTTTGCTTCCTGAGTATGCTAATAATGTATTAATTACAAAAATACATAAATAGATCAATTTGTTGCACACTAGTCAACTGCCAAATTAAATAATTCTACATGTACCTATGATCATACTATTTTATGTTAGTTATCTTGTTCAAAGTATTTTTATTTGGAGGCTCTTTTCTTCTCCATCTGTTGGTCTGACTCCAGAAATGGCAATAGGGCAAGTCAGTTCACCTTGTTCATTAACAAATTTTGGCTTCAAGTGACTGATTAAATTCCATACTTCTGGAGGAGTGCTTACTGTGTACAAGTCCAGCTCTAAACTGAAAGTGTTTAAGATGGTGACTAATCCCTATGGGGATGTATCTTGGATTTATGCAGATGTATTGCTGAGTTATGCTGCTGCAGTATCTGGAGATATGTGAGCAGGCAGCACTATTAATGGGTAGAGGGGCTGCTCAAGCAAAACTTATGCCAACACAGAAGTGAGTGGCACCGGCAACATGCTGTTCCTTTACTGGTGGGCATTGCTGTGCTCACTAAGTGGTCTGGATCTTACAGAGGGATGTCCGTTGTTTCTTTTCCTTCTGTAAAACGGTCATAGTGGTTCCTGTGCTCTGGTGGAGCCCCACTGGTGTAATTGTGGTGCAAATTTGGGCTACCATCCCAAACATACCAAATGATCCATTGTATACAGCCAGGCTCTACGCTACAGCCGCATTTGCTCCAATCCTGCTGACAGAGATTCTCACCTGAGGGATCTACAACAAACTTTTCTGGAACTAAAGTATCCACCTGATGAAGTCAGGACACAGATTAACAAAGCCAGAATGATACCCAGAGAAAACCTGTTACAAGGCAGACCCAAAAAAGATAATAACAGAACACCACTTGTGGTCACCCACAACTTTCAACTTAAAACAGTTCAACGTATCACCAACAACTTACAACCTTTATTGGACAGTGACAGCTCTCTTTCAAAAGTACTGGGGGGTAAACCTTTTCTTGCACACAGACAGTCCCCTAATCTCAAACAACTCCTCACCCACAACAATACAGCATCTCATCTGAGCATGGACACCGGTACCAGAGCTTGCAATAAAACCAAGAGCCAACTTTGCTGCCACATACACCCAGACAACACAATCACTGCACCTAAAAGCATTAACTACACGATCTCAGGTTCATTCACTTGTTCATCTTCCAACATTATATATGCCATTAAATGCCAACAATGCCCTTTAGTTCTCTACATAGGGCAAACAGGACAAACCCTACGCCAAAGGATAAATGGACGCAAATCTGACATCAGGAATTACAGAACTGAGAAATCTGTGGGAGAATACTTTAACCTTCCAAAGCAATCAATGGGTGACCTCAAGGCAGCTGTTTTACTGCAAAGGAACTTCAAAAACAGAATGGAGAAGCTGCTTAATTACAAATTATTATGAAACTTGGAACAAACACCTCTCCAGGACTGAACAGAGATATTGTTTTTTTATTTCATTATATATGCTAAACCCATTCTCAGTGAGTATAGCTATACATCCACAGTATTCCAATGTATTTCTCTTTTATAATAGTGTATCAGAATAATGTTTTATATTGACATACTCAAATAAGGGATATTGGCTATTTATCTCATTACATATACTTAACCCATTTTCATTTTATGTATTCTTGTTTTCTAATGGCAGACTGGAAAGGAAAGGTCCCCTGTGCGAGCACCAGTCATTCCGACTCTTTGGTGACATTGCTTTCACATTGTTTTCATGGCAGACTTTTTTTACAGGGTGGTTTGCCATTGCCTTCCCCAGTCTTTTACACTTTCCCCCCAGCAAGCTGGGTACTCATTTTACCGACCTCGGAAGGATGGAAGGCTGAGTCAACCTTGGGCCGGCTTCCACTGGAATCGAACTCAGGTCGTGAGCAGAGAGTTCAGACCATAGTACTGCAGTACTGCTGCTTTACCACTCTGTGCCACGGGGCTGCTGGCAGACTAGAATGACGTTTATAAGATATAGATTGATGTTGAGAAGTAGATTGGGTGGACTACAACTAAGATTCACCTAGATTTGCAGAAACACCATTTGGCAGGGAATTTCATTACCTTTTATGGCTATCCAGACCAAATGGCCAAGCCACACTGCTTTATGTGACCATGTAATCAGTTAATTTGCTCTCTTAATCAACAAACTGCTTGTATTTCAGCTCACAATACCTGATCCCCTTGTCTGATGAAGTGTGCTTAGAGAGCACACGAAAGTTTACGTTCTGAATAAAAATTGGTTGGTTTTAAAGGTGCAACTTGACTTCTGCTTTGTGGTACAATCAGTGGGCCCATCTTGCTTTCCTGTAACTGTTCTTCTCAGTCCTTTTTTGTCTTTTGAATTTGATGCATACATTACCCTCTTAACAAGGGACTAAATGAACAATGGGCTGTTCGCTGTTGAAGTCTGCCTTCCAGTTTAAAGGATCCTTTGTAGGACAGCATTGGACTCTGTGAAAATGTACCTAATGACATGCATCCTCTAAGAACAATTCTCTCCTCTTTAGGATCAAGCTGAAGCGGAGTATGCAGCAGGAAGCCAAATTCTTTGTTCCCATGTGTCAAAACTTTGTGCCTGTACTCCACTGTCAAGTTTCAGATTTACAACAAGCAACACAAGGTAACATATATGGGCTAACCTCAGTAAAAGATGGCAGGAGATCTCAAAAATGAGAAAAAATAAGGAGTAGTTTCCAGACTTTAAGGAAATGCCTTCATACAATCACTTTGCAGTGCAAGTTCAGATGAAAGAAACCTGCTACCTGAGGCAGATCAGTTGATCTCTCAATTAATAAGAGGAACCTTACTGACATTTAGCTTGTTATCTATTCAAAACATCTTTTACAAGTTGTCTGTTAATGAAGATTTAACAAAAAAAGTGATTATAAGAGCATAAACAGCATTCCAGACGTTTATTGAAATAAAATGAGTTCAACCAGCTCTGATTCAATCAAGAACACTTCATTGCGAGAAGAAACAGTCACAAACAGCACAGGAACTTCACTCATATACACTCTGGCCATGGTTAACCATGCTGCCTTAGCAGGCAACATTTACTCCTGTTGGCTCACTCCATAATCCTTCATTTGCATCTCTTTGTTACAGGTTGTTACATGCCTAGCATCCTGACTGGCCAGTTCTTCCAGGCTTCAGGATCCTGGTTTGCAAGGAGTGCCTGTCCCAAGCTCAGGCAACAAGAACACAGTGAGATGCAATACGTAACACTTATTATTCAGAAATCAAATCAAAGCATTGTTGTCTTAGAATGTAAATGATATCTAGGTGTTTATTTATATTAATGTGAAGTAGCGGTCAAAACATTTGTTTATATAGTAATAATACAGACTGTAGTCAGGGCCGGTGCTAGGCTTTCTGGTGCCCTAGGCAAATCACCCACGGGCGCCTCATGCTAGAATTCTGCATGGAGCATCAGCTCACCATTACCAACACTATCTTCCAGCAGAAGAACAGTCTGAAGACAACCTGGATGCACCCACAGTCCAAGCATTGGCACCTTATCGACTACATTCTGCTGCGCCAGAGAGACCTTCGAGATGTCTTACACACTCGAGTAATGCCCAGTGCAGAATGTCATACAGATCATCGTCTTGTACGCTGCAATCTCCGTCTTCACTTTAAATCTACACCCAGGAGAGGTGGTATCCCCCGGAGGAAGTTTCAGGTTGGCAGCCTTCAGTCAGCCGAAGTTAAAGCTGCCTTCCAGGCAAAACTCCAGACAAGAATTGAGGACCCCAGTCGCCTCACAGATCCTTCTCCAGAAGCACTCTGGGAACACCTAAAAACTACCATCCTGTTGACCTCTGAAGAAGTCCTCGGGTTCTCCACAAGGAAGAACAAGGACTGGTTTGATAAGAACAATCAAGAGATCCAAGAATTACTGGCGAAAAAGAGATCTGCCTACCAAGCACATCTTGCTCAGCCCTCCTGTCCCAGGAAAAAAGCAACCTTTCACGCTGTATGTAGCAACCTTCAGCGCAAGCTTCGAGACATTCAGAACGAGTGGTGGACCAAGCTTGCAGAGAGAACCCAGCTATGTGCAGACACTGGTGATTTAAGAGGGTTCTATGAAGCCCTGAAGGCAGTATATGGTCCAACATATCAGGCTCAGAGTCCCCTGCGTAGTGCAGACGGCCAAGTGCTCCTCACAGACAAGGCATCTATACTGAACCGGTGGTCAGAATATTTTCAGGTTCTCTTCAGTGCCAATCGCGTAGTTCAAGATTCAGCAATCCACCTCACCCCACTTTAACCAGTGAAAACAGAGTTGGATGAGATCCCCACCCTAGAAGAGACTGTTAAAGCCATCAAGCAACTGAAAAGTGGCAAGGCAGCGGGAGTTGATGGAATCCCACCAGAGATCTGGAAGCATGGGGGCATAGTATTACATAGCGCACTTCACAAAGTACTTGTCACCTGCTGGGAACAAGGCAAACTACCACAGGACTTTCGCGATGCAATCATCATTACTCTACATAAGAACAAAGGGGAAAAGTCAGACTGCTCCAACTACCAGGGGATAACCGTGCTCTCCATCACAGGCAAAATCCTTGCTAGAATACTCCTGAACAGACTGGTGCCCACCATTGCAGAAGAACTCCTCCCAGAGAGCCAGTGTGGCTTCAGGGCTAACAGGAGCACCACCGACATGGTATTTGTTCTTAGGCAGCTCCAAGAGAAATGCAGGGAACAGAACAAGGGTCTATATGTGACTTTTGTCGACCTTACCAAAGCTTTTGATACCGTTAGCAGGAACGGCCTTTGGCAAATCTTGGAACGTTTAGGATGTCCCCCAAGGTTCCTCAGTATGGTCATCCAGCTATATGAAGAAAAGCGAGGCCAAGTCAGACACTGCAACGATCTCTCGGAGCCCTTCCCAATAGGCACAGGTGTAAAGCAAGGCTGTGTTCTCGCGCCAACTCTCTTTACAATCTTCTTTAGCATGATGCTTCAAAGAGCCGCAGTAGATTTAGATGACGACGATGGTGTCTACATCCGCTATCGCACCGATGGCAGCTTGTTCAACCTGAGGCGACTAAAGGTCCACTCCAAGACAATGAAAAAACTTATCCACGAGCTACTGTTTGCTGATGATGCTGCACTTGTCTCCCACTCGGTATCAGCTCTGCAGCATATGACGTCCTGCTTTGTAGAGGCTGCCAAGCTATTCGGCCAAGAAGTTGGTCTGAAGAAGACAGAAGTTCTCCACCAGCCTGCACCCCAGGAAGATTATCACCCTCCTTGCATCACTGTGGGTGAATCAGTTTTGAAGACAGTCCAGCAGTTCAGCTACCTGGGGTGCATCATCTCCTCAGACGTCAAGATCGACAAGGAGATTGACAATAGACTGGCAAAGGCAAACTGTGCATTTGGCTGACTGCATAAAAGAGTGTGGAGCAACAAGCATCTGAAAAAAGGCACAAAGATCAATGTTTACAAAGCGGTTGTGATGACAACCCTCATCTACGGCTCCGAATCGTGGGTTTTATACCGTCATCACCTGCGACTCCTTGAGCGCTTTCATCAGCGCTGCCTTCGCACCATCCTCAACATCCACTGGAGCGACTTTGTGACCAACACTGAAGTCCTCAAGCGGGCGGAGGTTACAAGCATCGAGGCATTGTTGTTGAAGACGCAGCTGCGCTGGGCAGGGCATATCTCCAGGATGGAAAACCACCACCTTCCCAAAATTGCCCTGTATGGCGAACTTTCCACCGGCCATCGAAATAGAGGGACACCAAAGAAGAGGTACAAGGACTCCTTGAAGAAATCCCTTGGTACCTGTTGCATTAACCATCACCAGTGGTCTGACCTAGCCTCAGATCGCAAAGCATGGAGGCACACCATCCACCAGGCTGTCTCTTCCTTTGAGAACGCACGCATAGCTGGTCTTGAGGATAAAAGGAGATTGAGGAAAAATCGTACTGCTACAGCACCAATCCCAAATCAGACTTTTCCCTGCAGCCACTGTGGCCGGACCTGCCTGTCCCGCATTGGTCTTGTCAGCCACCAGCGAGCCTGCAGCAGATGTGGACTACTGCACCTTTCTTAAATCTTCGTTCGCGAAGTCAAGCCGAGAGAGAGAGACACACACACACACCCCATTATTAAAAAATATAGGGAAAATGAAGAGCGCAAAACTTGAAACTTTTCACATTTTTAATTTACTGATTTTTATTTTTATTTTTTTAAAAGTGATATGTTATAAAAAATTGTGAGAATAAGTGCTTGCTGGCCACACCAGGAAAGAGGGTGGTGGGAAAGGATGAGGTGGGAGACCAAGTTGCACATTGGGGAGAGGGGGGTGGCTTGGCTTTGTTCAGGGCAGCTTGGTGATGGGAGAAGACAAGGTGACAGTGGTCAGGAGCCAGAGTAATGCATCTGGGAGGGGGCACCCTAGGCCAGGTGGCACCCTAGGCGACTGCCTACTTTGCCTACTCCCACGCACTGGCCCTGACTGTAGTATAAGCTTGGAGAGCAAATTAGGAGGAACCCTGCTACAAGCTGTGCTGACATCCTGTCGCAGGCACAAAATTTGGGAATGGCCAAAGGCACAAGTGTGGGTGTGGGGTCCTTTTAAATTCCAAAGTTTCAGACAGAAACAGAAGAGTTTTGAGGGTAGACTCAAAAAAATAAATCTCCCCCCACCTCCACCACTGTGTCCTGTTAGAAATTCTACAGCACTGTTCAACGGCAGATTATTACTGGCAAGTTCAGACTTACCCATAAAGTCCATAATTCCCAGTATATATACATAGATAAATTAGGGATAACAACTTCTTATAACATACGGAAGGGTAATGCAGCCAAAAAGCATCCTTTGGCACAGTAAGCACACCTTGGAAGCCATCCTAATGCTCAGACAACTGCTAATACCTGACACCATTAATGTATGGTGACTGGCTTTCATTGCAAACAAGAAAATGGGCACTGTTTTCAACTGAAGAACTAAAGCAAAGGTCAAGCTAGTAAATCTGCTGTACTCAGTCCTGTTTATCACAAAATAAGGTATTTTCCCATCCCAGGCCAAGTCATTGACATTAAATAATACTGACAGTATAACCATATACTATAGTATTCTTACCCGGGGCGGGGGGGACAGGGGGGGATGTCTTTCTCATTTCACCTTCCCCCGTCATGTTTGCAGTCTGCCAATAGGCTTGATTGCAAAAAACCAAAGAAGTAAAGAACTAAAAGAGGACTGCACTAATTAAATTTAATTATAGTCAAGCATATATTATTTGTAAAAGCAATCTTGCTAGAAGAAAACCCACAGCCTTTTACAACATTACCAATGACTGAATACAACAAGATAAATCCACTTGTAAGGCTTTGTAGTTTGGAAAGGCAGACTAGTTAGACCCAAAGGGAAGCAATCAATGCCACGTGTTTGGGGTTTTACCTCCATCTCCATTTTCACAACTGTGGTTCTCAGCAGGTCCTTTCAAAAATTTTGAGTACAAGAAGCACCTTGACAGTTCAGCTATTAGAACTACAGTCATTAAAAGTGAACATAAAATCCAGATAAAATCTGGCATGCGCAGTCTTGAAAGTTGCACCAAAAAATAGCCTTAAAAAAAAAAAGAATTCAAATTACTAATATTGTGTTGTTGGTTTATAGCATGTTCTAATCTGCTATTCAAATGCTGTGTGCCCTTTTGTTGTTGTTCTAAGATTTATTCCAGTTTATTTTAACTTTACCCAGAGGCAATTTGTCTCAAAATTAATGAAGACACTAGAATCTTTGTACTATAATATTTATAGACTTCCCTCACATCTTCTAAATAACTACAAGTTACCTCAGTCATCTTGAGGCTGAAGAGCAATTATGTCTAGGCTTTAATCAAGGAGTGAAGACCAATACAGATACAAGATCAGCAGTGTACTTATTCTCAGAGCACTGTGGTAGAATAAACTCTGTGTTGGTATGGAATCGCTGAGATTCTGGAAGCTTTCATACTTCAGGAGAAGATATTATTTATTTATTTATTTAGAAATTGTTTCCCAGTGCAGTTCATAGCAATTCAAATTTCATATACGGTCAGGGCTACTTACAGCATTTTATGGGCCTCTGAACACACAACCCCTCCATTGTGTCTCGGTGTTAAGTGCTGTCAAGTCACAGCTGACTTATGGCAACCCCAGTGAGGGGCTTTTTCAAGGCAAGTGAGAAGCAGAGGTCTGCCATTGCCTTCCTTTGCAGATGCTTTCTTGGTGGTCTCCCTTCCAAGTACTGATCCTGCTTAGGTTTCAAGATCTGATTGGATCAGACTATACCATGCCACCTTCCCTCCCTGCTTCTCCATTACGACTCCTTTATCTCTTCCCTGTTGGGGCCACTCAGGATTGCTGACTCCAGCTTGGGAAATTCCTGGAGATTTGGGATGGTGCATCAGGAGGGCAGAGTTTGAGTATGGTAGGTTGCTCTGAATGGCTGTGATGCCTCTGAAGATGTCATTTCCTCCAGAGGAACTGATCTCTGCCATCTAGAGCAGGGTTGTCAAACATGCAGCTCGGGGGCCAGATCAGGCCCTCAAGAGGGCTCCAATCAGGCCCTCAAGCTACTGGCTGCCATCTGCTTCCTTCTCCTTCTCCCTCTCTCTTGCTTTCTTCCTTATCTCAGCTTGCTTTGCTAGGCTTGCTCAATCACACAGGAGCTACAAAGCAAAGCCTCTATTTTCTCCATTGGCTGAGGCTCCTCTCT
Organism: Heteronotia binoei; assembly: GCF_032191835.1. Taxonomy (NCBI): domain Eukaryota; kingdom Metazoa; phylum Chordata; class Lepidosauria; order Squamata; family Gekkonidae; genus Heteronotia; species Heteronotia binoei. Next base: position 39,733,839 of record NC_083226.1, read on the forward strand.
TGGGGAAGAAGGAAGGAGGAATAGCTTGCTTTGCCAGGCTTTCTCTGAGCCAAGTCTCTCTTCCTTCTACTAGTCGAGGCTATTCCCCCTCCTGGTTACCTAAGGAAAGGGAAGAGCCAGAGCTTCCTTTGCCCAGTTCCCTGGATTATACGGAAGAGGTACAAAGAAAGCACCTTTAAGACCAACGAGTGCTAATGTTTTAAGCATGTTTTATTTTAAGCTTTTAAAGAAAATTGTGTTTGTCTGTGTCTTTTATAAAGTTTATATCTCCATACCTGGCGTTACATTTTATGACACACGTGGCCCGGCCTGACAAGGTCTCATAACAAATGAGTTGAACACCCCTGATCTAAAGATCAGTTGTGATTCCAGTAAAACTCCAGGTCACACTTGGAGGCAGGCAACTCCCTCCTCCCCCTAGTCATGCTAGGGATGCCAGTCTCCAGTTGGGACCTAGGAATCCCCTGGCATTACAGCTCATCTCCAAACTTCAGAGATTGGTTCCCCTGGAGAAAATGGATTTGGAGAGGGTAGACTTTATGGCATGGTACCCCAATGAGGCCCCTGTCCTGCCAGGCTCCACCCCCAAATTGCCAGGTGTTTCCCAACCAGCATCTGGCAACCCTCCCCTTGCACTTACCCTGCTGGTAGCCCTAATCAAGGCCATCCCAGCTAGCTCTTCTGCTGCTATGCTGGAAGAAGTGTGGCATTCTTTTTAGTCCCAGTGGTGCCAGAATCCTAAATATATGCATTAATCAATTCACAACTGACGTAGCGACCCCAGCAAAGGACTTTCGAGGCAAGTGAAAAGAAGAGGTAGTTTGTTATTGTCTTCCTCTGCACAGTCTTCCTTGATGGTCTCCCTTCCAAGTATCAATCCTGCTTCGTTTACGAGATCTACCAAAATCAGGATATACCATGCCGTCCTTCCTCCCAGCACATCTAAATGGTGTTTGTGGGCATGCACAACAATTACTACTCCATTCCCTCCTGTGTTCTTCCTTCTAGAAAATGGGAGATGGACCAGAAACCCTTCTGATGTTGCAGGAGCTTCTGGGCCTAATTCTTAGGAGCTTGGAAGAAGCAGCAGAGCACAACTCTCTTTACTCCTTGCTACTGGACACTTCTCACAAACCTCTCCAGTTAGAGGACTGTCTGCCTGCCGAATTATGACCCTCATTGGTGTCCCAGAAATACCAGCTCTGGTCATATGTTGAACATAAATGAAAATTAGACATGGGCCCTGCCATCAGGCTTATCAATCCAAATAAAACAATGCACAAGAAAAGAGGAAGGAAATGGTTGAAGAGGGAAGTTTGACAATGCCAGGATGAAGTTGTGGCTTGTTAACAGATATTTATATTAACTGTTGGCATGCTTAAGTGGTACAATGAGGGGCAGAGCAACTCGGTGTATAATGACCAAAGAACTGTGACAATTAGTGAAGGCTCACTCAACGGACAAAGGGTGTCACATTGCCAGCACCATAGGAGCCCCTTGGTCCCAGTTGCTCCTGGCCACCAGCAGCCCTCCAGGAACTTCCCTGGTAAGTTAAAGGGTTAGCCCCCTTGGATGTCTTTTTAGCCAGATTCCAGATCTGTTGGTGTTGATTTGTTGTTTTATCATGTATTTCATTGTGTTCTGAAATTGCTATTTGGATTAACTTGAATGCTTTTATGAGCTACGAACATAATTAACTTTTCTGTTTAGGAGGCTATTTTCAATTCACAGAAATATATATATCTTTTTTTGCAACAGCCTGGTCTGAAAAAGATGATGGGGACACAATCACTTCAGCCATCACGGGAAAGCATGCTTAGGGAGAAAAAAACAAGGAAAATGGTGTCAATAAATGGAACTCACGGTTCTGTGAGATGTATCTCACGCAGGCTGGTAATGAGTCTGACCCTGTAGAATGCTTGAGGCCATTTTGTAGAGGTGAAGGAAACTGGGAGAAAGGTGAGGCTGTAAGCACTGATTGGAAGGCATGCAAAAATACATATTTTTAAGCCAGAAATTACAGATAGCCTCACTGGTTCAATAAAAAGTATTACGTAGCTTTTGTTTTAAGAACCAGAATTATAACTCCTGCTTATTTTACACACCAACTTGAGGGAAATTCACATGATCAAACAACTGAGAAAACTTTGACCACTTTTGTTTCCCACGCTCAATATTCTATGGGGTCCCCTAGCGTATGGTCTGTGTACCATTTGTGTGTTTTTGTGTGTATACAAAGATATTTTCTACAATTCAGGGGTATCAAACTCATTCTTTATAAGGATCTGGCATAAATAGGGTTGCCAGTCCCCAGGTGGGGGCAGGGGATCCCCCGGTTTGGAGGCCCTCCCCTGCTTCAGGGTCATCAGAAAGGGGGGAGAGAGGAAAATGTCTGCGGGGAACTCTATGATTCCCTATGGAGACTTATTCCCATAGAAAATAATGGAGAATTGATCTGTGAAGGGGGACCCCTGAATAATTAATGAATACCCCTATAATAATTAATAAAAGCATGTTTATGCCTTCAAAAAGAGGATGTCTGATGCAACCCTTCGTTAGAGGCCACACAGCCCAAATGGGTGCGAATTCAAGGTTGTAAATTAGAGACAGTGACCTCCTTGAGGCCTCTGGATGTGTATTAAATAACAAAGAGGTCTTAGAGAAGCTTCTTGCTGAAGCTGATAACGCATGGAGACAGGAAAAGTACTGAAAAGAGATACAAGGGGGTGGAGAATGTTAAATCAGATAATTTGTGAAGCCTGCGCCTGTATGAATAAAAACTGGCTGTATGTGGGATAATTTTAACTTAGTCATTTCGGGGCTTATGGCCGACTAAGTTCTGCTTATGGTGCCAGAAGTAAAATTCGTTTCATACCAGCAATGTGTGCGGACTTCATTATTTCTCTGCTTCATCTGCAAGTATCTGGGGCTCTTGGGGGGGGCTGTTCTTTGAGGCAAAGGCACCAAATTTTCACTATAGCATCCAGTGCTGCTCCTCAAAATACCCCCGAAGTTTTAAAAACAGTGGACCAGGGGGTCCAATTCTATGAGCCCCCAAAGAAGGTGCCCCTATCCTCCATTATTTCCTATGGATGGAAGGCATTGAAAAGGTGTGCGTTTCCTTTAAATATGATGGCCAGAACTCCTTTTGGAGTTCAATTATGCTTGTCACATCCTTGCTCCTGGCTCCACCCCCAAAGTCTCCTGGCTCCACCCCCAAAGTCCCCAGATATTTCTTGAATTGGACTTGGCAACCCTAGGCATAAATGAGACCTTGTCAGGCCGGGCCATGTGTGTCACAAAACGTAATGTGGTGGAGATATTAACTTTATTAAGTACACAGAAAATATGTTTTTTAAAAAAACTTAAAGCATGTTTAAGAGATTAGCACTCTTGCAATATTGTGTCTATTTAACATAGGGTTGCCAAGTCCAATTCAAGAAATATCTGGGGACTTTGGGGGTGGAGCCAGGAGACATTGGGAGTGGAGCCAGGAACAAGGGTGTGACAAGCATAATTGAACTCCAAGGGAGTTCTGGCCATCATATTTAAAGGGACAGCACACCTTTTTAAATGCCTTTCTTTCATAGGAAATAATGAAGGATAGAGGCACCATCTTTTGGGGGTCATAGAATTGGACCCCCTGGTCCAATCATTTTGAAACTTGGGGGGTATTTTGGGGAGAGGCACTAGATGCTATACTAAAAATTGGGTGCCTCTACCTCAAAACATAGCCCCCCAGAGCCCCCAATACCCCCGGATCAATTTCCCATTATTCCCTATGGGAATCGTTCTCCATAGGGAATAATAGAGTGCCCAGTAGACATTTCCCTTCCCCCTGCCACTTTCTAAAGGGGGGGAGGGCCTCCAAACCAGGGATTCCCCTGCCTCCTCCCTCTCTCACACACAAATACTTACTGGGTCTTGTTCCTGCAGAACTTTGCTTGCTCAGAAAACGAAAGCAAAACAAAGGGAGGGGCCGTTCTCCAAAGCCCTTCCTGTTTCCTGCTCAGCCTTAAAGGCACATATTTTAAAACCGACCTGCAGGAGCTCTAAAACTACATGGTAATTATGGGGGGCGGGGCTTCCCCCGCCGGCCAGCTGGCTGGGGGTGGGGAGAAGCCTGTGAAAACGGGGGATCCCCCGCTGGGACCTGGGGATTGGGAAGCCTAATTTAACAGTCTGATAACCATCACCTCTTGCTCTACATTTTTGCATCAAAATACTTACTAGGTTGCAGCCCTATGAACTTGGAAGTAAGGTATAATAAGTTCAGTAGACTTACCTCTGAGGAAGCACACACATGGTTAGGTTGAGAGTGAAGTTTTATATAAAAATGCCTGTTGCACGCACAACTGCACTGAAAGAGTGGAAAAATCTATAATCGTTCTGACAGCATGAAAGAACAGTTAAAATATCTAATGGGGTTTTGAGAAAATGGCAGTTTGAGTGAGCCCATTAAATAAAGCAATTGTTTTGAGTGGAAATACAGGCCTTTCCCCCATTTTTTTGTCTTGTTTCCATGGAAACAAATAATGGATTTAAAAAAAACAAAAAAAAATGTGTAACTTTCTAAAGAAAGTGAGGGAAGGGCTTTTAAAAATTAACGGCAAGTATAGTGGACTGAATTCATAACTTGTTTTCTATCTGTGTAGACTCTTTTGCTAGAAGAAGTCCAGCAAATGGGGTTGCCAGCTTCCACATGGGGACTGGAGATCTCCTGCTTTTACAACTGATCTCTAGCTGGCAGAGATCAGCTCCCCTAGGGAAAATGGCTGTTTTGAAAAGCAGACTATATGGCACTGTACCATGTTGAGGCCCTCCCTCCCCAAACCCTGCCCTCTCTTGGATCCACCCCCAAAGTCTCCAGGTATTTTCCAACACAGAATTGGCAACCCCACCACACACACACTACATACTCCCCACCGCCATTATGTCCTGGGGTTTTCTGCTCCCAAAGTAGCATTTAAGGGAGCTCACAGGGGTGTTACAGGAGACAGGAAATAGCAAGGTTTGTCCTGTCAGCAGAGCACTGCTAATGGAATTTTTGACCCAGTTTTGTGTGAGTGGGTACATATATAATATTTCAAGGTTCAAATTTGAACTACTGACAGAGATGTTCTTTTAGAAAGAAATGTAAAATTAGGGGCCATTTTTAGGATCATCTGGAGATTTTGAAGAAATCGCCTGTGTGCAGAAACAGTGACACCCATTTCTATAAATTTGTAATTTTATAGGTACTAAATGTTAATTATTATTGCTTAGTACTTTGCACAACTGGCATTACTTTTCAAACTTTGTGTCTCATAGAAAAAGCTCAAATTAGCAAGAAAGCAAACAAAAAAGTGGGCATGTGTTTATAAGTATATAATAATTCATACGTTTCTGAATAAATCATAAATGCTAGTAATTGGAAATGAAAGCAGAAATCCTTTATTTGGGTAGAAAATATGCACATTTGAATTTCATCTCAAATTTCCAAACCTCCTCCCTTGCTTTTTCTCTGTACCATAAATAGAACATGATACCCAAAACAAGGAAATGCATATTTAGCTGAATGCGACAGCCGTGTTTAGCTAGCGCAGGGGTGGGGAACAGAAGTTTTTTGCCTACAATCCCCATCAGCCCCAGCCATTGGCCATGCTGGCTGAGGGTGATGGGAGTTGTAGGCAAAAAACATCTGGAGAGCCACTGTTCCCCACCCCTGAGCTACTGTTAAATTCCATTGTTTTCAGTGAGAAAAATTTAAGATTCACTTAATTTCATCATTTGAAATAACTGGGACTCAACTTTGGGTTTATTACATAACTTAAATTATCATTAAAGCATTTTAGGTGTATATGTTGGACACTGCACTCTCAAGATGTAGATATGAACTACTAACAGGGAGGTGCTTTCAGAAAGATACATAATTTTAAGACCACCACATGATTTTAAAAAACATCCCATGTGCTCAGTATGCATAAGTATAGACTTCATTTTTTTGAAATTTTATAGGTGGCAAATTTTAAGTATTAAGTACATTGCACAAATGGCATTGCTTATTTTTATTTATTTTTTATTTATTTATTTATTTAAGATTTATATCCCGCCCTTCCCACAAGTGGCTCAGGGCGGCTTCCAATAGTAGATCCATCAAAATTACACATATAAAGGGATCCATATTTAAAACAGATAAAACAGATAAAACAGATAAAACCCTAGTTATTAATACACATAAATATTTCAGCTATATATAAAAGGAATCCAGCAAGTTACAGTAAAATTCTCAAGCTAAGTAAAGGCTAGCCGGAAGAGGGTCGTCTTACAGGCCCTGCGGAACTGAACAAGGTCCCGCAGGGCCCTCACCTCTTCCGGCAGCTGATTCCACCATGTAGGGGCCATAACAGAGAAAGCCCTTTCTCTGGTGGACTTCAACCGGGCTTCCTTCGGCCCAGGGATAGTAAGGAGATTTTGTGTTCCCGACCTCAGTACTCTCTGGGGAACGTGCGGGGAAAGACGGTCCTTCAGGTAGACAGGTCCCAAGCCATATAGGGCTTTAAAGGTAATAACCAGCACCTTGTACCGGACTCGGTATATTACTGGAAGCCAGTGCAGGGTCCGAAGACCCGGCTGAATGTGTTCCCGCTTTGGGAGACCTAATAACAGCCGGGCCGCGGCATTCTGCACCAGCTGCAATTTCCGAGTTCGGGACAGGGGCAGCCCCATGTAGAGGGCATTACAGTAGTCTAACCTCGAGGTGACCGTAGCGTGGATCACTGTTGCTAGGTCGTCGCGCTCCAAAAAGGGGGCCAACTGCCTTGCCCGCCTAAGATGAAAAAACGCGGACTTGGCAGCGGCTGCTATCTGAGCCTCCATCTTTAGGGAAGGCTCCAACAGCACCCCCAAGCTCCTGACCCTGTCCGCCGCTATCAGTGGCGCACCGTCAAAGGCTGGTAGGGGGATTCCCCCTTCCGGACCACGGCGACCCAAGCAAAGGACCTCTGTCTTCGCAGGATTAAGCTTCAGCCCGCTCAGTCTGAGCCATTCAGCCACGGCATATAGTGCCCGGTCTAGATTTTCCGGGACGCAGGTCGGCTGGCCATCCATCAATAGATAGAGCTGGGTGTCATCAGCATACTGATGACACCCTAGCCCGTACCTTCGGGCAATCTGGGCAAGAGGTCGCATATAGATGTTAAATAACATCGGGGAGAGAACCGCCCCTTGAGGCACACCGCAGTCAAGTGTGCACCTCCGGGACAGCTCCCCCCCAACTGCGACCCTTTGTCCCCGACCTTCAAGGAAAGAGGAAAGCCACTGTAAAGCCAACCCCTGAATCCCTGCGTCGGCGAGGCGACCCTTCAGTAGCCGGTGGTCGACCGTGTCGAACGCCGCCGACAGGTCCAACAGCATCAGCACCGCCGAGCCGCCCCGATCCAGATGCCGTTGAAGGTCATCCATTAGGGCGACCAGCACCGTCTCCGTCCCATGTCCCGGGCGAAAGCCGGACTGAAATGGGTCAAGGTTATCAAACTATGCATCTCATATAGAAAGTCTCCAATTAGCAAAAAAGGAAAAAAAGATGATTAGGTCACTGTATGCAACTGGACTAATTGTATGATGTACATAGCAACTTTAAAATAATTTAAACAAGTTTTCCCTTATGATTCTCCTTAACTGACTGATTAGTTTACATGGGGAATGCAGCATACCCTCCACAGGTCCCTATATAACAAGCACAATCTCAATTTTCTAATACCTGTCTCATAAATGAGTTCATGTATTTCATCTGTATTTTTTTTAAAAAAATAATTTTATAAGTTACACCATTATTCAGGTTTCATCTTTCTTGCCTGTGTTACTCATAGGTGAAATCTCTGAATATAGGGCAGTGCTTAAGCAGTGATGTAGATGAACACTGTGGTAGGGTACCATGTAGCACACAACTGTGTTTTATATGCTGCAGGTTGGTGACTTTCATTTTGAACTGATGATATTACAGGTTGTGTTTCCCCCCAATATCTTTTAACCAAACAGACCTTCTGCTTTTAAGGACAGCATCTTACAGAGTAAATTGATAAGTATACATGAGGCACAATACCTCTGGCATAGTGAAATGGTTAAAGGAGACCAGCTCAGCCCCTGAATCTTTACACAAAGCTGCAAAAGTGCCTGTTTTTTCCCATGAAACATTGCAGGGTGCATAGTAAAACAGTGTCAGAAGCTGTCAGGTAAGTAGAAATAAAGAATGACAGGATCTTGCCTCATGACTGCAGAGTATTCTTCATTCAGAAACTATATTCCTGCCAAAATCTAGAAAGAAGAGCAGAAAACATTAAGGCATATCTACCTATTTCGCACAAGCTGCCCCAGGGCGTCGAGTTGTTCCTCTTCTCTTCAAGTTTCTTCCACAGCAGGAAGAATCCTCTGAAAACCAGTTTCTGCCTGCCATGGAAGGAACTTGAAAAGAGGCGGAGCAACTCACTACCCTGGAGCAGCTTGTGCGAAATCCAGCAGAAGCACAGCAGGAAAAAGAGCAACAAGACCGGAAGAAGGCGAGTGAAGAATTGGTCCCATACTCACATGACAGGAGACAACACCAACTTTCAGATGTCAGACCAGGAAGTGGGCCATGTTTAACAGGAAATGTAGTTAGTACTAGAGGCTGATTATTCATAAACTGAAGAAAATATCCCTCAGCATACGGAAAGACTGCTAGAAAAGGAGGAAGAAAATTTTATAGTAGGCCATGTTTAATTGGAAATGTAGCTAGCTAGTACTAGAGGCTGATTGTTCATAAACTGAAGAAAATATCCCTCAGCATATGGAAGGACTGCTGGTCAGCCCCCTACTTGTGTTTGATTAGGACAACTTTAAAGGAAAAGCGTACACACTCTTTTTCATATTCAGCCATTGTTTAACTTCAGGGAAAAGGTTCTGCCATTTATAACTGAAAGGTATTTCATCATATAAACAAAACAGTGCTAACCCACATGAGTTTCTCTACAACTCAGGTGGCTTTTCAGAAATTTTCATTTTCCCTTCACCCATTTTCCTGATCAGGCTCAGAAAGGCCCTTTTCAGCAATCAAAAAGGAAAGGAAAGATTCTGCTGGTGTGATTGGAACAGGCCTACAAGAAACAGAAGGAGGATTGCGAACTAGAGTGGTATATAGTGGCTAGTGTTTTAGGCCACACCTGTGGTGAGATAGGCTCAAGTCTCCTCTCAGCCCTGAAGCTTACCAGGGGACCAAGCCTAAGCAAGTCTACTCAGAAATAGGTCCCATTTTGTTCAGTGGAGTTTATTCTCTTTAAAATGATTTTAAAACTGCAGCATGGTGACTATGGACCAGTCACTCTCCACTTAACCTACTTCAAAAGGTTATTGTGAGAAATAAAATGGAGCAGGGAGCAGCCATGTATGTAGTTTTAAGATTCTTGCCGTGCTGAATTGGGCAGTGTGGTAGTAGTTTCTTCTGAGGCCAACACAGAGCTTTAGTGTACAAATATATGCTTGAGTCAGCTGGGTTACTGCCTCCCCCAGGGGTGGGTTGCTGTGCAAATGATATTTTCAGTTTCATCTCTCTCTCAGCCTTGTGTGTGTGCGCATGTGTGCACATGCACACACCAGAACAGAAACACCACAAGAACAGAAACAAGCTCATCCAACACCCTTTCAAACAATACAAGTACTTGCAGGGGTATTTGTGTAGCTGGAACTCCTTTGTATATTAGGCACGCACCTCTAATGTATCCAGTTCTCCAAGAGTAGGCCCTGTAAGAAGAGCCCTGTAAACTGTTGGAGGTGTCAGAGGTGTGTAGCCTAATATGCAAAGGAGTTTCTGCTACAAAAAAGCCCTGAATTTGTATGATTCTCTATTGGGCAAAGGGGATGATTTACAGTGTAGATCTACACAGAGTTCCAGCCTTAAGCCCATTGACTTTAGGATTGTATTGCACAGTCAAGGGGGGGAAGAGTCAGGAAAAGGATTAAACTTCCCAATGCCACAGTCCCAATCCATTCCCCAAACACAGGGCATTTCATTCTGAATTCCCTGCTGAATCATCTAGTTTTATGTGCTGGGTTCAGGGAAATCCTTAAGGAATACGATAGCTATACAGTTCCCAGGTACTCTGAAGAGCTAGAATAGTTTTTAGCACCACTGTGAGAGGAGGACTGTAAGGAGTATTATGCTTCCCACCTTTCCTTGTGGTTCTGAACAAAAGCCATGAATTTTGAGGTTTTGGAATAGGGATTCAAAATTCATAATCAGTCACCACTTAAAAGAACAGACTTTGACTTTTACCAAGTGCCTGTTTGTTTATATTCAACACTGTCTGGTCTACTGAGCAAAAGATGTCATCTAGTTTTGTCCAACATAAACAGTAGCATACCCTTTGGATAGCTAGATGAAATAAATATGTGTGTTGATATTATGTGCCAGATTGTTGGAGAACACTGAAAATGGCCTTACCATTGGGAAAGCATTCCAATCTTGGCCTTTCCCAATGGTAAGTGTTGCTGTCATGCAGATGGTATCCACATCCCTGGCCCAGAGTTTGTGCATCTCAGACCACAAAGTATGGAAGTCCTCCTGATTACTGAAGCCAGAATGCAAATAACATGTTTTTCTAGCTTTCATCTAGGGGCAGTCTCAGACTATGAGCAACAGAGGCAACATCTTGGGTCCCATGATGGGGAGGGGGTGATCATCCATGGGCCAGCCTCCCTGATGGAGGAGGGAAAGAAGAAAAAGAGCAGGCTGCTACTAACACCCATCCTGTCCAGGGCTTGGGCTATCCTCTCATCACAGCAGCCACTCACTCTGTCCCGGTTGGAGACTTGAGCAGCCAGCTCAACAGCAACCTCTTGTGCCTGTCCATCAGGGACTTGGGCAGCCAGTTTCCAGTGATGGCTCCCACCAACCTCACACATAGCAAAGACTGTCCCTTGCTTGGCCCAAGTGGGGGAGCCCCAGTGGGTGGTAGCTGTGATTCCAGAACCTCATCCTGCACTTTTGCTGAGGGCCCCAGAAAGACTGCCTCTGCTTTTAGAGGCTAAAACAATGTTCAAAGCAAGGCTAACGGTAACACTTAGCAGTGTTAGGATTTGGGGGTAGCCATTTATCACTGGTTGTTATTTTTTAATTAACTTTTACTCTCTCCACCCAGATAACCGAACAAAATAGGAAGAATTATGTTTACAGCCTTGAAATACCATGCAGTAGACTATTTATATGAGGTAATATTTCAGTGTGAAAAGCATAGTTGCACATAAAAATTCAGACTTCTTTTCTAACAGGGCATTGTTTAATACACATGCATGTGTAATTGTGTGTAATTTTGTGCTTAATTTTGTTTAGGATTGCACTGTAAAATTATAGGAAGTGAATCACTTTGTTTCAATGACTTTATTTCATTATTCTGAAATGGAGCAAAGTTCTAATTTTCTTTCATATTGTAGTTTAAAGATTGCTAACATTTTAATATAAAATTATGGCACAGCCTTTCTAAAGCTGAAAATAGCTATGTCTTGGTGGCTTGTTGGGCTTCTGATACTGTTTTTAACAACTTCATTCTGCATTTCAGTGAGCTGTATATGCCAACTTTTGGGTTGGGAAATTTGGAGATTTGGGTGTGGGACTGGGGGAGGCTGGGCTTTGGAGAGAGGAGTTCAGTTTCCAAGGGGAAAATGGCTGCTTTGAAGGATGAACTCTATGCATAATACCCCACTGAGGTTCTGCCCTTCCTAGAACCATCCCTCTCCAGGTTCTGCTCCCAAAATCTCCGGATGTTTCCCAACCAAACTTGAGTATGACATTATAGAATGCATGCTCCAAAGCAACCATTTTCTCCAGAGGAACTGAACTGAGATCAGTTGCCATTTCAGGAGATCCCCAGGCCCCATCTGGAAGCTGGCAACCTTATGTAGTATCCTGAATGACAAGGAAATACATGCAGATCAATATATATGCATATCTGTGGAAATGGGGGTTGAATGTGAATTTCTGCTATGCCAACCTTAACATATGCTGACACAATGGGTTGGATACAAAGATAGAATAGTGCTTTCCATTGGTGAAGGAAGGGATAGCAATTTTCACCAATTTTCTCCTACTGCAGACCCTCATTGCCCCCCTCCTTCTGGTTTGTCTGAAGGTCCACTGATTCCCTAGGGATGCGGTCACACGTACCATTAGTGACGACACAGCTCCATCTGGCTGACGGATTAAATGTGTTTGTTCAGACATCCACATCTGGCAATCGAGCATCATCCGGCGTCACCCAGGCTTGCTACGCATGAATGGCGCATTAATTTGACAGCACATAAAGTCCGGCCCTTTTTCAAGACAGCGGCACAGGATCGGCTTTTTGTTGTTTGGACAGCTCATGCGCAATACTGCCTCTCACCTTTTTTTTCAAAGAAAGCCCCAGCAGACATGCGCATTGCCAGATCATCTGGGAATCTGAGGTGACGCTTCTGCTTCTCCAATCAACACAGGATCGGAAGGGGGGGAATCGTTATCCCACTATTCAGAACAGGAAAAAATTCTTTTTTTTCAATGTGGAGGATTTCAAGATATCATTGTCACTGCCAATTTCTAGGAAAATAATTCCTGGCAGTTCTGTGGTTTGGATTGGCAACGTTAATTCTGGAAACTTTCGCTCTTTCCCCCTGCCTCTGAAGAAAGTTTTGATTTCCCAGCTCCAAACAGTTGGGTGCATGTTCAATGGACCCACTCCCCTCCCAGAAATCACCACCTGATTACGCATGCTCCAAGAAAGGAGCGTGATAGTATTGGATATCTGATCGTGCACAACAGAATGAATCGCATTCTTGGATGCTCGTCTGAACTGCCCTGCATCGAATCAATATTCAGCAGTTCAGATTTGAGTGCTATACACCCGCTTTTAATGGTACGTGTGACTGCACCCTAGGAGAAGAATTCCGGTAGGCTCAAAGGTCTGCAGGGCGAAGGAGAGGTGGAAATTTTTCTCTATTAGCTTCACTGTATATGACATGTTTTCAATCTAACCCAGTATTAATAGTGTTCCCTGGAAAAAGGGAATAGGAAGAACAGTGCTTGCTGACCAGGACTGGCTAGGCTAGTGCGGAACTGTATTTGGGACACAGTGAATTACTTCGTATGAACAAAGTTGGGATATGGTACTCAGAATCATATGGTACTTGTTTTTCTTGCGCAGAAAATGGCTAGACAGAGTTTTTCCTTTGAATCCCTATCCATAAACATCCCTTCCTGTTTATACCAGAATAAAAATTATTATCATGATGGCAGGCTTGCTGATGATAAATATAGGAGACCCTGGACAAGAGGTAGGTCAATGTTTACTTTTCACCATTCCATTTATATTTTTAAAATTTTAAACAATGAGTGTGGGGTGAAAAAGGAGGGCTTTGAGGATTTGGCAGAATGACAAATGTCTGTGACCAGTCTTGCAAAAGAAATAGATTAGCAGAGTCCTCTAGACAGTTTACAATAATTCATAACAAACGTGTAATCAAAATACTTGTTCATTATTTATACAATGGCTAATCTTATATCTCTATTCATAAAATGTATTGCATTATGTTAGTAGCAGCAGAGCCTATAATATTAAAATGGTGCAAAATATTGTTCTCAAATGTTCTGACTATTCAGGAATTTACAGATTATGGTCTGACTTCGGTGAGTGAAGGGAAGGGATTAATAACTCACATACTATAAGGCCCTATATGACATTTAAAGCCCTCTACAGCCGGGGTGGCCAAATTTGCTTAACATAAGAGCCACATAAATGAAGGTGGAAAGAAAGCAATTTTAAGTTTTCATGCATTTTCAAGCCACCAGCTGGCTGGGAGAAGTGATTTAAAGAGAGAAATGCCTTCACCAAGCTGGTCAACAGGACAATGGAGGCTTTGAGAGCCACACAATACGTGTGAAAGAGCCACATGTGGCTCCTGAGCTGCAGTTTGACCACCCTTGCTCTAATTAGGAAGGGTTCTGTGTAGAACCTATGGACAAAAAACTGAGGCTGATTGAGGGTCTCAAGAAACTGTACTGTTCTTAATGTCAACAGGGGCTATATGGTCTGGGAGGGAGAATATCAGCTGTGCTAGGAGACTGACTGCAACCTTTGAGCTTTTATTGTAACATACTGTGGTACGACCACAGTGGTAGTCTGGCTATTGAAGTCTTTTGTAATTATTGGTTATTGACTTCACAAAGAAATGGACAAAATCAAAGGATCACTGGCTGCCCAGGGTGAAGCTACTTCTTCTGCCTCTCTTTTCCAGCCCACCTTCCTGCTTGCCCCTCTCTAGGTTCTGAACATTCAGCCAATAGTATTCCTTCAAGAGCAGGGTAGCTCCTAAGGCACAAAGGGTCAAACCCTGAGTGTAAGCCTATGTTGACTCTTGAAGCTGGTCCTCTGGAGATTCATGTGATTATCCTTGACAGTTTCTGCAATCCTTCATGAAGATTTTCTTTCCTTGTGATGCCAAGTGCTTTTTCTCTGAACTGTTTTTCTCTTTTTTTTCTCTGTTGTAGTTTCAGTTGATTCCACCCAAGTCTTGATGAATTTTTCTGTGCTTGATCATTGGAAAAAATGTCTCTCTGTAGAAGATTTCTTGGAGAAGTAAGCCCCCGCAATTTATGATTTCCTATTGTTATTATCAAAGATATGTAGAAGCTTAGTGAGGGGGAATGCCCATGAATGTTTCATTAAGCACTAAAAATATTTGGGGAAGGAGAATATGAAACATCTGCTTTCATGTTAAGGGAAAAAAATAATTCCCCAGAACTATCTTTTCACATAATAAATACAAAATTGGTAACTACACTTCTGTCCAGCAAGACCATTCTGTTTGAGAGGACTGCATAGAGTATGTTTTGGCAGTTGTTACTGCCACTCACTGGTTATTTTTTTTTATTTATATCCTGCCTTTCTTCCCAGTGGGCCCAAGATCTGCTTACGTTGCTCTCTTATTCTCCATTTTATCTTCTCAACAACCCTATGAGGTAGGTTAAACATGACTGGCCCAAGGTGAGGATTCAAACAGGGCCAGCCCTGCCACTAGGCAATTGCCTAGAGCACTGGCCTTCTGGAGGCACTGAATTGGGCACCCCAATGTGACTCGGTGACATTATCATTGCGAGGTGGGGGGGTTGCCAGAAGTTAGCCTTGCTTAGGGTGCCAGATAGTCTAGGGCTTAGTCTGATGCTGTAACCACTACCTCACGCTGAACAAGCAACATGTTTTTCTCCATTATGTCTATGTAAATTTATAAGATCTTCCTGTGTTTTTCATGCAGCTATGCTATGCTACATCAATTCCCTGCCTCTTTATTAAACTTTTTTATTTCTCTTAATTTTTTTAATCTAGCCTTTCCCCATTATTTAGCCCTTTACTATACCTTTCCACTCACTTAAAAGAAAAGGGTAACAAAAAAAAGAGTTTTGCCATCCCCCTGTCATGGAGTTTTGGGAATTCCCTCCCTCTCCATGACGCTCTGGGAATTCCCAAAACTCCATGATAAATACCATAAAGATTTGGTCACTTCCTAGAGCTTTGCATGGAGGGCAGGGAGAACTTCTGGGTCTTCACCTGGAAGTGATGTCAAAAATCAGCAGTGTTTTTCTTCCCTTTCCTGGTCAATGAAGTGAGAGTAAGTAATGGAAAGCAAGATCATGAGCTTAGTTTGATTATTTAGGTTGGTTTTTATTGATTTTTCAGTAATTTAAAAATTAAAATACTGATATTTCAGTATTTTTATTGTTAATTTTTAAATTTCAATGCTGAATATTTTATTGTTGTGGTGCATGCTAATTGAGCCACCAGGGTTAAGGCAGAATACAAATATTTTAGATAAATAACATTAATAATATTTACCCTGCATATGTAACTAATCACTCTACTGTATATTTCTGCCATTCTTGTACAAGGCAAGAAAACCAAAAGCAATGTACACTCTATGATATTATATTACTATATCATAAAAATGAAGAATGACAGCATTTTAGTAACTTTAACTGTTGATACCAAAAGTTAAACAAAGAATGGGTAAATATAAATCACAGGATGAACCCACTCATCAAAACATATTAAAATATTTTTGTAA
Source organism: Heteronotia binoei (assembly GCF_032191835.1). Taxonomy (NCBI): domain Eukaryota; kingdom Metazoa; phylum Chordata; class Lepidosauria; order Squamata; family Gekkonidae; genus Heteronotia; species Heteronotia binoei. The sequence continues at coordinate 39,749,940 of NC_083226.1, forward strand.
AGAATAAAGAAAAGAGCACTTGTTAGTTTTTTTTAAAAAAACTAATAGGTATTTTAAGATAAAATGCTAGACAGGTGGATTAAGGTCTTGTTTATCATCACTGGAAAATAAAGCCTTTTTATGTCTCTAGGCTGATACAGTTAAGCTTGATATACGAGACACATATTATTTTTAAACATTCACAGAGACTCAGTTAATGCTTTTCATAGGATGACCTTGTTCCTCTTGTCTCTTGCATTTAGTTAATTCTAGAGATTGTATTGACTTTCTGCTGACACTACTGTTATTAAGCCAAGAGTTTACTTAGAGATCCAAGTAAATTAAATTTCAGACACACAGTAATAGAAATGGGCAAAGTCAGTAGAGGAAGGCCACTTAAAAAAGCAGGAGGCATGACCTCCAGATCAGATCCTTAATTTAGAAAGTGCAAATGCAAAACAGCACACAGAGCCACAGCTACTGTGTCCTATTCTGTACCAGAGAGGTTTGCGTGGTTTTGACATTGCTTCTGTTTGGCTATTTTAAATCAGAGTGATGCATTTACATTGCTACTAAAATATCAATTTATTGCATCCTTGACTACAAGCAAGGCACATTCTCCGATAGTGCAAGCCTAAATTATTTACATCAGGTGTTTCACAGTAAATGTTAGAAACATGTTATAAACATTTCTTAGTCCAGCGCCTTTCAAAACTGTGGAGTTCTTAAGAAGATTGTGACAGTTTCCTTGATAATCACTTATGATAGAATTATAGCTTGTTCTTTTCACCTTCAGGCTGCAACCAAAGAGTATTGGGTAGAATTTAGAGTACTTTGTTTGGAACAATAGCTGAGTAGGCCTTGCTGGTTATCTTTATAAGCTAAGAATACACCCTATCCCAAAGTTTTCTGCAATGTTCAATGGCTCTATTACTGATGCTCCTGAATATAGGTCTTTTGTCCGCTTTGACAAAGCTTAGAAGGGCCATGTAGGTCCTGCCGTTATTAAGAAGATGCTGACAAATGACCATAAGCGATAAGCTATTAGAGCAGCAGTAGCACCAATGCACCGCTCTACTGTTACGGCAGCAATCTTCAGGCCATAGCGCTGGGCATGACATGTCATAATGGGCAACCCCTAATGACAGTTTGCTTACATGTACTAAAAGAACATTTCCCCCACTTTTTAGGAAGCCCATTTCAAGCACTGTCTTTCATATTCATAATAAAGATATTGAGGTTGTTCCGAGTTCGAATCCTTGTTCACAGTTTGATTCAGAAGATGCATACTTGCTTATGAAAGATGATGACATGGAAGAATTTATGCAAGATAATCATTTACAATCTGATTATGGCCCAGTAGCACTGAAAGGACCAGAAGACGGTAAACAAGCATTCTATACTTCTTGCCTTTTAAGGGGTTAATGGTGCAGCTTGGTGCATATATGCAAGAAGCATACATGAGGGCTATTTACTTACTGATCTATCACAATCTAATACAGAGTTAAGCATGCCTAAAACTGTTGGATTTGACACCAGCATCTGGTAATGCATTCTCACTAGGGCTGGCTCAAGGACTTTTTCCATCTCAAGCACATTTATGGAAATCATTCCTGTTCCATGATTTTGAAAATCTGAATCCTAAGTACCTTAAGCAGACAATCCAGAACTTCCTTGCACTCCAAGAATTAGCATTATCAGGGTTTTTTTGTAGCAAGAACTCCTTTGCATATTAGGCTACACTCCCCTGATGTAGCCAATCCTCCAAGAACTTATAGTAGGCCTGTAAGAAGAGCCTTCCTTGGTTCCTTGTCATTATCAGGAATATGGATATTTAAAACTTCTACTACTTATTTATTAATAGTTTCTTAATTAACTAGTCAAATTAATTAGAAGGCAAATTAATTTTCTTCTCTTGTTTGGACTCTGAAACTTAGCACTGCCACCCTGAACTAGGGTTGCCAACCTCCAATGGTGGTTGGAGAGTTCCTGGGATTACAACTAATCTCCAGGTTGACACAGACCAGTTCAGCTGAAGAAAATGGCCTATTTGGAAGGTGGGCTGTATGGTATTATACCCCAGGGAAGTCCCTCCTCTCCTCGAACCCTGCACTCCTTGGGCTCTACATCCAGAATCTCCAGGTATTTTCCAACCCTAAAGCAGGAACCTGAAGTGGAGTTATGCCCTTGGTTACAATGGATTTGGAAGGGGTATAACTTCACATTGAAAAGCCCTGTAAGTAACTTCAATAGCTGCATTGTAGGAGAGGATATGTGTATAGAACTTATATACAAAATAGCCTGTCATAAATACAACCATGGCTTCTTCTTTTTTTTTTTTAGCAAGAACACACAATTTCAGCTGGCTTGGCATCGAGGTTATGGCCTAATATGCAAATGAGTTCTTGCTGGGCTATTTCTACAAAAAAGCCCTGTATGAAACAGTGATGATGTCAGGGGTGTGGCCTAATATGCAAATGAGTTCTTGCTGGGCCTTTTCTACAAAAAAGACTCGAATACAATATATGCTTCTGTAATACTTTTAATATCTACGAAGTTATTGCTTCATATCATATAATGTAATTTGATTTTCCATTTCTTAAAAGATTTATATATCGAAGAGGAACTTGTCTTTATTGACAATTTGGCACAATATGCTAAGCGGCTTCCTAGCCTGCATGCACTTTTGAACCGACTAAGTATTTTCCGAGTGCAGGATCCTCTATTAAATTCTAAAGGAGAAAATATTACAGAAGAAGACATCTTCAGGTACTCTGAAAGAAAACGGTGCATAACGTATGACATATTGTTTATAGCTCACTGTGAAATCCTAAACAGAGTAACCCTCCTGAGGCTCTCATTACATGAGATGTGTAACAAGAGGATGGTTGTGTGGCTGGAGACTGGCCTTAAAAATTGCTTGGGGGCCTGATTCCACTGCAGAGTGTGGCACAGTAGGAGGCGGGGTTTCAGCTTTCTCTCCTTCCATCCTATGCCATTTTTGCAAGCAAAAAAATACCTGGGGGAAGGTCCTTTTTGTCCTGCTGTCAGGATCCACATGTCTGCTTACATGTCATGGGCAGACACGTGGACTCCAGTCACATGTGTACTGTGAGCCAGGTTGGGGTTCAGAAGAGTTTGCTTAGGATTCCACTAATTCCAAATTAAAACCATTTTATAACCATTTGAGCATATAATTCCAAATTATTACCATTTGAACATTAATAATAATTGATTAAATGTAAAGGACACGGCCTTGTCAAATGTGAGTGTGCATGTCACACTAATGTAAATGTGGGCATACTTATCTGCAAAAAAATAATGGGACAGATTAGTACATTCGTTTGGCAGAAGCATGTCCAGTGTGGCTTCAAGAATTTGTGCTGTAATCCTAACTGAATTTGTTGGTGTTATGGACCCTGGCCAGGGGCTCCATAGGTTCCCAGAAGTCCCCAAAGAACTGACACAAGAAATCCAAGTTTATTTATGACTTGAGGAGATCTTTAATAACCTTATAAGAAATATCAAAGCAGATTCAGGCTAAGTTTCAATCAGCTGGCCTTGAGAGTTGGGATGCACATACATGCATGGCAAAGCTGAGCCAGAGCATAACTAGAACAAGGGCATAACTAGAACAAGGCGTCTTATACCCTAAATGCTGGCTGAGAGCCCAAAGAATGATGAATCAAGCTATCCCAAAGGCTTGAAGGAGCCAGGCTGTCTAGCACCTGACTTTCAGTGAGGGGAAGAAACAACCCAGGCCTTAAAGATAAGCACTACTGACCAGCATGCGAGTTGGAAGGCTCCCTGTCCTCTTTCAGGACTCAGGGAAAGTAAGCTAGGGTTGCCAATCCCCAGGTGGGGGCAGGGGATCCTCCCTCCGCTTCAGGGTCGTCAGAAAGTCGGGAGAGGAGAGGGAAATGTCTGCTGGGAACTCTATTATTCCCTATGGAGATTTATTCCCATAGAAAATCATGGAGAATTGATCTGCGGGTATCTGGGGCTCTGGGGGGTGCTGTTTTTTGGGGTAGAAGCACCAAATTTTCAGTATAGCATCTAGTGCCTCTCCCCAAAATACCCCCCAAGTTTCAAAAAAATTGGACCAGGGGGTCCAATTCTATGAGCCCCAAAAGAAGGTGTCTCTATCCTTCATTATTTCCTATGGAAGGAAGGAATTGAAAAGGTGTGCCCTCCGTTTAAATGTGATGGCCGGAACTCCCTTTGGAGTTCAATTATGCTTGTCACAGCCTTGATCTTGGCTCCACCCCTAATGTCTCCTGGCTCCACCCCCAAAGTCCCCAGATATTTCTTGAATTGGACTAAAGTAAGCACCGGCATGAAACAAAGATGGAGTCACCTAGGCCAGTACATTTGGCTAAATGTCACTTGACTCAAGCAAATTCAAAAATTATATCTTTAATTAGCTTTCAAAGTGTTGGTTTTTGACACTGAACAAATTAATAGAATGAAATGCAAAAAAAAATGTTGTAAAGCAAATATGAATTTTCAGCACATTAAAAGACTAATTCCAGGCTGAATTTTATTCATAACTTTGTGCACTGGAACATGAAATCAATTTTCTTCTCATCTAGTGAGAATTTAAGTGAGGCCAGTTTAAGAAGTCAACTGTCTACATTTCTTCAAATATATACCGGGATTTGTTTAATATATTCAGATGATTTCCCACATTATCAGAAAAAAAGCACTCTTCAATAAAATTATATTAATATGTTAGGTGTATATCTACATTCCTTTCAGCAAGAGGGTACCTCTGTTTACTTGAGATTAAAATCAGTAAGAAAAGACCCTTTTTATCAAATTCAATTGTATCTTTTTTTGATCACCCTTGCTGCTCTCTTCAAGAGCTACCTCCAAAGTACTTTCAATATTTAATGTTGATTAGCATTATACAAAAATTATTTGTATTGTTCACTGTGATCATGTAAGATATTTAAAGTGAACAACCATGAAGATACTCTTTGGAATTTTGGAAGTAAATAGTTGTGGGGAAATTAGCTTTTGTTCTTTTCCATTCATTCAGTTCGATCCAGTATAAACTGACACATTCCACTAATTTACCTTTCCTATTTCAGACCCTCCCCATTATGTCATTCCTCAGAGTCCCATATCCTTCAGGAACAAAATTTTGTGGAAACAGTGGGCTGCAGTGTGGGAAAAGGAGACAGGGAAGTTCCTTTCTGCCACTGGAAAACTTAAAGGGAAACTAGATGTGATAGTGTCCCTGAGACCACTATGGAGACGCCTCCACCATTTTAGGGATGAAATTCCCTCTGTTTACAAACAGCACAAGGGCCTCATCATGATCAGGACCACAATGGGGGACGGAATGGGGATCTATTCCCCTCCCCCCTTCTGGCCACATGCTGCTTTCAAGAGTTCAAACACTGGGAGGTAGGGCTCTTCAAAATGGCATGGAGAAGAGATGGTAGCCCCTCTCAACATGCCGGTCATCATCAGGATTGGGCCCCTGTAGCATTTGTAAACACAGGGAACTGCATCCATAAAATGATAGTGGTATCCCCCATAATGAACTCAGGGATGCTGTCATATATCTAGTTTGGCTCAGTCTGAATCCATCACAATGCCCCCATTTTTACTTATGGTTTATGAAATTTACTTACAGATTTCCCCTGAAGAGTTTTTTTGTGCCCTACTGATTATGGTGTATGAATTATAACATTGGAACAAATCCAGTTTAATTGTATTCATTTGGTTTTGGCTACAGATAATTTACCAGTAGGGTTGCCAGCTCTGGATTGGAAAATACCAGGTGATTTTGGGGGCACAGCCTGGGAAGAGAAGGATTTGGGGAGAGGAGGGACCTCAGCAGGGTAGAATGCCATAGAGCCCACCCTCAAAAGCAGCCATTTTCTCTAGGGGAACTGATCTTGGTCACCTGGAGATCAACTATAATAGCAGAAGATCTTCAGGTGCCACCTGGAGGTTGGCAACCCTACCAGCTTTTATAAAACTGCCAAAAAATGACTTTTTTCTGATTTATTGTATTCTTAACTGGTTTTCCAAGGAAAAGAACAGAATATTTGTGATTGTTAAATCTCTCTGATGCTCATGAAACAGTAAAATGAGGGGATATCAGCCCAATATGTAGTTTAGTTTGTTCTTTGTTTTTCTTTCTGTTTTTCCATTTAAATTGTATTTTGCTTGTCTGAAATGTTTGGATAATATAAGCAGTATATTGTTTTGTTTTGTTGTAACCCATTTTGGGTGCCCTTCAAAAAGTGGGATTAAAATGCCTTATATAAACTAATTTATGCTGCTTTGATTTGTTTTTTTTAAAAAAGCAAGTGTTTTTCTTTTGAAATGAAAATGACATCTCAAGCAAAGGGGAAAGAGCCATATGAAGATATTTGCAGAGTGGCTCTAAGTGATGAAGAGGTAAATGTGAATGACTTCCTTGAAAGCTGCCAAATATACTTTTCGACTAGTTATGCAGTCATGTTAAAAATTTCTGCCCAACTATCAAAGATGGATGCCTGTTTTTAAAATCAGTCTTTCTAAAAAATATGTTTAATTTTACATTCATAAATTGTTTTATAGAAAACAGTGAGTCCATAGATTCTAAAACCTAAGGACATACTTGGGTTGTTTTTTGCTGGGTTTAGGCCCCGGCTTGCATGTAGAAATCTTTTTTAAAATCTGTGCAAATTCATCATCCTCTTTTCACTGAAACTGCAGTTATCTGATAGATTATTGTAAGGTCTGCAAGAATACATATTTGACATGTATCTGTACAGTCAGGGCTTTTTTTGAGTAGGAAAGCACAAGAATGCAGTTCCAGCTGGCTTGGCATCAGGGGGTGTGGCCTAATATGCAAATGAATTCCTGCTGTTTTTTTCTACGAAAAAGCCCTGTGCAAACAATTGTGGTGTTGGAGTGTGGCCTAATATACAAATGAGTTCCTACTGGGCTCTTCCTCCCAAAAAAGCCCTATGTACAGCCATTGCCTTATCTATGGATAGTTCTTGATGTGGGTAATCCAGTATGAGTATGGAGCTCACATACATAAGGGCAACTAAAATGATTAAGAGGGTGAAATACTTTCCTTATGAAGAAAGATTAAAGAGAGTAGGACTCTTTAGCTTGGAGAAGTGAAGACTGAGGGGTGACATGATAGAGGTTTACAAAATTTTGCATTGGATAGAAAAGGTAAAAATAGAAGTACTTTTCTCCCTTTCTCACAATACAAGAACTCCTGGGCACTCTATGAAATTAATGAGCAGTAGGTTTAGAACTGATAAAGGAAGTACTTCTTCACCCAATGAGTAATTAACATATGGAATTCACTGCCACAGGAAGTGGTGGCAGCTATAAGCATAGAAAGCTTCAAGAGGGGATTTAGATGAACATGTGGAGTGGAGATCCATCAGTGGCTAGCTGCCACAAGGAATAGATGGAACACTATGTCTGGAGCAGAGATGCTCTGTATTCTTGGTTGTTTGTGGGAGGGGGCAACAGTGGGAGGGCTTCCAGAGTTAGGGTTGCCAAGTCCAATTCAAGAAATATCTGGGGACTTTGGGGGTGGAGCCAGGATACTTTGGGGATGGGGCCAGGAGACGTTGGGGGTGGAATCATGAGCAAGGTTGGAAAAAGTACAATTGAACTCCAAAGGGAGTTCTGGCCATCACATTGAAAAGGACTGCACACCTTTTCAATGCCTTCCCTCTATTAGAAATAATGGATAGGGGCACCTTCTTTGGGGGCTCATAGAATTGGCCCCCCGGGTCCAATCCTTTTGAAACTTGGAGGGTGTTTTGAGGAAAGGCATCAGATGCTATGTTGCAAATTCGGTGCCTATACCTCAAAGAACATCCCCCCCAGAGCCCCAGATACCTGCAGATCAATTCCCCATTATTCCCTATGGGAATCATTCTCTTTAGGGAATAATAGAATGCCCAGTAGACATTTCTTTCCCCCCCACACCCCACTTTCTAAAGTTTTCTAAAGCGGGGGGACGGCCTCCAAACTGGGGAATCCCCTGCCCCCTCCCTCTCTCTCACACACACACACTTACTGGGTCTGATTCCTCCACAACTTTACTTGCTCTGAAAATGGAAGCAAAACAAACGGAGGGTCTGTGCTCTGACAAAACTGCTGTTGACCCTTCCCCATGATGCACTTCCTGTTTCCTGCTGAACTGTAAAGGCACACATTTTAAAAACAGACCTGTTTGCAGGTTTCTAAACCTGCTGGAGCTCTAGAGGTACATGGTGACTGTGGGGACAGGGCTTCCCCTCGCCGGCCACTTGGCTGGGAACAGGGGGAAGCCTGTCAAACCAGGGGATCCTATCCAGAGTCTCTGGCCCCACTGGTGGACCTCCTGATGGCACCTTGTTTTTGGTCACTGTGTGACTCAGAGTGTTGGACTGGATGGACCACTGGTCTGATCCAACATGACTTCACTTATGTTCTTACACAAAAGAAATTCCCAGTTTATTTTCAGAAGGGGAACTGATCCAGGTGTGCATGCCTTTGTACATGCAGATCAGCTCTGCCTTTTGAACACACTGGAGCCTTGCATGTGGAAGAGATTGTTGTTCTACATCTAGGGCTTGAATTCAGCAGGAGCTCACAGGAGTACAGCTCCTGAACCTCCAGCCATGGACTGAATGGGGAGTTCTCTCCCTGCTGCACACAGATCTCAGGAATATGCAAATAAGATATGCTACTGAGCTCCTGAACCATTTTTCCCACAAAATGACCCCTGATACATCTGAGGGCATGTGGATCTCTGCTCTTACAGGGCAATCCTTAACACAGTTATGCCTTCCTAAATTCATTGAACTTAGAACTATGTAAATTTTTTTTAGGATTATACTGCAGATATAAATATAAATATTTCAGTATTTATATAGTGGATACTGCATAACTCTTCTATATGCTTTTGATCTGTACTGTCATGTCTAATTTATTTGCTAAAAATTCTTAGATCTTTCAATATAAAATACTTTAAGCTTTTTTGAAAAATTTGAAAAAGTTATTTTCTTTCTAGGTTCTACTTCCTATTGGTTTACCCCAATCTTACAAAACATCAGACCTCAGACTAGACGCTGAGGTTCCCACATATTTGGTACTGAAATCTTTGTTAGAAGTAACTCCAGAAGTTGTAGCAGATGAAAGTTATAAAATAGGTAAGAATACATTCAGTGAAAGAGTCAGTACAACTAGTTATTCTGTTAATTTATATTGTGTAATTACATTATTGCATTGCTGGTCATTTATTTATGATTAATGCATAACAAACAAAGTATTCAGTATATTCTACGTCAGGGATTTTTTTTTAAATAAGGGCACGTTTTGAGTTTAATGGCAATGTCTTTTTCAGATCTTAAAGTCAACGTTGCATCTGATATGGAAATTTCAAAATATTGCTTCACAGAAGAAGTTTGTGCCAGTCAAAACAGAAGTGTACAGGAATGTAGCAAGCCAGGTAGGACCTGCTACACAGAACAATCTGACACAGCGCTTAAAACAAGATATTTTGGAGAATGTTTAGGAACATAACTTTTCAAAAAAAAAATTAGTTCTGGTCTTCCAGTGCTCTCTATATGGTCTGCTCTCTTTGTGTTGAAGTATCTGTGGACCAAAGTATCTTTGTGGGCATTTCTGTATAATTGATTCTTAGCAATTCCAAGTTTGATGCTTTTGTTATCCTCTCTCTCTCTCTCTCTCTCTCTAATTCCTAGCAAATGACATTTCATTCTATCCTGGGGAGCTGGAGGTCCCACTGACTCCTCCTTGCAGATCAGAGAAAATGCATATGAATTCACTGCATGCAGAGCTACAGTCAGAACCAGTTTCCCCTTTTAGTAAAAGGTAAGGGAAAGCCTGACATTTAATACAATTAGTTTGAAAGTATGCATGTCAATATTTTATTTATTGGATTAAAAAACGAAAAGCCATTCAATAAAGCATCCATTCTTGTATATAGCCAGTATTTTCATAGTATTTTGGAAGGTGCCAATCAAACTCTGCACAAAGATAGAACAAGTTTTAGTCAACTGGCACCTTTAAGATCAACAAAGTTTTAGAAACTTTGTTCTGCTGCTTCAGACCAACACAGCTACCCACCTAAATCTGTACACAGAGATGTAAGTCTTAGAAATTTTAAACCTGAACATATTCTGCAACAATGCAGGTAAAGGCTTTCCTGCTTTATTAGGGTTTGGGAAAGTAAATTTATGCAGGATCGTGCATATTTCTGAACTATGTTTAATTTTGATATTTTTAATGTGATATTGTGTGAAACTTTATGGTTGTTAGTAGTTTGGAGGATCTTAAGCATGCCTGCTCAGAAGTAAGCCATATTTTACTCCCAGGGAAATGTTCTTATAATCGCAGCTTGCTGCCTTGTGGATGCAAAACTGAGTGGAAAGATGGGATAGAAACATATTAGAAACATTTCTTATTAGAAATAAGAAATAAGAACTTCGCTTGGGGAATGGTGCTCTGATTTGGCAGTACAACTGCAAGGGGCAGCAAAATGTTAACTGTTAAATAGTGAGCTCAATACATGAAGAGGTGAGGTTGCAGTGATCAAAGCTCTTTATTCAGTTACAGCATGGTAACGGTTAGACTAAGACTACTAAACTGGGCCAAGGGGGCCAAATATATACACAGCCAAGTTCCCGCACTGAGATGCCATTGGGTCATTTGAACCAGCAGGGGGCTGGTGATTGGTCTGGGGAAGCAGAGACTTGGATCCTGCTTCCCATTGTTCCCAGTCCCCAAGCTCAGTCCTAAAGATCCAGTGAGCCAGGCAGGAACTACCTCTAAACATGAAGTTCGCATACACAACATTAACATTCAATAGAAGTCCCCAAATCAAATCTCAACAAAGATCCTACCAAAGCTAATCCAGATTCCACCACAAGTTGTTATTTAGAGATGTCCACAGCATGTGGTGTGGAAGCAGAAATCAAAACTTTCTGAGTATGTATGGAAACCATGGTTATTATTTTATATTAGCTGGTTGAGTCAGCAGTCCATATGGTATCCATCTCCTGGATATTTAGCCAAGTTCATATTTCCCTGAGAGAAAGGTGGACTATAAATAATGTAAATAAAATAAAAATATGAGTTTCTCCCAAAATTTGATGATATGAAAAGGGAAGTATGGCAACTGTTACCATTATGTCATATAAGTGGGTTGTGTCCTAACTACTGTCAGCTAAAGGAATGCAGATCTATACCTTGTTATTCTTTGCTCCTATGAACCCACCCAGCCTTGCGAAAGTAAATTGCTGAGGTTTCAGGATTGGTATTCATGTGGGCTGACCAGCACTGAGGAGGAGGAGGAAGGCTGACAACAGGACAGTATTGCCCCCTTCCCTTTCTCTGGTGCAGCCCTTCAGCCCTTAAGCTATTGACCCATGCAGGTCCTTGACCTTGGAAGTCTCTTTTCCCAGAACTGGAAGGGAAAGGAAAATGGCAAAGATTCTGCTTCCCCTGGTGATAATTAGGATGTAACATAATATAATAATGGTCATCAGTTACATATGTTTTATAAAGGGAATCTGGAAAGAGGACACAGAAACTCTTGTTACTTATTTATTTCCCTCCCTCTCTTTTCCATAGTATTTTGATTACAGAATCCACTAAACAGTACTTAGAAGGCCTGGTGTGGCAATCGGAGAAATACCAAAATCCATTGAGTTCATTTTTACTTGCAGGTAAATAAGTATAGAATCTAATTTCAGATTCATCTTTAACTCCATATAACTCCTAATATACACAACTGGTCCCTCAAACGCCCAGCATAGTCAAAGTGTGGATGCATTTCAAAGTGGAGTCGGCACGCATTCACAAACTGAAGGTCTATCTCAAATTGGTTCTTAAAGCAACTTTTCCAAAACAGACTGTGATGTGCATGCTTAGAGGGATGGCTCTGTAAATTCATGCCCTGCTAGATTGGGATCCCCTTTGCAAAAAAGTGTGCTGTGCTTGTACTTGGCATGGGGTTTCAGTCTAAATTAAGACCTGAAAACACTGACATTCTGTGCCAAGAACTACATGCACAGCATACTTTTGGCTCCTCCCACACAGGAGTAGGGCTGCCAGCTCTGGGTTGGGAAACACCTCGAGATTTGGGGGGTGAGCCAGGGGAGGACAGGGTTGGGACGAGGGTGTCAGCAGGGTATAACGCTATAGAGTCCACCCTCCAAAGCAGCCATTTTCTCCAGGGAAACTGATCTAGGTTGGCTGGAGATCAGTTGTAATAGCAGAGTATCTCCAGGCGCCAACCTTACACAGGAGATTTTCTCACATGGACAAAAGGCAACCCTTGTGGCAGAGGGGCATGTCCAGATGACATAATGCCCAATGTGAGCCCAACTCATCTGCTCCCATTTCTCCCCTTTACTCCAGAGAAAACAGAAACCTAATTTTCTCCCAAGTAAAGGAGAAACTGCAGGGTGGCTGCTGGTGGAGCATCTGAATGCTTCCACACGGGGGGGGGGGGAGAACCTTAGTACTGCCTTCAAAATAGTTCAGTTAAGTTCTGCATTTCTCCCCCCCCCCCCCCCGCCCCTCCTCAGTTCTTTAAAGTGCTTTGTATCTTTACCAAGCCATGCTGCAGTGCTGCAGCTAGGGAACGGGGGAAATGGAAATGTCATTTAAGGAATGCACAGGTGCAAGAAGGAGAAGTGGGGAGGTGAGGTGACAGCAGAGCAAGAATCATGGGAACTGGGTGTGTGGATACCATTCCTGCTGCTGCTATGACATGTGTGCAATTTCATGCTCCTCATCCAACTCCTGGAAGCAACCATTATCAGTTGTTTGGAGAAGTGACTTAATGCAGCCCCTTCCTTCTGTCTCTTCCCTGCCTGGGGAGAATAGGCACTCTCTCTTCCCGGACTGTCCGGAGGAGCCCCACTCTGGTACGCATATGTCCCTGGATTTTTTTTTCTAGACAATCTACTCCACTAAGTTGTTATGAAGCAAATTAATAAAGGAAGAGGCCCTAAAAGATTGGGTTTAAGTTTTAGTATAACTGAGTATTGGTGTGCCTGGTTAGTGGTACTGTACCTGGTTACCTCACAGTGTCACAGCACCTGTGTTCAAGTGCAACCTTTGTACGGGCATAAGAGGCTGAATCCTTCCTCCAGTCTAATTATTTAAATAAATATTTACATAAACTTTGCTCAGTGACTCAGTAGGATAACCACAGTGTCCACCCCATTAAATGGTTTTGTGCACAAATTCTAGGTACAAAAAATAAGCAATTTAATGTTTAAAAAGGGAAAGTGAAGGACATTTAATCTGTTAGGGAATTCTGTTTGAAAATCTATTTCTTTATCTCTATTTAAATCTATTTCTTTAGTGGAATGGATCACTGGATCAAATAATCATTGAGAGGCATTTAACATGAAAAAGCAAAAACATATTTATTACTACAGGGAAAGGGTACTGGGAGGTGAAAATAGCAAACACTATAGAACTACATGCTTACATTAGAAGACTGTGTGCTTAATGGAGACTACTTCCTCCTTCTACTTGACCTCTCTGCCTGAACAAAGGAAGTCACCTGACTAACTGACCAAACAGACAAAACAGGTTTTCCCGCTTCTAGACCTTGATTGACAGCAGTCAGTATCTTCTTCCTAAGTCATGGAGACAATAGGGAATCAGGTACAGTGTTAACCCTATAATGACTGGAACTTTAGAACATTGCAAAGGACATACAGAACAGATATATATTTCCCAGATAATCAACCAGAAATACCTACAGCTAATAAAAATATATCCTAGTGGTGATGGAGGTGGAAAGCGGTGTCAAGTCACAGCTGACCCCACAGAGTTTTCAAGGCAAGAGACCCTTGGAGGTGGATTGCCATTGCCTGATTTTGTTTTGCTTGTGCCCAGGCCTGGCGCTAGCAAGTAGGCCAAGTAGGTGGTCGCCTAGGGCACCACCTGACCTACAGGGGCACCAAGTGCCCCTTCTCCCTACACATGGCCTCCTGTCCTGCACATAAATGCAAGGGCTGGTGGCAAGAGGTGGTGCAGTGGGAAGGAAGCAGCACATCTGCCTGGCCTCACCGCTCACTGCATCTGCCTGGCCGAGACTCCTCCCCATCTTTGCTCCGCCTCTTCCTACCTGGGCTTCCGGATGGAGGAGCTTCTCACCATCAAGGCCCTTTCCAATGGGGGCAGCATTGTAGCGGCAGCAGTGCTTCCCCTCCCAGCGAGCCAACGGAGGGTGGGGCGCCCTCAGCTCAGGCCCTGCACTGCTGCGTTAGCCCTCACCACCTCCAGCCCACCCCACCCCCAGTGCACACTGGGGTGAGTAGCAAACCCCTGGCTGAGCGTGCTGGTTGGAGGAAGGAAGGGCACACAGCGTGGGCAGCGGGGCTGGAAGTTGGGGGTGGGCGAGGCCTTGCCTGGGGCATCAGAACCCCTAGCACCGGCCGTGCTTGTGCCAAGTATGAAGAGGGGAGGATTTCAGGAGTCCTTAGTTCCTAGCACTGGAACTGTGATGTTCTCTTTTGCTTGCAAATCAGGACTAAGTCCTCCATCAGGTTCTTGCTCTAATGCTTATGCAGCAGAGACAGGTGTGTTTAAAACAACAACCATTTATTAACAAGAAGGAACAGTTAACAAACAACACTAGGAAACAAGTAGTCTATCTCATAAGACTGAATCAACACCCACAAATATCAGGGAGTGGGGAGCAGAATGTTCCATTGTAATATTACAATAAATATACTACGGAAATGGGCATAGCGCTGTATTAAAGAGAATACTGTTTGTGGTCTCTTATGGTTGAATATTTGCCTGCTGCAAAGATTTTCCCCCCTAATCTTTAATTTCATAAAATGTGTTATCTGTAATAGACCTCTGTATGCAAACTGTTTTATATCTCTGGATGGAGGTAAGTTTTGAGAATGTAGATAGTTCTTTATTTAATTTTAAATTTAATTTAATTTAAATTTTATCTTTTATTTTTAAAAAACAGTAAAAAAGCAAGAATACTGTTATTTCTAGGATATTTTTGAATGGGTTGGTATAAAATCAGAGATATACTTTTGCAAGGAATGTGTGCATAATGGGGTGGCTCCCACCATCATCCGAGGTGTGCCATAATGGGGTGGCTCTTCCTCCAATCCAAAGGGACCTCCGCAAGCTTCCAATTGAACAGCCACTTAAGTTGGAGCAAAGATACCCACCATTCTTTTTGGTTTGAGTCGGAATCCTTCCTCTAGTCTAATTATTTCAATAATTATATACATAAACTTTGCTCAGTCACACAGTACTGCCTCTGTTTGGTGTAGTGCTTATGTGTGCAGACTTTTATCTGGGAGAACCGGGTTGGATTCCCCACTCCTCCACTTGCAGTAGCTGGAATGGCCTTGGGTCAGTCATAGCTCTTGCAAGAGTTGTCCTTGAAAGGGCACCTGCTGTGAGAGGTCTGTCTGTTGTGGGAGAAGAAGATGAAGGAGATTGTAAGCTGCTCTGAGGAGGATGGGGTATAAATCTACAGTCTTCTTCTTCTTCGTAGGAACCCTGGTATTCCTCAGCGGTCTCCCATCCAAATACTATCGAAGGCCAACCCAACTTAGCTCCCCAGATCTGTGGAGATAAATTATACACTACATCACTGTACACTATACATTACTGTACATTATATATTACAGATTACAGTATACACTAGATATAATATACACTATGTATGCACAATCCAAGCAGTATATGAGATTGAGGCTTTATTTTCAAATGAGATTCTTTCCACAGATAATTTTTCCATTCATAATTTTATGTGTTGGTCTCTTTTTTCTTAGAACCTCAGATGTTTGTACCTACATGTCAACATCTTCCAGCTACAGAACTGAAACAAATGTTGTCTATACAGGAAGACACTTCAGTGTTCAGTTCACTGGAGGAAGATGGATGGATTAATTTAAGAGCAAGTCTGGCAGTATCATGTGTTTTAGAAAAACTGAGTCCAGAACTAGGGAGTAAAAAAAGTTCTACTAAGGTAGAAACATTACCCAAAATTACTGCCTTTCAGTCAGAGGGTCAGTACTGATGATTTCTTAATCTTTTCATCTATACCTTAAAAGAAAAAATTTCTATGCACCCCTGGGAACTTGTTCTATTGCAGACATGTTTTTTTTTTTTTTTAATTAGACTATTTCCCCTAATTATACCCATTTCTTCGTATCATATCTTCAGTGACTATGGAGACCCATTGCATTTAGGCATTATTTCAGTGTGCTTCAAAATATTCATTAACAGCTTATTTTTTAAAAAAAAATAACACTTATATAATCTGCAGAGCCACAGAGCTCCATATGTAAAGCAGAGAATGAATTATCATCATTATTTATTTCCAGAATGGTTTAAAAAGGAAAAGTTCATTGCTAACCATACAGCAGAGTCTGCTGGTGCTCCTGACTCCAGTGAAACAAAGGGTCCTTGTTGGTCTCCTGTATATAATGAAAATGTGTCTCCTGAAAATAATGCTGGGGAAGACAGCACACAGAGTGAAACAAACAAGTGGGTGCATTTTGAAAACCAAAATGAGAAAAAAAGGGGCCCAGGGCAAACAATGAATTGGCAAGCAGCACCTATTGAACCAAACAGAGCATCGGGAGACAAACAGACTGCACCATTTGAACTGCCTAGAAAACGTGACGATGATTTGGACCTTCTGAACAGCTTTATTATGCTGAGATCTAAACATCTGAAACCCCAAAGTGAAGAAACTAAAAACGTGGCAGATACTCAAGATGAAGGTAGTTTGAGAGTATCATATTTACAAGGCTTTCAATATTCTTTGTAGATTGAGAAGCAAACACAGCTCCATAAAGAGATATGAACTGCTTATTTTGTTTATGTGATTTATACAGTGCTCTGCAGCAGTGGCCCCCAACCTTTTTGGCACCAGGGACCGGTTTTGTGGAAGACAATTTCCACAGACTGGTGGGGGTGCTGGGGTTTTTGCTGCCCCAGGCTACCCCCAAGCCCATCCTTACCCTCCCATGGGGGTCTTTAAGCAAGGAGTAGGTGAAGGTCTCTGCCTCACTTCACAGCCCAGTTGCTAACAGGCCACAGATCAGGGGTTGGGGACCCCTGCTCTGCAACATAAAATTTTCACAGCAGTTTACAAGACAAAAATATAAAAATAAAAAACAGTGAAACAGAACATAATGAAACATAATAACAACATAATAAAAACTAGCTGCAGAATTAGGTAAAAGGAGCTTAAATATTTAAAGCCCTGAGATATTTTGACTAATGGTAACAAGGATGGCACTAGATAAACATTCTAGTAAGAGAGATCCAGATTCTGGTCATCACCATAGAAAAGGTCACACCTTCAGTAATAACCGGTCTATTTCATGGAAATTTGCCTCAGCTGAAGATCTCAGCTGATGGGCAGATTCAGTTGGGAGAAGGTGGTTCTTTAGAATTGAATGACATTCACTCTATTTTCCAGTTCTAAAGGTAAAGGTAGTTATCTGTGCAAGCCCCAGTCGTTTCCGACTCTGGGGTGACGTTGCATCACGACGGTTTCGTGGCAGACTTTTTTTACGGGGTGGTTTGCCATTGCCTTCCCCAGTCATCTTCACTTTCCCCCCCAGCAAGCTGGGTACTCATTTTACTGACCTCAGGATGGAAGGCTGAGTCAACTTTGAGCCAGCTACCTGATTCCAGCTTCTGCTGGGATCGAACTCAGGTCGTGAGCAGAGTTTAGGACTGCAGCTTTACCAAGTACTGCAGCTTTACCAAGCTATTGTCAGGATAATTCCAAAGGGAGATATGTGTTTGTTGTTTTTGCTGCAGCAGACTAAGGATCTTGTGGTACCTTTAAAATGAATAAATTTATTGTGACATAAGCTTTTGGGAGCCAGAGCCCACTTAATCAAGTGCATATAGTATAACGTAGGCAGATATATATATTCAAAGCAACTAGTAGCAGAAGGGCACATGGCAGGGGAGGGAGAGAGAGAGGAGTAGAACAAAGAGAGATAAATTAAGGACAAGTGACTCAGGATTTATGAGTGTTATATTGCCTAGCATGGATGAAAACTAAATCCAGCCAAAAGATCCAGTCAGAATGGATGTAGACCACTTCTCCCTGTTAATAGATCAGTGATGTAGGATGAATCTGAACAGTGTACATACATCTGTAAGAAGGGGTAGGTACTGTCTGTTATGAGCTATTTACCCCCAGCCTCTATTGAGTCCAAGGCTTGGATTCAATGGAGTGTGAAAGCCCCCGCAGTGTTCTGGAGATCAAGGGGAAACTAGGTGCAAAAGGGAAAGCCTAAGGAACTCTACAAGTCTTCCGCAGAATGAACATGATATGATGGCTTCTTGCATTCTGTGCTGGAGAAAATCTCCACTTGGAAACAGTTCAGATTGTAACCTGTTATCATAGAGGAAGCTCATGTACAACCTTCATGGATTAGGACAGAAAAATAGCAGTTTCCATCAACTCCCCTTTCCCACTGCAGACCACCACCAAGTCATTCCTCAGTGTCCTCTTTTGCCCGCAGGAGCATCATTTCATGGTGATCAGTAGGTTGTAGTGAGAGGGGAAAGGCAGGAAAGTTCAATTCTACAAGTAGAAAATGTCATCTGGATCCAAGCAGTAGGATTTTTGCTTTGTATATCACCTGTTCTGAGAAACCACACCCACATGCACACAGAGAGAGAAAGCTGTGCACCTGTCATACCTGATCATCTAAATCAGGAGAGCACATTCTTTCCTGCACTTAAATACCCTTCTTTGTTCTGGGTGCAATCTAATCTGTTCTATAAGTGTCCCATTAGGTGTGGATAGCTTTCTGTACATAGGAGGGAGGCTGACAAAAGAAGATGAGTTGAAGGGAATTGCACACTCAGGACAAGTGGGAAGGAAGGAGAGGGGAGGATTCCACCAAACAGTGATTCATGTCCTGAGCATTTAAACTTCAAGGCAGTGAACAGTCAAGTGCCTTCCATCTTGTAATTTAATACATAAAGTAGTTCTTTGTTTCATATTTAAGTAATTGTCACTTAATATTGTATTTAAATGTGTAAGGCCCTTTCTTGAAATATGAGCACCATTAATGTTCTATGGATTACACTTACTGTCTCCAACCCAACGACAGCTACACCCAACAAAGTTGTGACATGTCAAGCAATGTATGAACAATAGCCAAGCATAGATGTCCTAAATCAGGAATGTCTCAGTGTTTTGGTATGTGGAATGGGAATATTCAAGTGACACCCCTCACCGCCAGTGAATGAAGTCCAGAGTGCCACTGCATCCTTCCTCATGCTCAAGGCTTAACTAGACAATATGTGTGACAGCACAAGTCATTTTGGGAGCCCCCCAGCTCGATTGTGCTACACACAGCCTTTTTTTTAGTAGCAGGAACTCCCTTGCATATTAGGCCACACCCCTTGATGTAGCCAATCCTCCAGGAGCCTGCAGTAGACCCTGTAATAACAGCTCTGTAAGCTCTTGGAGGATTGGCTACATCAGGGGGCAAATAAATAACGGAGTTCCTGCTACAAAAAAAAAGCCCTGGTGCCACACTTATTGTCTAACTGAGCCTTCAGAAGCTCCCTACCATTGATCCCTGCTATGAATAGGGTCTGAGATAGAAAAAAAGGTCTTCCCCAGCACCTGCTTTAATTTGATTATGCCAAGGGCTAAATCTGGGTTCATTTGTCTTTCAAGACATGTGCTCCACCACCAAGCCACAGCCCTCTCTTTAGGGAAGGCTGGTCATGCCGAAGGGCAAACATAAGGAGGAACTAGATCAGACCCATAATATTTAAATACATGATCTTCAACTTGCTGTCCTTTGACTGGTGTTCAGAATCTGCAGTCAAAAGCATCCTGTTTCATTTTGCCTCCAGGCAGAGCTCACTCTGTCCTAGATAGCAAGTGCAGATTTACATTCCCATCTGCATCACTATGATCAGTGAAAGCCAGAAATATCTGCTTTCACCTCTTCCGTATTGTAGGACTTTGGATATTATTAACCATTGTGTTTTAGCTTCAGGACGAAGTTAACAGCCACACCAGAACACATTTAATTGGAAGCAGTCTCCACTAATCTCAGCTTCAATTATTAGTCAAGCTAACAGGCTGCTTGTATGATGTGGCCAGCTTATAAATGTTTAAGATGGAGTGTGGCAATTGTTGTGACATTTCGTATGCTTTATGGGGATTGCTGCAAGATGCAACTATTTGTTCCCTAGACAAGAACATGAGAAATTGTGGCAACATGGGAAATTGTGTTGAGTCATGTATCTAGTATGATACCTTAATATGGCATTAGAAGTCACGAGGAGTCAAGAGTCATCCTATAGCACAGAGCAGTAGTAACCCTAGTCTAGTTCTTCCTTTTATAGGGCCATAATAAATTGGTCAAACTGAATACTTTGCTGCAGTTCAAGATCCACTCTAGTTCTTCTCTGTTCCTGTTCTGTGGAGCCAACTTAAGACTCCTGTTCATGTAGACAAGATGTAATAATCCTTTCTTATAGCCTGTTATTCAGCTATACTGACTCCGCTGCTGACAAAAAAAACAATAGATATGTGTTGTAGAGCGGGGTGCTCATGAAAATGCAGACTTCCTTGTGTTTAAATAAACATTTCCAGCAACATAGGTTAATAGTTACACTACCTTAATTCAGACAGAAACAGTAAAATTAAATCAGAAGGGGTGGGGCTGGGAAATGTTTACAGCATGATTAATATTTATGCTTTTACTTTTTGGAGGAAAATATTTGTAAGGCTTTGTGTGTGATGGGGTTCTGCATTTTTTTAAACATCTGCTCAACCAATGGTAAGTTATACAAACTGACCATTTTGGTTCTAAGCGTTCCACAGAAGAACATCTGTACTTAGGTGCTATACTACCATCTAGTGAGTGGAAGCTAAAACTGCACCTATTGTCCATGTTGAATAAATGTATTAAATGATGAAATCTTGCCCATGGCAGATGTTATACTGGATATAGAAAATGAGGGGAGTGCCATTGAAAAAGAAGAGGTGTGAAATTGATGGCAGGAATAGAGTTACCAATTCTAGCTGGCAAATTCCAATCTGGGGAGAGGAGCATGCTTAGTAGGGATGTGATTCCATAGAGTCTGCCCTCTCAAGCTGCCATTTTCTCCATGGAAACTGATATCTGTAGTCTGGAGAGCAGTTGTAATTCAGTAGTACTCCAAGCTCTACCTAGAGGATAGCAACCTTAGTTAGGAGTAAAGTGGGAGTCCGGAGAATATTTAAAGTACCTTTTAAAAACTGTATCCACCATCCATGCTGATTTTGCTGGTCTTCCGTTTGCCACTTGGATGGCCAAAGGCAGAGTGTTGAAGTCATCATGTAGCTTGCCAGGCTTATTGAACCAGCTCACCTACTACTAGAAAACATAATTAAAGATATAACTGGATTCAGGGCTTTTTTTGTAGCAGGAACTCCTTTGCACATTAGGCCACATACTCCTGATGTAGCCAATCCTTCTGGAGCTTACAGTAGGCCCTGTACTAAGAAGCCTTAAGCTCTTGGAGGATTGGCTGCATCAGGGGGTGTGGCTTAATATGCAAAGGAGTTACTGCTACAAAAAAGCCCTACTATAGCTACAATACTTCTCACAAAGTATGTATTTTTGAATAGTCTTTTGTGCAAATCATTGTCAAATCTGAAATGGTGTATCGGAATGTTATAATGAGAAACTGAATTGCTTGTCTTCTCCCATGACACTTGCATTTTTCTTGTTCTTAAGTTTCAGATGCTAAGAAGGAGAGCCCTACATCCGAAAACCAAGACAGTCATGTTTCCCTTAACACTACAATTTTTGAACAGGAAACAAAGGAAAATGAAATAATCCAAATTAAGCCATCAGGTACTGAATATTTTAAGCCAATTGATAGTTATAATTTCTCTTATGGATGGCACAAGAGAAAGGGAGGTTTAAAATGAATTCCAGAAAACTCTGGGAGTCTTTAGAAAAGTATCAGATGTTCAACAGTTAGAAGACCAGTTGTGCAAGAGGGAATTCCCAATTGCTGCAGATTCTTCTTTAGATGCAGCCCACTTCATCACATCCCACGACATTTGGGGGGAGTCCCCTGGCTGGCAGAAACAATTTGTGGGGAGTCAAAACAGACTAGAGAAGACAGGAGAGCCCCATTTTATGAGCATATCATTCCAGAAAACACTAGCGTAAAATATAGTATTCATATTTGAGAAATTCTTCTTACCGCTTATGTAGACTATTGCTAGGAAGTTGGTGAAGGTTTTATTAATCATCCAGAAAAGAGTAATGGTGTTCAGAGAGAGATCTGTCCAGTGATAAATATATGTTATATATCTCTGGTAGAACCAGAATGTGTTTTTACAGGCAGTCCTTCCCAAAGTGTCTTATAAAAAAATAGCAAGACGTATGAAACTCTCTGCAGACAGGCCTGTATGAGAAAAAGCATTCAGAAATGGGCTTACCCTGCCTATTTAATGTGCTGACCTGACCTGCCTTCGATAGCCATGCATTCAGCTGTAATACTTACATGGAAGACTACAGAAGAAGAACCCTGTGTTCTTGGGGTAGTCTGTACACCAGCAAATTGCTGGACTCCGTGCAAGTAGGAGCCTATGAAAATGTGATGGTCCAATATGCGAGTATTGAGGGCTCAGACAAGAACAGTTGTGAGTGCCTGCCTGGACAAATGTGATCACCGTGTATAGGATTGTCTCAGCCTAGAAATTGCATTGATTTACACTGTATAATCCGCTTTGAGTCTCAGTGACAAAAACAGGCTTCAAATAAAATAAAATCTATAATTTGCTGCACAGCACGAAACTGTCTATGGCTGGACGTGTAAGGTTTAGCTTTGCATGATCATAGAATTAAACTGACATAATTTTATATGTTAGTTGGATGTATGTTTTTGAAAAAAGATAACTATGATGCTGCCTACTGTTTATATATAATGAGCCACTGATTGAGAAAACTTATTTTCTAGAACACTAAAAGTGGGGGGGCACAATCTCATTCTTGTGCTGTAGGATATTAAAAAATGTTTAATTTTTACTTATTGGAAATAGTTATAGGCTGATTTTCTCCCAGAGAGAAAGTAGAATGCCATTTAACTGATCTCTCTCTCATCATTTGTTTCACTTTTTGACTCTTTTCCCTTCTTCTTTGTGTGGACCCAGAAAGCCAATTTCAGGCATATCGTATCCTTGAAGCAACAGTAGCCCCCGTTTTAAAAGAACTCACAAGTCTTGGTGTGCGTAATTGGAGGTTTACCACCCTCAGTTTTGATGACACCAGATTTTTCTTAAAGCAGCAAGAGAAAGTGATCAGTGATGCTTTTAAACAAGGTGTGATGGGTAAGGATAGATTCATCTTTCTAATCAATGTGCATTGTTTATCATGTTGTCAGGGATGCACATTTTGTTCCAGATTATAAATTTAGTAGCACATTTTTGGCATCATCTTTTCATACACAGCTAGGGTTGCCAATCCCTGGTTGGGTGACAAGAGTAAACCCTGAGGTTCTGTGATGACCAGCCTCTATATCACTTTACACAATTTTTTTTATTCTTATAAACCTCTTTATGTTCTTTGGAACATTTCCACAAAACCTTATTTCAGACCATAAACTGATGAATAGAACACCCTTAGTGAACAAAAAGGAAGAACTTTGAAAGTTCAGAGTAAACTATCTCATAAGAACAGAGTTCCGTCCTTCCGTATATTAAAGGGAATCCTCAGTCCGCTTGCTCCTGAGGAGACCCCACGATGTCTCTTGAAGATTCAGCTTGAGATGTACACAGCCCAACACAGCTACGAGGTTGTACTTTGTTTTCCCTATTTCATCAAAGGCTTTGACCAGCTTTTTACAATTTCATCAGAGCACAGGCAAGATTCCAACTCTTCCCCTTCAGAACATTCTCAATTTTCAAAATAGATCTTGCAAGACATATTTTGAAAATTGGGAATTTTGAAAATTGGGAACAAAGAGCCATCCGGCTTCTGAGGCACCTCCGAGTCTGGAGGCACCCAGCCACCTGGCAGACGGGATGCAGGTGCTTCGCTGGGGAGCGTATGGAGGCTTTGGGACCGTTCTTTTTGAGCCAGCCCAATGACGCCTCCCAGCCATCCCCAATTGCCTGTCTGTTATCACCCATGATGTCCATATGTATACTCATTGGGGTACAAGCCCTACCATTCTACTCAGCCAAGTGTGAAGCCTTTGTCCATCCACAGCTCTTCCATTGGAGAAAGTTTCCACAGGCTGGAGGAAGGATTCACACTTGGCAGAGTGAAGTTTTACCAGCCAGTACTTATTGTTGAATGCATATTATTTTTCTTTGTGATAGGTGCAACAGATAAGAAGGATATGGCCCTATTCAAACATGCTGCTCTTCTGCATTTGGTGGTAACAGTTCGAGACCTCTTATTAACATGTAGCTTGAATACAGCATTAGGTTAGTTTTATAAATAAATTTATTACTTCTTTTATTTGATTAATTATTGCATGCAACCTCAAAATATCATTGTAGGTTGGGGACACACATTACAAAATCATGAAAATATTTGAATATTTGCCATATAGTTTTTATTGTTAAATTATGCATAGATGTGTTCTCACAGCAGCTTAATTCTTCTTTATTACTCTTCTTCTGAAATCCTATAGCTTACCATACAAATAACTGTGAAAGGTACAGTGGCTGTGAAAGTAATTGAAAGGCAGAGTATATCATTTTTACTGACTTATTTAGTATTGGCATCCTATACATTCATTCTGCTAGGTAGAGAATAAAGTTTTCTATGAAATACATTTAGTCCCCTTCCAATTATAAATATAGTCACATTTTAAAAATTGTACTTTACAGTGCTTACAAAATATCTACTAACTATGCTTGAGGGTCACTCTGTTCAGAACATGCATTCCTCAAAGCTATTACCGAATTCAGAAATATCCACATTGACACCATAAAATTCATGTCGAGAAGAAGAAAGCTTGGGAACAACTTGACATATTTTGAACCCCAAAGTTCAGCATAATAGCCAGGCCTCGGATTCAGCGGGAGCTCACAGGAGCGCAGCTCCTGAACCTTTCTGAGAGTTCCACCTCCTCCTTCCCACCTCGTCCGTTGAATAGTAGGTGCAGCTGCATGACAATCCCTGGATGAGCTCCATCAACTATTTTTCTACAAAACGACCCCTAATAACAGTAATGCACTATTTAAAAGCCCCATTAGCAAATCTTTTGCCAACTACCAGGAATTTAAAACAGTTGATGGGGTAGGGGAGATATACTTATGTATTAGATCACTCTCAGTGCCCAATACAGATTTTTGGTGCAATCCTAAACAGATATATACTTTTAAATCCATTGAAGTCATTGGCCTTAGAAAGGCATAACCCTGTTTAGGATGACCCTGTTAGTGTTCTGCCCTCAAAGGAAACATAAATTCATAGGTGAGTTAATTAGTGAAGAAGGAAAGAAAAGTTTCCAGCCTGGTAATGCAGCTAGTGAAAATTTATAAAGCATTTATTTCATGGTTGCCAATGTCTATTTTAATAGGTTATTTGTCCAAGGCAAAAGACAGGTATAAGGACTTTGTAGACTCTAGCCTGGACAATCTTTGCCGACTGTTGACTATTGTGCAGCTGGCCTGCCAGAAGAAGCTTGAAACCAATCCCAAGATAACAGAGCTTCAACATCAGATGGTCAAGTGGATGCAGAGTAAAACGAATGAGCAAAATAAGGTAAATAACATACAAAGGCTCCTGCTGAGGGCAGGGTTTCCCCTGGTTTGGGAGCCCCCAACCTGCTGGCACAGAGTGGGCTGCCAAGGGATCCCCATCCCCAAAGAGCTCCATCGTTGCTCAACGTGCCTGGTGCAATGACGTCACCCAGAAGTGATGTAATCATGCTGGGCACATTGCACTGGTGTACCATAGAGTTTTTACCCGAATCCTAGAGCAACCCTGGCATGATGCACCCAGCATGATGGTGTCACTTCCAGGTGATGTCATTGTGCAAGGTGCGCTTTGCATGCGTGAGAAAAATCCCCCAATAAAGCTAAGGTAGGACTTGGCAACCCTACTGCCAAGAGAGGGAGACTGGAGGAACAAAATTTGGGAGGAGGGGGGAATCAGCAGGCGGACCCCTGAAGCTGGCCTCATGCTATATTCACCCAATGTATTTAAAAAAAGAACAAAACCTAATGCAGTTCTGACTGCAGCCACTAGGGGCGCAGGAAAAGCGGAACCTTTCTGCAAAGTTTACTACAAGGCTGAGGGAAACATTTGGTGATCATATCCTGCTAAACCCATCAGCCAAGCTACCACAGGAGCAAGGCAAGGCCAGCCAGGATAAGCTAGTCATTGCCAGGATGCAGACTCCTCACAAGGCCGTTATCTATGGTTTCCCCCTTTCTTTAGTTTCACCCAGCTCTTGCACAGCCAGATCTTGCAAAGTGTTAGAAAGTGGTAACAACCTGAGCCACCCTGAGCCCGTCAGGGGTGGGATATAAATCTGATATATAACAGGTTGCTGCAGACAAGCAGACTAAGGACATGGATTTCTGGAACCATGTCCTGTGGTCCAATGAGACCAAGATTTATTTGGTTCAGATGGTGTCAACCGTGTGTGGCGGCAACCAGGTGAGGAGTACAAAGACAAGCGTGTCTTGCCTACAGTCAAGCATGGTGGTGGGAATGTCATGGTCTGGGGCTGCATGAGTGCTGCCGGCATTGGGAGCTACAGTTCATTGAGGGAACCATGAATGCCAACATGTACTGTGACATACTGAAGCAGAGCATTATCCCCTCCCTTCGGAGACTGGGCCGCAGGGCAGTATTCTAACATGATAACGACCCCAAACACACCTCCAAAACGACCACTGCCTTGCTAAAAATGCTGAGGGTAAAGGTGATGGACTGGCCAAGCATGTCTCCAGACCTAAGCTCTATTGAGCATCTGTGGGGCATCCTGAAACAGAAGGATGTTTCCTTCTTCCACCAGCTACGTGATGTCGTCATGGAGGAGTGAAAGAGGACTCCAGTGGCAACCTGTGAAGCTCTGGTGAACTCTATGCCCAAGAGGGTTAAGGCAGTGCTGGAAAATAATGGTGGCCACACAAAATATTGACACTTTGGGCCCCTATAACAGCGTGCCTCACGGTCTCACTGGATTGCTTCTATATGCGGCTTATGGCTACCCCAGCCCCTCTTCCACCTCAGTTCTTCCTTTTGAATTTTTACCTCACGACTAGGGAACTCAAGGGGTTGGTGTAATATGGATTTCTCACTACTAGTCTCTTCGGGGGTTTTTGTTTTGCTTTCAGTTTGTAGGTAGGGGACCACAGCAGCTTTGATAGCTTTCCCAATATACTGGCACCAGAGAACTTTAAAGTAAACCACCGAAATTTATTAACATACACACACCGTCTTCAACTGGGGAATGGGAAATATATACATGGGCTATATTGTATCTCAAGCAGTTAACAGTTTCTTCGTAGTTCAGGCTTTATAATATCAAGTTCACTTAGGTCTCTCAGGTTTCACAGATCATACAGCTTTCACTCTCCAACACTATTCTGGGTTGGCCTCTTGGGTATAATGTGCCAAGTCCCTTAAGTCGACTGGTGTCTCTTCTCCCGGCCCTTCAGACTTCTAGACCCACATCTTTCCCTCAACCACCTCTTTAGTTCTTTTTTTTTTTTTTTTTTTTTTTTTAATGTCCAAAAACTTTTTTATTGAATTTAGTAAACATACAAATAAAGCAATCAATGACTGTATCTGCAATCATTCTTTGTGTATAAGCATAGCATACCAGCAGAAAACAGAATATATATATATACACAAAATACAAACAAAACAACACATACATACATTCACACATACATACTTGGCAGCTGAATTAAAAAATAAGTACTCTGTCCATATGTTAATTACATCAAATTAATAATGTCATAATATCTACCAGGAATACATGTACGCATCTGATCTACAGGACTAAAAGAAAATTTAAGAAATGGAAGCCACTTGTACATCAGAGAATCGTTACCTTCTGAATTATTTATATTGCATAAACTATCTGCTATCTTGTCCATAGCATAGACCTCCCAGATTT